>NW_019392769.1:376509-393052 GCF_000648675.2 Cimex lectularius | reverse complement strand
GCGGGGTTATACACAACCCCTTCCTTTCACGGTAATAAATTACTTTTACTTTCAGACGTCATAAACTTACCCCAGAGTACTCGATATTCCTCGGGGCGGGGTTATAAGCAACCCATTCCTTTCACGCTAATAAATTACTTTTACTCTCCAACGTCATAAACTTACCCCAGAGTACTCGATATTCCTCGGGGCGGGGTTATAAGCAACCCCTTCCTTTCACGGTAATAAATTACTTTTACTTTCAGACGTCATAAACTTACCCCAGAGTACTCGATATTCCTCGGGGCGGGGTTATAAGCAACCGCTTCTTTTCACGCTATTAAATTACATTCATTACAATAAATTAACACAAACACAACACTCGATAGAAACATAGAAGTCTGGTCACATTCATTCCCGCACAGTACTCCGTATTCCTCGGCCCGGGGTTGAACCCTCACCATTCTCGCTAATAAATTACTTTTACTCTTCAGACGTCAATCACTCACCCCAGGGTTCTCGATATTCCTCGGGGCGGAGTTATAAGCAACCCCTTCCTTTCACGCTAATTACATTCATTCCAATAAATTAACATAAAGTCAAATACAGACACAACACAAACACACATAAAAAACTATATGCATTGGAAGTTCGCTAAAGCCTTGAGGTACCCGAATAGCGATCTGTGCCCACTAGCGTGCCCCAAGACTACACACAGGTCCGATGATATGCCAAAATATTATACATCAGCCTTCTACTATTGAAAAAATGCTCGACTACATGTAATACATATATTTCATGAATATTAAAAAGTTTAATAATTTTTCAAATTATTATATAAAAATGTTATTTAAGGAATAAAACGTACAAATTTTATTCCTATTTTTACAATAGTCATTGGCTATTAAGAGCGATATTTAGTTCTTTCTCCATTTTTTAACACTGTATGTGTTAAATAATCTTCAATCTAATAAATAAATGAATCAACGCCTTGTAGCTTACTTTTTGTGTTTCATTTTGTAACAAACCCCCTCTATTTAACAGTTTCTCTCTCTAGTAAATAGGATCGAGCTATTCGATGTAACTTATGCCGGTAGATGTTGGGCAGCACGTAGTAGATTGTTTTTAAAAAAACTCTGGTTTAAAAGCCTATAAATCACTTAGCCTATTTTCTGGCCGTGTTCTTGACAACGTTGCTCACGGAGGGTGAATAACTCGTTTCCCTTTTCTTACATTTACTAAAACTTTCGATTATTATATTCAAAATGAAAACCCCTGAGGTTTTGTTTGTCTATATTATATTTTTAAGCTAAAACCTGGGTTTCTAGTAAATAATAAAATGTAAATTATTGACTGATGATTGACGGACAATTAATCATTTGCAAAGATTGATTACAATCGTGTTCATTCAGCTCGTTACCTCTTTTCAACCTTGACCGCCTGCTGGAAATCCTATCCTGTTCGACAGAAACGAGTTATTACAAATCATTGTTCCTTCTAACAAGATTTACTACTTTTATTATGGAAATTTGTTATCGGTTCATTTAGTAATCTGGGATAATTTGGAAAAACTATTCCTATATTAAAATTAATACGTCTATTTAAATTTCCATCTCGTAATTCTGAATTTTGGAAGTAAAAGTTAAAATCCCGGTTCGTAGAGCGTGGGAAATTACAGTTTAAAGTGAAATGACGCGGTTGAGATAAGATAACCTATTTTATTTCATTCTTAGCGATTTTGAGCCGGATGATAAGATCGTTGAGGGAAAGTAAGAGAGGCAAAATTTGTTTCCGTCGTTGTAATAAATTTTTCAATATATATCGATCTGCCACACAGACCGACAACAATTTAGAAGTTGGATTATATTTTCTTTTGAAGATTGAAAACTTTCCAAACCGTACGTATAAAGCTTTTATATAGCTCTACACGTCAAACTTACCCTCCTTTCTATATTGAAACTTTAAGTGCACGCACTTAACTGAGAACTGCGTGAATCTACATATTTCGTTGGTGTGTATTCTTCTTCCCTTTTAGGTTTTTTGACAGCCCACGGGCACTCTTCATTTCTTGGAGCCTTTTGGGTTTCGCTTCATTTTCCGTAGTTACTTCATATTTCTCGGCTGAAGTTGAAGTCCTTTGTGTTAAAAAAAATTTCTTACTTTTACATCATTCCTTTTCTTCAAGTTTGTTTAATTTCAATTACGTACTTTGTTGTTTCTTTGTAGTATAGAAAAATTTGTCCACATTTTATGTACTTTTGTACCAATTAATATTAAAAAAATGAAACTTAACTAAATTTAAATTGAATATAGTACCCTGCAAGTTATTATCTTTTTTTCTATTTTGGTTGATTCGCTCTATACAGTCTAAAAAGATTTACACCTTTAATTAAATTGGTTTTACTTTTAAACCTTTTTATACCAAAGATCGCTACCATTTTATATGAGAAAAAGATGTTAGCACAAACCATAGACTTTTTTTTTCATTTTTACTTAAAAAGAGCCACTATAAAATTACATGTTTATTATTCTCTTAGGGTTTGCTTTGGGTCGCTTGTTACAACACCCTTGTTACTATAAACCATCATCAAAACTTCGTGTTCTGCCACAATAAAAATCTTCTTCACTAAAAAAACTTGGTAAAGAAAAATTTAAAAGTATTTTATTTAGAGTAAAACACTGTATTTGCAAATTCAGAAATGATAAAAATGTTGAACAGATCTAAGAGAATGTAAATAAGCTTGTAAAAAAATAGAAAATTGGTGTTTGAAAGCTAGGATCAGAACAGAAAATAGTCATCCAGCTTCAAAAGTAACATACCTATGCTAGTCGGAGATGCCTAAGATTAAAAAAAATTGATCAGTAGCCAAAGAAATAATAGTGGGCAGGAAGATCGTTTTACCATCTTCCTTAAAGATTCGAGTTACCCACTACAAAAGGTTTCCTTCCTGGTAGAAAAGAAAAATGTCTATTTTTACATTAGGGTTAGGGATAAAAGAGGTGGCCAGAAGGCCTTCTGAACTTCGACCTGAATAGATCTATATACTCCCCTGTTTTTATAACTCACTGCACAGATTCAGGTTGTTAATCAGCCGCCATAGATTTGCCAGCGGCTCCTTAATGTAGGATCTTGCTTGCGGTTTTTCTTGTCCTATTTGCCAGAACCTGTACCTATATAGACATTCACAGAAACATAAAATTTGTTCTGCGGTCTCCTACTTTTCATGGCAGTATCTGCACAGTGTTTCTTCTGTCTGCACTCCGATCCGGCCTTCTTAAGTGGCGCTGTCCTGTCATGAGGTCCAGGGAGAGATAGTTGGGTTCTCCATCTGGGGAGTACGTGGGAGACCGGATGATGCATTTCGGCCTTATCGGGTATCTCTTTACGCCGGCACACGGTGGAGTGCACCCACCCTTTCGGAAGGGGCAAGCGGGAGAAGTCAGCATGTCTGTTTGATTAGTCTATGGATCTGCGGGTTTCTACAACGAACCTCACGGTCTTACAGCTAACCGTGCGTGAAGTCGCTCCTAACTTGAGAAACTAAACGTGTGATAACTTACGGCTAGGTGTGCAAGTTGAAGAACCTCAATGTTATAAGACATTGCGACCCCTAATGGGAAACTAATGTCCTGTCATGAGTCCAACCAGAATCCTGGTTCGGTTACGGTTGGCTTCCAGTAATTCTTTTGTATGTTTTGCAGATGGTCCTTTTATGAATCTCTGAATGAGTTCACGAGCCTCATACCGGTGGTATTGTTCCACCGGGTTTTGGATTAAGGATCCATTTTAAGCTGTATTCTTTTTTGAGGCAGGATGCTAAGCCACAGAAGGGTTCAGGACCCAGAAAGTCTATGTTGGCCCCCTCTTTGGCCAACATGTCAACATTTGCGTTGCCCCTATTCACCAAGTGCCCAAGGACCCATGTCACGGTCAGGTCATTAGTATCACTGACTTCCGTCAGAGCCTCCGTGCAGTTACAAACACCCTTTTCCTTCACCTCACATGAGGCTAGGGCCAATTTCTACATTAATTAAATAGCTAGACAATCCTTAGTTTGATAATTTTCCATTTTGGTCTGTCAATCATGCGGTTTTTGTCTTTCAAACACGTTTGAGCTTCTCGCTATCTTCTTTATGTTTGATGGCACCAAATAACAAATCAGCTAATGAAGATTAAGGATGGGCAGACCGAACTGGTCGGAAACGACCAAACTTATTTTACTCCAAGAACGTTGTCCCCTGCATAAAAATTAATCTCGTAATGTGTTGTCAACTTTTGTAGTAGAACAATGATTAAAGTTACAACAAAAAACTTTTTAAAACGGATATTTCTGGTATTTTTAGGGTGGTATCTTTGGAGGTAGGTTTTGAAAATAATGTATATTCAGACTTTTCATTTTGTATGTTCTAACCTACTTTATTACAATACGTCCTGTTCAGATTCTAATTAGAAATTCTTTATTAATGCCAGTATTTAACTTGACGTGATGGAAGGAACGAGTGTAGAAGGAGGAAATAAAAAATTATACCGATTAAAGAATCCCCAGTAACGAAGGCGTAACGGCTCCTCGCTCCAATTGTTATTAGGGCCATTTGTCGGCCGGCGGTTTATTAGGATTCGGCGAATTTCACGGCCCATTTTCTCAGATTTTGGCACCGAGCGGATAATCCCTCAGCTTTTAGTGGGTCCGTCGTCGTAATAAAGGGAACGCTGGTCCCATCAACCGTTTACGGCTTAAGTTGAAATCGTACGACCATTTCCTTGTCCCTTGTTAAACCTAGATTTCAACTCGGTAAATCTTAACACCCCCCTCACCTTACTGACAACAGGCGAATCGCCCGGAAATTAACTGCTCACACAAAACGTGGATTGTTTTTCCTAATTCTCAACTGTTATTAGTACTAAAAGGATCATTTTTACACTTCGATTTCCATTAAAACTACTATAAGTTAAACTGATTGTCAATAATGGTCGGGAAAAACTCAGTTCTTATGAGTACCTAAAAGGTATCAAAAGGAAAATATATCTGCATATCATAGAAATTAACAATTTTGAGATTCACCAAAGATCATCTCTCCTGAGGGAACGTTGTATTGCGAATAGGCTCATGGGAAAGGCCAACTAGGAAGGCAAACATGTTGTTAGGCAGAACAATCGAAAAGATGTAATGTTGAGCATGCTAGAAACATAGGCATAACTTGGCAAATAAATAAGTAATTCTAGTACCGGAAAGAGCAGCACTGGGGAAAGGATCAGTGGAATGGAAATTAAGGAAAAAATTCCGATTTTTCTTGGAAAATATTAATAGTAATTCACTAGTTTCGTGGTCCGCTTGACCAATTAATATCTTAGAATTAATTAATTAAGGTTTTCAGTTGAGATAAAAAAGTCAATGGCACGAGCTTCAAATTCAAAAGGTGCGGTTGAGATGGGAAGTTAATGTCCGAGCGGATCGAGGTCACGATAGCTCAAGTGGTCGAGCAGCGGCGTATCTAGCCGAAAATCGTGAGTTCGAATCCCGCTCGTGCCATTGACTTTTTTATCTCAACTGAAAACCTTAATTAATTGTAAGATATTAATAATAATACGATGGATCGTCCGAAAATCTTGGGTGTCAAGAACGCGACTGAACCCCGCGACCCAAGATTCACACATTTGTTAACACTGTTAGGATAAGCCATATCCGATTGACATAGACACCTGTTTTGGTATCAAACCCCGCGCACCCGATATAAAAACAGCCCGAGCATTGATAGTAGGTTGTTGAGTAATCGGTACCGATTTTTAACAAAAATGGGGGGTATTTCACTGTATTTATTCTGTAAATATTGTATGTATAAATCATTTATTGTATATATTTTTGTTGTACAGTTGGAATGAATGAGTTTGTGCGTTCGTATGAATTAATAAGTGAGTAAACAATGTAAGTGAGAGGGCCGATGGCGGAATATCGATCGGCCTTCAGTGATCATTGGAGGATGATCCAGGAGATGACTCCATTGTCGGTAGCCTTCATTAAAAAACTAGTACTTCAGATAATTTACTGCAATGGTCAGTAAATATTTAAAACACTTGTTTCTTCTGAGGTATAGTATGCAATAGCATTAGTACACTGAAGGAAGTAGGAACAGATGATAAAAGTCTGATAGACTACTTAGGGAGCTCAGCAGCAACCAGACCCGTCAGTAAAATTCCGAACTTCTATAAAAGAACAATTGTCAAATTGATCCGGTTTAAAAGTAAAAAGTTATAAAGTAAAAAGAAGACCTTGTTAGAGATAAGACAGAAATTATGTTATATGTTTCTAATCAAGAAGCAAACAAATAACTAAAGAACAAATAAATCTGAGGTGTCAAGGCTATGTAAGCTAACAAAAACTGAGAAGTTAGTTCTTTTCCGATCATGTTGGTCTGCCTATACTTGCCAGTTGTCACCAGCAGAACTGGTAATAGTAAAATTATAAGAAATTGCCCAATTACTGGTTCATCACCCCTCAAACCTCATGCAGAAATCTGACAAAAGAACCGAGATAGTTAACTATAACCTAGGCCCTGGTAGAAACAGTATAACCTGAATTTAATCATCTTTTATGAACATTTTAAGGCATATCCTTTTGAAAGGTAGTTCCTCACAGTAAATTGTTTGGCAACGATCCGAATTTCGAGCTTTTAGCTCATCATCAGGTTGAAGGAGTTCTGCAACCACGTCTCTCGATACGAATTGCAAAAGTCACTTTTCAAAAGTGTTCAAAAGTTCATCAAAAGTCATACTTTTGCAATTCATGTCGAGAGACGTGGTTGTAGAACTCTTTCAACCTGATGATGAGCTAAAAGCTCGAAATCCAGATCGTTGGAAAACAACCGCACTCATTCCACCATTCATCATTTTTATTTTAAGACATATGTAGATAAATTTGTTGAGGACCAGCAAAGGAATGTTTTGCTAAGACATTTTTTTTTAATAGCGGTTAGGGATGTTTACACAAAAATAGCTAGAACCACGAAAATAAGAACGATGAAAATTCTACAAGGGCCTCAATTTTCAACAGTACAAATTAGAAATTTTGGTCTATCCAGTTATATAAGATATGTTATTGAGATGTTTACTGAATATTGAAAACATCATGCCGAACAGTGTTTCCGCCGGTTTTATCTGTCTAACATTCAAACGTTAGTTCAAATCCATTCATTTTTGTACTTATGTTTGACATGTCATAAATGATGGTGATAAAATGAAAAAAGAAAGTCAGTTGGAAAAAGATCTTAACAGTTAACGATTTTTTTACATTTTTTATGCTAATAACATGAAAATAACCGCTACTAAAGTAAGAAGTAGGAAGCCAAAACTTCCAGACTATCATCAATCCTTCTTACTTTCATAGAAAAGGTTTTATGTTTATAAATATATCAAACATGCTTCTTAGGCTAAACCCGCACAACTTGTGAGTGTTGCGGAAGTGTCGGTCTTTCGCGCCGTACATTCATAGTCATTCAATTGTGTAATTGTTTAATTTGTTGTTTTACTGAAAGTAAACAATGTATGGTGATTAGTGACCGTTAATCGATATTTATTTAGAAATCGTGAGATGCAGTCTGGTGTGATGTAGGTTTCATAAAAACATTTTCTTTATCGTGCCAACGTTTCGATCTTTATTGAGATCATCTCCAGGGCCTGGTATTTACAGACATTGTTTACATATAACAATTACATTTCGGATGTGGAAAAGTGAAATTATACATGCAAAATATATTTTTTATATATATTCAATCAAAGTATTTCTACTCACTCAAAGTATTTGTCTTCTGTGTAATTGTGCCATTCTTGCGTGTCGTGTCGAGAGTGCCCGTAAGATTTTGCTATTTTGTGTATATATACGTTGGATTTTGAAGGGGTGGGGAAGGATGTGGGTATAGAAAAGACATTTTTGTATAAGGCTGTAAATCCCAGGCCCTGAAGATGATCTCAATAAAGATCGAAACGTTGGCACGATAAAGAAAATGTTTTTCTGAAACCTACATCACACCAGACCGCATCTCACGATTTCTCCATAAATTTTCCTTAAATGTTTGTGTGCATCGGCATAAAAATATAGTGAGTTTTAAGATTTAAAATGCCGTCCCACTTTTGTTTCATTAATACTTCAGTTTAACCCTAAATTGAAATAAATAGCCTCGCCGGGTAACATTAAATTCTCGAAAACTTCAGTTTTGTCCTTTCCAATGTTATACTGTGTAACGAACATGTAAACGTAAAATAAGGTGAAAAAATTAGTAAACCGTGAATTAGTTGAGAAGCAACTACTCTCTTCAAAAGTTTGTTTACGAGTCGCTGCAATGAAAATAAACTTTGAACCCTGTTTTCCAGGCAGGGAATTTGTAAGCAAGGAAAGGAAGTTGTGGCCAAGTTTCTCGGCTTTCCGCAATCAAATATGCACATTTCCTTGCCACCGAATCTCTCAAAAGCCACCTTAATTCCTGGATTATTTTAGTAATATTCGAGGCTAGTGTTAACAGAAGTTAACCGAGCACTTTCCGTTTCGGTTAATGTGAATACGTAGTCATTTTTGTCTCATGTGCAATTTTTTTTCCTTTTTTTTATAACCACCTGAACGATTTTATTAAGATTGTTGTTTAACAACTATAAAAATTAAAATTTTATGAGAGTGACCCATCAGGAACGACACGTATATTGTTGGCTCCCTGACACCAGTGCCTTCGTAATAGGTGATATAGGGAAAGCTCAGATGTTTTAACGAGAGCCAATAATCTCATAAGATATTATTTCTGTATATTTGAAAATTTGGATTATTAATAATAGTGGTGCTGGTATGAGATTTTAATATACTAAATATAACTAGTCTTTGAAATATTATTAATTAAAATTGTTTAGCAAGATAGATTTTGATTTCTTTTTTATTTTATTTTACTTTGTGTTCGTTGAGTATGTTTTCCAACACACTGCTTCATTAAATTGAAATATTATAAAGGAATTACATTTAAACGGAGATTAACATGTTTTATTTTGTTTAATGAACTTGGTCTACAAGTAGGTGCTCCTCACATGTAAAATTTCAGCATAAAATTATGATATAATATGTCACTCGGTTCCGTAAGAATTTTTCTTTTAAAAAATTGTAATTTGTTCATTAACATCAAGCTAATTACATCAATATGTACATTTTATGCTTATTTACTTAATTTTCTAATCCAATACATTGGGAAGCCAAAAACAGTGGCCACCCTCGTTTTTTTTCGTAATATAATTTTACTATTTTTTCTATACTTACAATTCGCATATTTAATACACGGTTTAATATTTCGCGAAGTCTTACAAATACAGAACATCTTGGTTGACGAGCGGTTAGGGGTGAGGCTCTCCGCCCGTTGACCCCGCGGTCGTGGGTTCGATTCCCATCGTCCCGCCTGGCCTTTTTTCTCGTTACCCTTACCCATATAAATAAATACATATTATTTTACATACGAACACTGCTTTCGCTCATATGTGAGGACATAAGGCGAAAAAAATTATTCCTTTTGGATTAAGTTGTGATTCTTTCGGAAAGATATATTTTGTTAGATGCTGGTGACCAGTGAATTTAATTTTAAAATATATTAATGAATATCATATAATACATAAACACAACACACACTTTGATTGAACACAAATACTTTGATTGAATCTAAAATTTCCCAGCATTGTATAATTTTTTTTAATTTTTTTTTATCTAAAATTTTCTTGCAGTGTATAAATTCATTTTTTTAATCTAAAATTTTCTAGCATTGTATAAATTCATTTAAATTGTATTAATGAATATTATAGAATACATAAACACAACAAACACTTTGATTGAGCACAAATATTTTGATTGAATCTAAAATTTTCCGGCATTGTATAAATTCATTTTTTTATTTATTTTTTTTTTTTAATCTGAAATTTTCTTGCGGTGTATAAATTCATTTTTTAATCTAAAATTTTTTGCATTGTATAAATTCATTTAAAAGGTATTAGTTAATATTATACAACTAATACTATATAAAAAATAAACACAACAAACACTTTGAGTGAGTACAAATACTTTGATTGAATGTAAAAATTTTTTAGCATAGTATAAAATCATTGATTATTTATTTATTTATTTGTGTATTTTTTAATCTAAGATTTTCTAGCATCATTTTTTGATCTAAAATTTTCTAGCATTGTATAAACTTTTTTTTCTTTTAATCTAAAATTATGAATTTATATTATTTTTTCTCACCTGTATTTGTAAAATTGAAAAAAGATTTAAATATCCCAGGCCCTGAAGATGATCTCCATAAAGATCGAAACGTTGGCAAGATAAAGAAAATGTTTTTCTAAAACCTTCGTCACACCAGACCGCATCTCACGATCTCCGAATAATAATACATAAAGTGTAACTTTAATCGAAGTTTAAATATTTAAATCAACTATTATTTATTTTTTTTATTAAAGAAAATGTTGAACCAAAATTTGATTTATTTTATTTGTAAGGTGAAAGTGCGTTAGAAAAAATAAAATTATTATCAGTACTGTCATTATTTTTAACGAGTTTGACATTTCGATCTTATTGTAATTATCGTATAAATCTGCCAAGGATTTCCGCAGGGTTCTTCAACTGAGTCGAGTCCCTGGTAGAAATATTGCCTTGAACTTATTTTCATTTCCGAAAATAGGTTTCAATCAAATTGCCCACTTATTTCTTTCCCTTTCAACGATAAGAATATTACAAACACAGCCCTTCAGCATATTCCAACTTTTTCCTTTCTATCTCGACCCCCGGTCCTGGTTTATATTCCCCTGAATAAATTTTCACAACCAAAGGTCGGTAACAAGACCAATCTTCCAGGCCCCTTTCAAGAAGCGTATCATGTATTATTCTCAAAGGCGGAGAATGGTTTTGCGAGAGGGTGTCAGCAAACATTTGACCAAATTTCACCTAACACGTCTGGTCCATGAGCGACAGAAATGGAAAGACGGCTAAGCTTGTTTACGACGGTTTTCTTGAAGCTTTTGCCAAAAACCTGTTTGCAAATATGCATACATCAGTTTTACATAAACTTTTTTTTTGAAATTATAATATTGTTATATGAACATTTTATTGACTTTGCACTAAAAAGTTAAACTAATTCAAACAAAAATGAGATCAATCTACCGAAAAACTCGACCTAATTCGTGTGTAGTTATGTATCAAATTAGCAGACATTGTTTTAAAATTTAAATTGAACAAAAAAAATTTACCCATACTTTACGCAAAAATAATGACCCACAGAGAATAACAAGGAAGAGGAAGATAATATTCTTTGTAATTGTTCCTCTTATCTTAGAAGAAGTGAAGAGGTTGCACCTGAACAAAAAAACAATAAAAAAATCACCATGAACCATGGATACTACGCTACCCTGAGGACCATCAGAATGGATAGGGGAAAAAAGGGAAATGGAGGGAGGGATTGTCAATGTTATAGTAGGTGGAAAATATGCCTACAAATAAATAGATATTCCTATTGAAATCTATCTTTTAACGAAATAGTTGCTGCAATATTAAAGTTTCTTTACACCTTTGACAAATAAAAAGGATCACTAATTGGATAAAGCACTTCATAGTTAAACAAAAATGATATATGGATAGTTAATACCTGCAGAAGTAGTTATGATGGAAGGAATTATTATTTGAAAAGTTATTAACAAAAATTTCAAAAATAATTAAGTAAGAATTTATCTAGGAGGTTTATTTCAACAGGTGGAACAAGAAAAAAATTGATTTTAAAAAAATTTAAAAAATGTATTTAGTTTGTGGATTAAAAGTGTAGACAAAAGTAAGGAACTTACTGGATCTAATATACAGCAATATGTGGTGTTTAGTGACCGTTAGTCAGTGAACTAGAAACTCAAATTTTAAACATACATCAATTAATTAAATTACTAATAATATTAATCTTGATGGGCGTCGATGGCCGCAACGGTTTATGCGTTGACACGGCGCTCATCACTGTAATGTAAAGGTCCCGGGTTCGAATCCAGCGGCCCTGAATTCAAACCCGACATACTTACAAATAGGATTTTTTTCAAAAACCCGGCACCCCGAGGGTTGATATATCCTCTGCTGTTGCGAACCCTCGTAAAAAATAAATGCAAATAAAACAGACCGCATCTCACGATCTCCGAATGATACAGAAATATGTTTAAAAAATGTGGTCCTCCTCGTATTAAGTCAAACCGAAAAAAAATAAACAACTGTTATATATATATTACACAGGGCGGGCGACCAGGACCCGAGGGGTTAAAAGCCTGGGTCCGGGACCTGCTCGGCTCACGAGTCCTGCATAAACCTTTTGGACCTATTCACAAACCCCAGGATTGTGGACCATTTTATCCTGGGGAGTGTTTTGGTTATGTCCTCTCCTTCGAAAGTATTAAATCTTTCCCTAGCATACCTATCGCATTCTGCGAGGTAGTGTCGAGCCGTTTCTTCTTTTGTTTCGCAGAAGCGGCAGAAGGGGTCTGGTAGAGTACCCATTATGAAGAGGTGTCTTCTCAAGGGGCAATGGCCCGTTAGGATACCTATCAGCCTCCTTATTCCCCTCCTAGAGTTAGAGAGTAACCATTTCGTTTCTTTAGGTTTGATTTCCTTCAGAAACTCCTTCGATTGCCTGCATCCGGGGGACATATTCCATTCTTTAAGGAATTGTTTACCTATACTCTCTTTTGCTGTGCTTAAAGAGTGGGGTAATACCGGTTGTGGCCCGACAAACGCAGTATTTGATCCTTCTTTGGCCGGGCTGTCCGCCTCTTCATTGCCATAGTGCCCCTTATGAACAGGTATATGAGGGTTACCCTATTCTCATACCTGGTGATAGTCCTATTAATGAGTTCAACGGTTTCCTCTACCAGTCTAGATGTTGATAGTTCTTTTTGTAATGATTTTAGACTGGCCTGACTGTCGGAAAAAATTTTAATATCTTTTCCCTTAATCTTGTTATCCATAAGTGTTCTACATCAAACATTAATGGCCCAGACCTCTGCCTGAAAGACCGAGGTGTTATTACCAAGAGGAAAGGAGATGCTGATCCCTAATTTAGGTATATGTATACCAGCACCGCTTCCCTTATCCTTAATGAGTGAGCCATCGGTGAAGCAGTCTAGGCTACGATGGTCATCATCAGACCTATAATTATAGTCACAGGGAGTAACTACCTGAACAGAAACAACTGTTAAGTCGTTTTGTAAATTCTACCAAAGAGAAAATAAAACCGTCATACATTTTAAACGCAATGTCAATACGTCCTGGGAAATTAAATATAAACAGTTCAATGTAGTTTGGCACAGCAAATTTACATTTAAAAGTCGACAAGAATACCAATGACTATATAAATGAATTGACGATATAAACGTTGTTTTGTTATTATAATAAAATGTAAATTTAGAAGTGCATTAAAAAAGATTATGGTTAAGTGACATAAATGGAAAAGCCTATCATTTGCCGGACTGTTAGCTTGACCGCCATTTTATTCAGAAACGGTTCAGGACACAGTAAAAGAATGACGTTTTAAAGCTTTTAACGCCGTTTTGGATTAAATCATAACAATAAAACCTCTTCCCTGGAAAGAACTTGTTTCTTCAGTGTAGATTACGGCTCGTGATAAGTTGAGGTTGGAAACGTCTTTTTAGACGAGTTTTATCTGACTTACGCTCCGATAGTCCTATCGATCTTTTAAAAGAATTTGTCCTTTTTGGACCGTAGCGGGCTTGTCTCAGTTCATACTTTCGAGGAGAAATTAGAGCCGCCTTCGGAGATAATGAGAAGGAAGGAAGAGAGCGGAGAAGGAAAAAAGTTGTTAGCGGGCCTAGAAGCCCGATCTGGGCAAATTACATTTCAAAGATATCGGCCTCTCTTGATAATAGAAATGCATTGAAAAAAGGTTACTAACACAGTCAAGAAATAACTAAACTTCGATAATGTCTTCTTCGCTCTTCCACGAAAAAACAGCCTTTCAAAATATTGTACGATGCTCTTTGACATTGCTTTTAAATTGACTTTCACAAAGGTAGTTTTGCTTTCAGATGTTTTCTCTTGAAAGTTAGGCACAAACATTAGTTTAAAAGAAACACGGATCTAATGGAAAGACATTCTTTTTTTCCCATAGATGCAAAATATAATTTATGTCTTCTCATCAATCACAGCTGTTTTGATGAGTACTCGATATTATTCCATTACCCGTTACATATATTATATAATGGGATACTCAATATTCCACCATCCTCCTACACATTCATAATATACATATAGAAACACAAGACGAGAAACTATAAAGTATTAACATTTACGCTCTTGTACTACATTTTTAAATATATGTACAATTTATTTATTTAGAAATCGTGAGATACGGTCTGGTGTGATGTAGGTTTCAGAAAAACAGCTTCTTTATCGTGCCAACGTTTCGATCTTTATTGAGATCATCTTCAGGGCCTGGGATTTACAAACATTGTTTACATATTACAATTTCATTTTGGATATAGAAAAGTGAATTTATACAATGCAAAATATACTTTATATATTCAATCAAAGTATTTCCATTTTTCCACTTTCAAAATGTAATTGTAATATGTAAACAATGTTTGTAAATCCCAGGCCCTGAAGATGATCTCAATAAAGATCAAAACGTTGGCACGATAAAGAAAATGTTTTTCTGAAACCTACGTCACACCAGACCGCATCTCACGATTTCTAAATAAATATCGATTAACGGTCACTAATCACCACCATATGTACAATAATAAGATTACCTGAAAAATAAATTCCCTTAGAGGATTATCCCTGTTTCTTCAAAAAATCTGAATATGGACCAAATATTTGCTGTATTACTGCAAGCTAATTTTTCATATAGGCTGACTTTCCAGAAGATTTCGATTTAGAGCCAAGAAATCATTGTTCAATTATGTGGGACATACTAAGCAACCTTTTGCTCCATGGCGGACTCATACGCTGGCTTCGGTTTAAAAGTAAGTGTCCTTGTGACAAATGTGTGGCCTATTCTCAGTTGGGCTGGATGTCCATTTTGATTCACCCCAGCCAGACGTATCCAGGTACCCAGCGAATTACTACTGTTTTTTCGAGACCCTCTAACTCAGCGTGTCTTTCTAACAAAAGCACAAGAGGATGCAATGATATTCTATTCTGTATTTTAGATTCCACAACAAACTCAAGGAGGCGATGGATCAGTATGACGAATCCTCTCCGGATTGCACTATTACAAGGGCTTAGTTAGGGAGACTAGCGAAGAGCCCTTCTTAGCCGCACAACTATTAAGGTAGGCTAAGTAAGATAAGCTGCTCTCACCGAAGTTAAGGCTTCAGTACTCCCAGTTCGCTGCAAACGCTAATCAGGAGTATAATACTAAAGGCATCAGATATACCTGAGGCCATACGAACCGTAAAACAAGCCTATCGAGGCTTGTGAAGAGTTTTATCTTGGAATAATTCAGACAACCTTAAAATATTCACGAGCGTAGCAGTGCTTCAAATACTTTCAGTAGTGTCTCCCTATCCTTTCCTCCGAGTGACCGATATATCCCAGGAAGCCTAGGGCTTTTCGTTGACCTCGACGACTTTGATGCATTACTGCCGCCACAGTTTTTCATCATGTATGAAGACGAGGAACCGCATTTCCTCATTTTTTAGATAGATTAATTTATTTTGCAAAACAATTTTCATTTGACAACTGAGAAAAACAGAATAATTATAACATTCTTTGGCAGGGTAGTATATTTGAACCGCGTGAGAATTATATAAAAACAAAAACCCCACGTGCTCAGGAATGTAACTAGGTCTTAAAAAATAAATACATAAAAAGTATATACAATTTTGCAATTAATCAATATTTATGAAAGTTACTGGTCGAGATAAAAAAGTCAGCGTCACGAGCGGGATTCGAACCCACGATCTTCGGCTAAATGCGCCGCTGCTCTACCACTTGAACTATCGTGACTTCGATCCGCTCGGACACTAAATTCCCATCTCAACCTCACCTCTCGAATTTTCCCTCCTTTTTGCCATTTTTCAATCGCACCACGAACTGTAATGAAGTATATACAACATAAAATATAGGAACAATTTAGGAAATATAATTTTTTCAAAATTGAAATCAAAAGTGCCAACACAACTGTGTAGCAATGTTGTGTATAAATTGTGTTGTAACGAATGTAGTGCCGTGTATTATGGTCAAACTAAACAATTATTGAAAAATAGATGTAGACAACACGCCTACGACGTTAGAGTTGTAAATAAGCAAGGGTCTGCGCTTTCCCAACACAGTCAAAAATATAACCACACGTTTGATTTTAACAATGTTTCTGTTATGGATAAAGAAAAATTTTTAGGTAGAAGATTGATTAAAGAGATGCTATACATTCATAAAGATGGTAATTCGTGTAACCTTAGAACAGATATATCAAACCTAAGTGTAATTTATAGTTCTATCCTTAACCAATAGCTTTAATAGTATAATATGTACCTGAATGTTTATATGTGATAATTAATTTATTTTAGGAT
>NW_019392769.1:328517-376458 GCF_000648675.2 Cimex lectularius | reverse complement strand
ATTTCCAAGTAGCGGAATGCTACAGAGGTAAACAAACAATATCATTTGGAAGAGGATTAATAAGTGTTGACATTCATACAAATGAGTAATCCTGTAAACGTAAACAGAATATTTTATATAGATTTTTTTTAATGAAAACTTAAAATCCTGCATTATTTTCCGGACAACCCAATAATTATATGTCCACAAATAAATAATAAACTCAATAATTAAATTACTAAATACAATTATGAATAGTAAATAAATAAAATCAAAGATCGAACGACTAAAGTACTAACTAGCTACAATCCGTTTTGAGTTTCCGACCAAGCACCAATAAGATGGCATAGTGAAATTTGAGATTTTAATCACCAGAAAGAATTTATTTGCCGTCATAAATTCATGATCTCATGGTACGTGGTAATTTTTAAACTTCTAGTTAAACTAGTAGCAAGGCGCAAGAATTTGTTGTGAACAACCTGGAGTTCGTTCAAGATGGTCTTACAAGTGTGGCTCCAATATGGAGAGGCATGAAGTAACGTAGGTTTAACCTTACTTAAAACGTACCCTGTTGTAAACCAAGAGTTTGTTGTTTACTCTCAAGCCTTCTCTCCTAAGCAGCGGGAAAAGGATTCTGATGGCAGCTTTGCTTTGGCCCAATATATTTTTAATATGGTCGCTGAAGTTTAGTCTCAATTTCAACAACCAGGTATGTGATTCTCTTGGACCATTCAAAATGAATTCCTTCCATAGTTATTTTGTGGCAGGCTACGAGCCTGCGTTTTACGAGAACGCATTTATTCGGTGAGCTCGTCCTTTGATCTGCCAGAGATAGTATTATTCTCCAAGAAGACCAGTACAGTGCGATGTCATCTGCATGACATGATATGACTGACATCTAAGCTTGGGCAGAGTGTTGATGAAAAGCGTGGAACCCAAATTTGACCCCCGGGGCACTCCGGCAACAATGGGTTGATAACGAATTGTAACGGCCAACCCGAAAAGACGTGTTCCTTAAATAAGATAAAGTGATCATTGATTAATATTTAGTTAAAAAGTCTCACTAAAAGTTATTATTAGCTATAGCCAATTAGGGTATTATTTTTTATATTATTGGAGTAGTTGAATTTATCCATTTAAAAAGCTGTGTTATTTGAAAACTAAGGGTGGATAAAAAAGAAAATAAAAAAGATTCAATTTTCAATTAATTAAGGTTTTTAGTTGAGATGAAAAAAAGTTAATGGCACGAAAGGGATTCGAACCCACGACCTTCGGCTAGATACGCCGCTGCTCTACCACCTGAGCTATCGTGACCTCGATTCACTAGGACATCAACTTCCCATCTCAAAATCACCTTATGAGTTTCCCCAACTTCCCAACCAACATCCAAACCGATTACACGACATTTGAAAAATGGCAAAAAGAGGGAAAACTCATAAGGTGGGGTTGAGATGGGAAGTTGATGTCCGAGTTGATCGAGGTCACGATAGCTCAGGTGGTAGAGCAGCGGCGTATCTAGCCGAAGGTCGTGGGTTCGAATCTCTCTCGTGCCATTAACTTTTTTTCATCTCAACTAAAAACCTTAATTAATTGTAATGATTTAATTGGTCAAGCGGACCACGAAATTAGTGAATTCAATTTTCAGTCGAAAAACGAGACCTGTAGACCTGAAATTTCTTATGTGATTAAGATGCCAGTACAGGAACTCGGACAAAGTTTGGCTTTTATTTAATAATGTTTGTGCATTAATTCACTTCTTGAACTTTCAATTAAATCGTTATTTTGGAGAAAAACACAGCATTAACAAAACAACAGCGAGATCGAGATTAATTCAAGTTTTGTTGAAACGTGTTTCGAAACGATTGATGGTAATTGTACGAACTATCGTGATTAACCGGTCATAATACGAATCGGTTTGAATTATTCAAATCCCAGAGGGAATGATAAATCCCTGATTGACTCGTGAACAGCGAGCCAATAACCAAAACCGATAACTACTGTATAATCCATTCCAGCCCAGAAGAATTAAATACACCGTCGAAATAATACGATCTATAAATTAGACACTAGAGAATTAAGGTGAATTAATATAAGAACTTTATTAAAAATATGAAGTGAATATCTCAAAAGTATCATTTGATTGCATAATTTTACGTTTGTTTCGTAAATTTTTGTAACCGGGGTTAGCAGTCTTCATCAGTGCATGTTTAATTTTTTTTAATATTGTTTTTTAACGAGCAGTTTTTCCATTAGCATCCTTCTTCAATGGCTTTCAACACCGATGGGCAATTTCGGGACACACCTGTAAATTCCAACTGCTACCCCTTTTCACACGACGAGACTGCAGATGTTTCCAGGCCTCAAATTGCTATTGCCCCTCCGGCTAATTTCTCCGAATGTTATTGTTGCAGGGTTGCACGGCCCGTTTAATCTGATACGCTTCATTTTATAGCAACATTAAAAATAAAACCATCCCCGATTTAAGCATCGCGGTCGTTTTAAAACAGAACTAGAATCAGACTTAAAAATCCTGTATAAATCTATGCTCTGAGATTAGAAAATTAATTTTGCCCGGCTCGTATTTTTTCTTGATTTACTGACTTGAGGCCCACCAAAGGGGAATACGAGGCTTTCAACGGTATAATGTAACATGCCGAGCTGTCTTGAATCCTACTCTCAAAGGTCTGACTTTATTTCAGTTACATTAAAGCGTATTTTCATACGTCCTAAATCATCCCTTCAAGTGTAGCTTTTCTATGAAAAATTCTATTACTTGGTAATCTGATATTCAACCTTTTATTTAAAAAAAAAATACATTTCTTTTTTCATTCAAAATCTTTTTTCTTCAAGAGTTGTTTTCTTCAAATTCACACTGCGATAATCAAAACTGCAGATAATATAAAATGTTATTTATAATTTAAAATATGCCATAATATAATTACCACATGAAATAATTTTCATCAGAGATTTTTTAACACATAGATTTGTATATATCAATATAAAAATCTAACTGTTAAAGAATCTTGTTCTTGTGTTTATGAAGATAATGTTCACCAATATTTAAAAAACAACATATTTTGACATATTTTTATGTAACCGTTCTTTTTATTATTTGTTTTATTATAAATGACCCAATACACAATTTAAATATGTGGTGTTTAGTGACCGTTAGTTAGTTAGTGATTATTCGGAGATCTTGAGATGCGGTCTGGTGTGACGTCGGTTTTAGAAACACATTTTCTTTATCGCGCCAACGTTTCGGTCTTTATTGAAATCATCTTCAGGGCCTGGGATTTATAAAGTGTTTAAATTTAAAAATGCATGTAGTATGTGAAAAAAATAATATAAATTCATAATTTTTTTTCTTAGCATTGTATAAATTCGTTCATTTATATTTTTTATCTAAAATTATCTAGCATTATATAAATTCATTCATGCATTAGATAAATTCATTTTTTTTATCTAAAGTTTTCTAACTTTAGACAAATTCATTTTTTTATCTAAAATTGTCTAGCATTGTATAAAGGCATTTTTCCTCATCTTACATGTATTTGTAAAATTTAAACAATGTTTATAAATCCCAGGCCCTGAAGATGATTTCTATAAAGATCGAAACGTTGGCACGATAAAGAAAATATTTTTCTAAAACCTATGTCACACCAGACAGCATCTCACGATCTCCGAAAAACAAAATTTAAAGTTATAAAAATGTTCCTGTTATATTCTAGAAGACATGTTTTTACTAGAGTGGAAAACTTACTCGCTCTCTATATAGAGCCCGGCCCGTCATATCACGTGGGGCAATTGGAGCAGTCATTCTTTCCATGCCTGACATTCACGCATGCCGTGGCCCAAAGGTTGTCGTCAGTCATTTCATATTTACAATCTTAATCCAGTTGGAAACAAGATAAGTTATATATAGGCTTTTAAATAAATGGTCGGACAGGCTTTTATAAGCTGCATCCACGACGCCAAACCATTATTACTTAGAGAGAACATTTTAAAAGATCTAGTGTCATGAGCGGGATTCGAACCCACGACCTTCAGCTAAATACGCCGCTGCTCTACGACTTGAGTAGACTTCGATCCACTCGGATACCAACCTCCCATTTGTCGCCGAGAATCGAATAGATTACGCGACATTTGAAAATTGCAAAAAGGAAGGAAAATTCGAAAGGTGGGATTGAGGTGGTAAGTTGGTGTCCGAGAGGATCGAAGTCACGATAGCTCAGGTGGTAGAGCAGCGGCGTATTGAGCCGAAGGTCGTGGGTATGAATCCCGCTCGTGACACTGACTTTTTTATCTCAACCAATACCTTACATAAAGGTTAATATGAAGGTCTAAAAAAGAAAAAATATTTCTAGCAAACATAACTTCACCCGCCGACCCCATGGGGAAATCTTACAAAAAAGTTTAAACCTAGATAGTAAGCTATAAACAAAACCGAGCAATAGCTCAAGTTTTTTTAAGAACCTCAACAAATTTGAATCTAATTTAGATAACTGTGAGTAAATTCTCATAAGAGGACACTATTTGAGGGTTGGGCAGGTACGGTTCTTTCTGTTCTACTCAGGTCATTAGACTATTGGTTTAATGATTATTTGTAGACCATGAGGTGCGGTCTAGTGTGTTTTAGAAAAACATTTTCTTTATCATGGAAACGTTTCGATCTTTATTGAGATCATCTTCAGGGCTCAAAGTTTTTGGTTTCCGTGTAGATTTGTCATTCTTGTGTGTTGAGCGTGCTCAGTGTATTGTTTTAATAATTTCAGATTTTTATTTAAAGTAGTTATTGAAAGCACTGAGGTTAAAAAGGAATTCTTAAAGCACTATAATATTGCGCAATGGGATATTTATATAAAACCACCTGCCATTTTTGTTAACGGTGGAACGGAAGTACAAAAGACCCTGTTCGAAATCAGAAAAGGAAATAACAATTGCAGTGTCCCTCGTGTAACAATGAGCTTCAATGCTAAGGAAAAGGTTTTTATTAGTCGCTATTACGAGCCTTGTTGAGTGCCTTCGATCGTCGGGTTAAAAAAAAGATTGCAGAGTTGAAACAGAATTGGAGAAACAATTGAACCCCGCTTTTAAACAGGGGTTGGAAACGTTTCGAGAGCCGTAACATCATTTTCAATTGGCTGTTCCCGTCGTGACAGCCCGGAGAGATAACAATTGCGGGGGTGGTTACCCTTTCTGGTGTGTGAAATGTGCCGCGGCCCACGAGGAATGAATAGGAGCCAACATCAAGAGTCGCGAAGTTAGATAATTTAAGCCCCTCTGGACTAGTTTATGCTCGTATCCTCTTCCATTAAAGCAATAAAGAAGGAAAATGGCGCTTTTCATTTGTTTTTTCCCTAACTTCAGCACTTGTTCAATTGTCTCTTGATGTCATCCATGAAAAATTATTAGCTTTTCAAGTCGCGTAATCTTGAGTAAAGTGTCCTTTCTCACTATATTTATTTGTCAAAAAATAAAAACATGCGTGTGTTAATAAATATCATAAATGATTATTTGGAGATCGTAAAATGGGGTCTGGTGTGACGTAGGTTTTAGAAAAAAAATTTCTTTATCGTGCGAACGTTTCGATCTTTATTGAGATCATCTTCAGGGCTCAAAGTGTTTGTTTTCCGTGTAGATGTGTCATTCTTGTCTGTCGTTTTGAGAGTGCCAGTCAACTCTAATCTCTCAAGCCTCAACACCCATTAGTAAAAAGCAAAAAAATACAAGAAGACCATTGTTGGTTGAATATTTGAAGCTTGCTGTGTACACATTTTAAAAAGCCCGGGTATTATAGCTTGGTTTCAATTGGAAACTTTTAGTTTTCTTTCAATTTTTAATTTTAAGTGATGCAACAAAATAACAAATCTTTAAGGAAACACTTTACATTGCATATTATCAACTGGCAAAAACTCACACAATTTTTTTCAGATAGTTTTTAAAAAGTATACTTAAAAAATACATCTATCTCAATTAACCATAGCTAACTATTGATCCGTTGATCTAACGAATATTCTGTCCCTACTGTCTAAAATTAAATTCGACAACTAATTGTTTTAAGCAGGTTCAGACGTTGTGGGTGAACGAAGTTAGATGGGAGAGGTCAGGCACGTTCGGAATATTACTTTAAAGTCCCCATCCCCGGCAACTAGGTAAATTCTCGCTTTCAAGGGAACTTCACTCCAACTCCGGATAAAGTTTAAGTCACATCAGGCAATGGGACGAATCAATCTGCCCGGTTGGTGACAGATTGGAAATTTACTTTTGAAATATCAACCGTTTTAATTGGGTCCATTTGATTCCCAGGTTAAACACAACAAATTTTGGGAGAGATAATGGTTTAACTTTTTTCTCCTGAAAAAATAAAACTTGTTAATGTATATGTTAATACCAATTGTCCAATTTGACTTATAAAATCCTTAAAATGTCTCCATAATTTTGAAATTTTTACGAAGTTTAATATGTTTTTTAAATCATCGATCTTTTTACTTTTTGACAAATAAGTTACGCAGTGCAGAAATATCTGTCAAACATGTATTAAAAGACTGCAGAGAATCAGTGCCACAATGAATAAGTTCTAACTGGCCAGCAGACGTTCAGCAACTTATAAAGTACAGTAATGGTTATCATAAGAAGTTGATCATGAAACCTGAAGTAGATCTATGATCGCATATACGTAGTCCTTTCATACGTTGGTTGAAATAATATCAATAACTGAAGTGAACGTATTTATGAGCGTGAACTTTGGAATATGTCTGGTGTGTTTTTTGATGGAATTTGAAACACCCCACGGCATATTAACGTATTCTAGTAAATTTAGTTTTATATATATTTACAGTGTGTTAGGCGTAATAGCAAAAACGCTGGTGACTATTCGTCTGTGTGAAAGCATTTATTTGCGTAAGTGGTCAATTGTATATAGACACGGAGTGAAAGGAATATCAACTAGCCTCAGACCTGCAAACCAATTAGGTTAGTAGGATAGTGAATGCAAGTTTTTACTATGTGTGAATATATTTATTGAATGAAGATGAAAAAAGCTTCCAAACATCCAACAAATCCAGGTTTTTGTTGTACAAGCGCATAGTTGTAGGGGTAGGGATATCAGAAGTATATAGAGAGCTCTTGAGTCTCGCCAAACTAGGTAGCCGTTTAGATAATCCGTTTTAATAATATGAATTTGTATGTTAATTAACATTTTAATCACGCGTGGAAGGGTTAACATGGTCCCAGGTTATAAGGAAATTATAGGCAATGAAGCAGCAGATAAACTTCCTAAGAAAGGAGCCTCTAAACAAGTGTGATGGTCAGTTTCAGCTAGAGCATTGTTTTTCTTTTTGAAACTTATAGAGAAAGACTGCCCACTAAAACTACCTTCACATATGTGCCTAACTACTATGTAGGCTTGTTAAAATAATGGTTAATCAAAATCAAACTAAAAGAAAAGAGAATGTATAATAAAATAAAAATTATAACGAAATTAGAAATGATTTTAAAAAAATAAAAAATGTACACTTTTGAGTAAAGAGAAAAAAAGGATATTTATTTTCTAAAACAAAATCTTTTAAATTTCATGAAAAATTATAATTTCGGAATTACTGGCCTTGACACACACAAAAGGTTAAAATGTATCTTCCAAAAAAAAGGCACCTTGTGTAGGCTTGAATTTTCCGGGGTCCCAGTTTTGCCGTTCCAAGATGGCCGCAAAATCCCTTCTTGTTGGACAGTTGTACTTCTTATTAGCTGGACCTCTGATTGGCACATATCTCACAAACGCCTCACCACCTCGGCTGAAGAGTTTGTTTATCTTGTATCCCCTCTTTCTTCCATACCTTCGGCCCCACATCGTACCTCAGAAGATTGTTTCTTCAGAAGAGGATTCTCAAGGGCGAGACGATTCCCAATAAATGGACAACAACGCCATAGGGAAAATCCCATTTCAAAATTGGCGAAATCGTCGCACAAGTCATTGCCCCAAATCCAGTTTGAAGTGTAAACTACAGTCATCATAAAAAAGAACTGGAAATACGAGTAACTAAAAAACTCAACAAATACAGGGAACGAAAAGGAGGCATGAGTCAAGCTAAAAGATCACTCGCAAAAACAACCCAATGGCAGAAACAAAAAAAAATCCTTTCCAACAGAAAGGAATTAAAAACTCTGACTAGTATATTTTAAAGACTCGCTCCAGTGAGAAATATTATCACCCATCACAGAATGAACAAAAAAAGACAAAAGGAGGATAAACTCTAGTGATGCTAGACATAGTAAACTTATGCTAAATAACTCTTACCTAGACTAGAAGTGGGCATATTCAATGATGATCCCATTTGTAATTTAAGCAATGAGGAGAAGAAACAGCCAAGCAACCGCGCAATGGAGACAACTTTGGATACAAACCAGGTTAAAGAATTCTAGCAGCTAAAGTCAATCACCTAGTACTTCTTAGAAGAAGAATCGGTTGCACTGAACTAAGGAAGTAGGAAAGTACAATAAATCGGAAAGCTGCAATGGGGAACAAAAATCATAGTATCCATCATCACCCTCACCTTAAAAAATTAAGCAATAAAGGAAGAGACAGAGGCAACTAAACATATCCTACGTTACTGCCCTGTAATAGCAAGGAAAATTTTTTGGAACGTAGGAAAAACGCTCTTAAGCTGTACAGACCTTGAAAGCATTCTCTTTAGAAGAATCCTTTATTTCAATAAAGAAACATAAATCTTTCCGAAACTGCATTATATGGGATGGCACAAGAGCCGACAGTTAAAGTGCTAAAGAGGAGGAAGGTGTTTGTAGAAGATAGAGTTGTTTATGCATTTTTTTTTGTAATAATGAAGATTTAACTAAAATACTGCAGTTGGTCATTTCCAATAATTTCTGTTAGCCTACTCTCACTGGTCTGAAACCTGATTTGGCTTTGCGCCATCTTCAGTAGTGGTTCTGTTTGTTATTTTGATAGTTCGAGTACCTTTGTACCGAGTACCTTTAATTATCTGTTAGTGTACGCAATTTAACTTTCTTTTCTTCGTTTATAAAGTTAATTTTTTCATTATTTATTTCTTCTGTCAGTCATTTTAGGGCTGTTTTAATATTAATTTTAAATCTTTTCCACGTTATCAGAGAACTTATTTTAGATTCATTGCGAAAAAAATGCTTCAGTTATTCGGAAAATTGAAAAAATAAAATTTAATAGTAGATATGTCTGTTCTCGCATATAAAATGAGACTGGAACTTGAAGTCATACTTTAATAATTCGCCTCATTATTTGCTGAAGCGCAAATAAGGCTGTTTCCACCCAATAAGCTCAAAAGTTTCCGCCAAATCCCTTATACTTTGTGGTTACTCTACAGTTTCATCTCCAGACTTCTGTATTGAATTAATCTCTAAGAGAGCGTTTACCCTAATTGTAACTTCCTCTTGATCTGTCAAACGCCAAAACCAGACGGGATCCCAAATTAGCGGATCAGAAGAAGAGGCCAACGCGAGTTTAAATCAGTTTACAAATTAATAACCGGCAAAATAATGCCCACATTCCAACGGTGAATTGTTTATTTCTCCTCCAGGGGATTTGAAGAGGGATTTTCAATATGACTTTTTTTGACCTGTTATTCCCTTGGCGCGGGGTCGGCGAAGGGTTAATCTGCGGGCAGGCCATTAGCTACGAATAGACCAGATCGTAAATCCAGAAATGTAACAGGTGGCCCTGTATAAACCGCTTGTAGGGGCTGTCGATTCTTTTAGAACGCCGTTTATTTCAGCAACCCTGCTGCTCGATCGTGCGAAATAATTGCATAACAGCATTACTACGATAATTTCCTCCAGACTACACGGTTTGATAATTGAATAAAATTAAACTTCAACAGCAGGTTGATGAATTGTATCACAAAGGCGGCAATTATCGCCTGTTGGGACTAATAGTCTCCATTAACTAACAATTACTAAAAACAAGCCATGGTGAATAATGACATAAACTCGTCTCAGTACCTAAAGATAGGCATTTGTATTTTTAATATCCAATAAAACAACAATAAGATCTGCAAGAAATCAGAAGTAAATGGGGTTTAAGTACACAATTTGAACACACCATATTCCCCTAAATTATAATTATTCAGTTTATTATTCAAATTACAGAATTACTCTTATAAATTTCGAAAAATTGACACATCCCCAAACAAAGATAATAGAAAATTAAATTCAAAAATAATGTAATTTACCCCGTTGAATGTAACGAAATGATAAAATATATGTAAGACAAACAAAAACCATGAGAAACCGGATTAAAAACCATAGCAATGATATAACATATAGAAAATAACTCAGCCCTTTCTAAACATGTAAATTGCACAAAACATACACTCAATTTAAAAAATCCATACTTTTTGGATTNGAATATATATAAACAGCTCTTTCCCAACGTATAAACAGCTCAAGATAACCCAATTGAAAAAAAAACCTACGAATTTTTGGATTTTGAACAAAAACTTTTTTTTTAAATCTTAGCTCTGGAACGTGGAATATTTTGGTTTCGTTTCTTTTATTTTAATAACATTCTTAATTATATCATTTTTTTCATATTTTTAAACAATGTTCCTTTTTAACTTTTACATTATTTATGGTTTAAACTATTTATTTAATGTTTTAGTTCCAATATTGTCAATAATCAATAAAATTTGATTATTTGGAGGTCGTGAGATGCGGTCTGGTGTGACATAGGTTTTAGAAAAACATTTTCTTTATCGTGCAACGTTTCAATCTTTATTGAGATCATCTTCAGGGCCTGGGATTTATAAACATTGTATAAATTTTACAAATACGTGTAGGATTTGGAAAAAATGAATTTATACAATGTTAGAAATTTTAGATTAAAAAAATATAATTTATACAACGCTAAAAAATTTTAGATTAAAAAAATGAATTTGTAAAATGCTAGAAAACTTTAGATTAAAAAAATGAATTTAGCAATGAATTTATACTATCTAGCATTGTATAATAAATTCATTTTTTTTAATCTAATATTTTTTAGCATTATATAAAAGCATTTTTTCACATCCTACATTGATTTGTAAAAATTAAACAATGTTTATAAATCCCAGGCCCTGAAGATGATTTCAATAAAGATCGAAACGTTGGCACAATAAAGAAAATGTTTTTCTAAAAGCTACGTCACAACAGGCCGCATCTCACGATCACCGAATAATCATTGACTAACGGTCACTAAACATCACACATTTCTAAATTATAATATTTTGTGAGATATTAACTTAATCAAATGTTTTAGAAGATAAGCAGGCAAAATTTAAGCAGAAAATGTGACTTTTTGAAACCTCTTCAAACTTGTGATTTCTTTGAATAAATAACTCCGATACCGGACTTGGTCAGTATCAATCAACTGGTCTTACATTAGGATTGTTTTAATTTATACGGGGTGTTCCTTTTTTGTTGGTATGGCTGAATTTTTCTTGAACCAATGATGCTATAAAAAATACGTGTTTAGTATTTTTTAGTCTAGTTCCAAAGTTTTAATTTTTTTTTGGAAATATTATACAAGATAGCTTAAGCCCAGTTCAAAATTTCAAATACGACCCTACACATCGTGACACATGATGTTAAAGGACACTCGTAACCTGGTTTAATATTTCACCCCCGTTAGAAATAGGATTCCGCCTCTGAATAAATAACGAAATACGTGAAACATGGGATCAATTTGACGCTGTTAAATTATTTTTAAAGAGAGTAAAAAAAGTATAATTAAAACAAAGGGGATGAAAAATATAATGAACCTTTTGGTTTGTTTACTAACCTCTTCCTATTAGACGACAAAGAAACGGGATTTTTATTTTATTTTATTTATTTACAGTCCAAACAGGTCAGGTACCCAAGCATAGGACAGTCAACCAACACAACAAAACAATCATTACAATATAAACTATTAAAAAAAGATATAAAAATAGCTGTGGAGATAGAAGACTCTAAGCCGTATTTGGTCCTGGGCCGTGAAGTACTAAACAATTCATGGGTCCATAGTTGACGCTGGGAACCATAAAGCCAATACAAGGTAATATCTCCGGGTCAATAAAATTATTTAGGATATTCCACAGAAACAACGAAAGCCAAAACTCTTCTATCCTCCAGAGAATCCAGGCCTACTAGAGCAAATCTGGCTTCATAAGAGCAATGATGGTAGTTCCTGTGATTGCATAACTTGTAACACAGGTATTTCGTGGCCTTTCTCTGTAACCTTTCTACTATGTATGACACATCTAAAGAACACTGGTATACTCTAGGTGACTGCGCACCAGAGATTGATGAAGTAATTTTATTGCAAAAGGGTTTTTAAAGTCAACAGTTTGCTTGAGTACGAATCCTAAATTTTTAAACGATTTATTTCTAATGACATGATGTGGTCCCGAAGATCACAATTATTATTAAAAATAACCCTGAGATCCGAGATGGTATCTACCTCGTCAGTGTGACAACCTTCAATACTATAAATGAATTGGTCGTATTTGTGAAATTTTTCTTGGAGAACGTCAAAATCTTACTTTTTTTCGATTAATTTCCAATTATAACGCGTACACCAAAGCCAAAAGCGTCTCAAGTCATTTTGCAATAGAATGCAATCATTGAACGATTTGACAGGGCGATAAATTTTCAAATGTCTGCTAACAGTGAAAATGAAGAATTAAGAAATAAGATTGGACCAGAGCCCTGCGGTACACCACGTACGTGGATAGGTTTCGATGAGCCTGCACCAAATCCACAATTTTCCGAACGTCGAGACTAACAAAGAATTCCTTACATCATCAAATTTACCTATTTTTTTGCTTTTTAACTGTGAAATTCTGTAGATGATTATACACCAGAGGATTTGTTTGTTTATTTTACAGTCATCAAACATGGAAGGAAAATTGTACAATGAGTCAATAACTTAGGGAATGTTTTTGTGCAGTTGGAATTTGAGTTTTGAATAGAGAAATTTTAGATGGGCCGGGTAAATTTCTCTTGAACCAATGTCGCTAACAAATAAGCGAAAAAATATGTGTTTCATATTTTTTAGACTAGTTTCAGTTTGGAGAAAAATTATACAGGTTAGATCTGGTCTAGTTCAACTTTAAAATTTCAAATACGACCTTATACATCCTTATACATAATTTTAAAGGATTTTATACGCTAAAAACAATGGCGCAATCTGATTTTAACTTGGTCAAATAGTGAGAGAAAGTAACAAAACGTTTGGAAAAGACAGTCTTTTGGTTTGCTATTTATTAATCACATTTCATGTTCGAACTGCCTGGCTTGCATAAAAACGCGAAGATTTACTTTTTTAAACTACTCTTCACCGGTGCTCAGAGCGTTAGAGGCAGGGGAGATGGATTGACAAACATTTTCTATTCTTTGCAGCAATTTTTCATCTGAGGTTGCTGGGGTATTATTGGCGTAGACACTGGTTTTTAAATGACCCCACAGAAAATAGTGAAGTCGAGTCAAATCGTGTGACTGAGGAGGCCAGCAGTTCGGGACATAAAGTTCTATCCACCTATCCCGGAAGTGACGATTCAAATAACGTCTCACCTGAAAAGAATTGTTTGCTAGGCATCCATCAAGCTGGAAAATCATTAATTGTTGTTGTTGCAGAGAAGCATCATCTAATAGCGTTGGAAAACCTCCCTCAAAAAATTGATGAACTGAGCACAATTTAAATTATTTTCGTAGAAATAAGGCCCAATTGATTTATTTCCGAGAAGTCCTTAACAAACGTTGATACTGACATACATACTGTGAACCACCTGATGATGTTCAAATTTCTCGGGTTTTCCTCTGACCATGTTCAAATATTACAACTGTTTAGTATGCCATTAGAGGGGTACTTGGATTGATCAGTCCATAGGATGAACGTTTTCTTCAGCTTCGTTGAACGTTAAAAAACAGTTGTCATCAGAGTCCCAAAGTCCATGGACAAGATGAGAGCGATAAAGCTTAAAATTGTAAGGGCGGAGAACGTCTCTAACGTTATTTGTTGAAAAACCTGACACCCTTCCAACATTTCGGAGAGAGGAATTTGGATTTTCGCGAACATACAGTAAAAGAAAATTCACAGTTTTGTGGTCCGATTGACCAAATAAATTGTTTTCAATCAATTAAACTTTAAGTGAGGTATTGGTTGAGATAAAAAAGTCAGTGTCACGAGCGTGATTCGAACCAAAAAACGAAAATTTGAAAAATGGCAAAAAGGAAGGAAAATTCAAAAGGTGGGCTTGAGATAGTAAATTGATGTCCGAGAGGATCGAAGTCACGATAGCTCAAGTGGTAGAGCAGCAGCGTATTTAGCCGAAGGTCGTGGGTTCGAATCCCGCTCGTGACACTGACATTTTATCTCCACCAGTACAGTAAAATATTCAGATCCTCGTCGAAATAATGCTGCCGGTTTCTTTTTGCCATAAGTTTGTCATTTTTCAACCAATTTAAAATCCAATTGCACACCTTTGTTTTGAGGGTAAAAAGTCCTTTAAAACAACATGTCAGGTTATATAGGGTCTAGGGTCATATTTGAAATTTTGAAATTGATCTGGGCCTGAAATACTATATAATTTTTCACCAAAAAGAAGATAAAACTTTGAAACTAGAAAATATGAAAGACTTTTTCTTTATAGCATGATTGGCTCAAGAGAAATTCAGCCGGGCCCTCTAAAAAGGTCACTGTATATTGAAATCAAAAACGGTCGACACTCTTGCTAAAAAAATAAACCCTCCTTTTCATATTACTAGTAGAACCAATCACCCAGTCATTCCAGACCAAATCCTTCGAACAACTGCTCAAGCTCCATACTTCATATAGAACCTTACCATCCACACAGACCTTCAAATCCGATTTGACCTCAAAAGGGATACAAGTAGATACAGACCCACCCATAAAATCTTGGACGTTCATCCCTTCACCTTTCACAAGGAAAACTTCCGACAATCTTTTAAGACGCATAAAGCGCAAAGGCATCGGAGTTTCCGCCTTAGTGAGAAAAGTGTATAACTTGTTAGAAGTGTAATTAATGAATTACTCCTCCATACATAAATATGTAATAATCATAAGAATCTTTTTATCAATCTAAAATATCTGTCACAAAACAGCAGTGCCATTAGACTGGCTGTATAAGATTAACGTGTCCTGGGCGTGTTACCATTGTCAACCATTATTACGGTCAACAAGAATTGTTAAGCTCATCAATGACATATGAAAACTTCAATTTATTATTTCATCAAAGCGATTTCCCGAAATCTCTAAAATATACCAGGAAGTTACGTATATTGCAATATACGTCAAATGTGGACACGTTACCTTTATACAACATCCGATACAATTGTTTTACGTCAAATTTGATTAGTCAGGTTTCACGTTAATTTAGACTGACAATTTTTTTTCATGTCATGTAAATAGTTAAATTTGTCAAAATCTGTACGAACATTCGACAAGGGCCGGCATTCGTGCCTGCTCCACCCCCTCGTGTCATTATGTGTCACCCGGAATTTGCATAGCAATTGGTGGGAGAAGAAAATTGGAAAATCCCTCAAATTGGATACTAAATATTTCAGAGGGAAGCAATCCCGAAAGGCAATTTTCTCCGGATATTTAGAAGGTGAGGAAAGAGGCTCCTTTTAAACATTAAGGCCGTTTAAAATGTCATCATTGATTTAACATTATACGTGGAACTATGCGGGACGTTTATGTATATATTTTTTTTTTGTTAACATTGCAATTACCAAGGGTCATCCTGAATGGTTTTAATTCAAAGAAGGATTATTTATTTGTAAATAAGCCGATTGATTTTAACAAAATTTGCACTTCATACCAATACCTGATTTTATTAGTTACAAAGCTTAATTAAATCCAATGGAAGATATTTATTATTTTATTCACTATTATTTGGAGATCGTGAGATGCGGTCTGGTGTGACGTAGGTTTTAGTAAAACATTTTCTTTATCGTGCCAATGTTTCGATCTTTTAGTTTATTAGAAATCGTGAGATGCGGTCTGGTGTGATGTAGGTTAAAGGAAAACATTTTCTTTATCGTGCCAACGTTTTGATCTTTATTGAGATCATCTTCAGGGCCTGGGATTTACAAACATTGTTTACATATTACAATTACATTTTGGATGTGGAAAAGTGAATTTATACAATGAAAAATAGATTTTATATATTCAATCAAAGTACTTCTACTCACTCAAAGTGTTTGTCTTCTGTGTAAATTCCCAGGCCCTGAAGCTAATCTCAATAAAGATAGAAACGTTGGCACGATAAAGGAAATGTTTTTCTGAAACCTACATCACACCAGACCGCATATCACGATTTCTAAATAAATATCGATTAACGGTCACTAATCACCACACGTTTCGATCTTTATTGAGATCATCTCCAGGGCTCAAAGTGTTTGTTTTCTGTGTAGATGTGTCATTATTGGGTATCGTGTTGAGAGTGTTGTGTGTGAGAGAAATATTTCATGTTTGACCTATGTCCATTGAGAGACTACGCCAGCTTTGCCGTTTTTTGAGTGTCAATCCGATCATTTGGAGATCGTGAGATGCGGTCTGGCGTGACGTAGGTTTTAGAAAAACATTTTCTTTGTCGTGCCAACGTTTAGATCTTTATTGAGATAATCTTCAGGGCCGGAGATTTATAAACATTGCTTATATTTTACAAACACATGTAGGATGTGAAATGAATTTATACAATGTTAGAAATTTTAGATTCAATCAAATAATTTCTATTCACTCAAAGTGTTTGTTTTCCGTGTAGATGTGACATTCTTGTGTGTCGTGTTGAGAGGGCCAGTGAGATATTGATGTTGTATGTTTATTTATTACGTTGGATTTTGAACGGGTGGGGAAGGAAGTCGGGATAGAAAGACACTTTTATATGAGTAGTCGGCTTCTTTGAGGTGAAAGATGTCGACAATGCGAAAAAATGGGTATTGGTTCGGCCTGATTATCCTTTCAGGATTAAATAGGCGGGGTTATTTAGGGAAAGGAGAGACAAATTATTGTAGAATTAGACTGTATAAATGTTTGATGTGTGGAATGTAATGAATGTTTTGAATGTTTTGTACGATGAGATGATGATATATTTATGTTATCAATATTGAATTTGATTGATGATATTAGCGTAGCTGCGACTGAGTTTACATGTGTCTGTTCTGTAATTGATGCTGCGTTTATCTCTGTTGATATAAACCGTTTCTAAAGTTACGTTAATGTTTTGTTCTGTGTGTAATATTTTTGGATTGTTGAAGTCGACATTTTGTTTATGCACAAAATGAAGGGGAACGACGTTCTGTAGGATTTTGCTTGGGTGTTTTGCATTCATAGATATGTTGCTTTACTCTCTTACCCAGATATTGGGATGTTATACCAATGCAAGTTGCCGGACAGTTTAAACTATTGATTTTATAAATTACGTCAGATTCATTTGTTAATGGTGTGAAATCATTAATTTTGGGGAAAAGTGGATGAACTGTTTCATATTTTTTGAAGGCTATTTTAAAGTTATCAGAAGAAAGATATGTGTTTAATTTATGCGATAGGCCGTGAATGAATGGCATGGAGATGTATGTTGGTTTGTCTGTATTTAATAGGTTTGATGTAGTATTATTAATAATTTCACTAGTTTCCGTCGTCTGCTTGACCAATTAATATCTTTTAATTAATTAAGGTTTTTAGTTGAGATAAAAAAAAGTTAATGGCACGAGAGGGATTCGAACCCACGATCTTCGGCTTGATACGCCGCTGCTCTACCCCTTGAGCTAATGTGATCTCGATCCACTCGGACATCAACTTCCTATCTCAACCCCACCTTATGAGTTTTCCCTCCTTTTTGCCATTTTTGAAATGTCGTGTCATCGGATTGGATTCTCGACGACAAATGAAATGGCCTCGGAGAGTTTTAGTGAAGTGTACTTCATTTAATTCATTAAATTCACTAATTTGGTGCTCCGCTTGACCAATTAATACATAACAATTAATTAAGGTTATTAGTTGAGATGAAAAAAAAGTTAATGGCACGAGGGGGATTCGAACCCACGACCTTCGGCTAGATACGCCGCTGCTCTGCCACTTGAGCTATCGTGTCTTCGATCCATTCGGGCACTAACTTCCCAACTCAACCCACTTTTCAATTTTCCCTCCTTTTTGTCATTTTTCAAATGTCGTGTAATCTATCTGATTCTCGGCGGCAAATGAAATGGCCACGGAAAGCTTTAGTGAAGTCTACTTCATTTTAACTTATTAAATTCACTAGTTTTCGTGGTCCGCTTGATCAATTAATATTTTTCAATTAATTATGGTTTTTAGTTGAGATAAAAAGGTCGTGGGTTCGAATCCCGCTCGTGACACTGACTTTTTCATCTCAACTAAAAACCATAATTAATTGGAAAATTATTAGTAAGATTGGGAAGTTAGTGTCCGAGTGGATCGAGGTCACGATAGCTCAAGTGGTAGAGCAGGGGCGTATTTAGCCGAAGATCGTGGGTTCGAATCCCCCTCGTGACACTGACTTTTTTATCTCGGCCAATACCTTTCATAAATATTAATTAATTGAAAAATGTTAATTGGTCAATCGTACCACGAACTGAAATGGATTATTAGTAATTCCCTAATTTCGTGGTCCGCTTGACCAATTAAATCATTACAATTAATTAAGGTTTTTAGTTGAGATGAAAAAAAGTTAATGGCACGAGCGGGATTCGAACCCACGATCTTCTGCTAGATACGCCGATGCTCTATCACTTGAGCTATCGTGACCTCGATCCACTCGGACATCAACTTCCTATCATCGTGGGTTCGAATCCCGCTCGTGCCATTAACTTTTTTTCATCTCAACTACAAACCTTAATTAATTGTAATTATTAGTAATGGTGGATGGTGTTAGTGTTGAATTGTAGTTGTTGATTATTCTGTTGATTATGTGTTTAGCGTATTGATTGTTATAGACGATATGTTTGTATATCTTTATGTTCTTGTGGAGAAATGATTCATGTACTGAAACAGAATAACATGTGAAATTTATAATCTTGACATTTATTAATTCCGGCAAATGATCTATATGAGTTTAAGGAGTTGTATTGTATTAAACTTAATCAACACTCACTAATGTCAGCAGAATTCATCAACGATTAAACTAAATTCCGTAAAGAGCGAAGGGCGATTCTCCTCCTAATGAAATGAATGGAGGGAAAACATACATTATAAGATAATTAACTCTAAGGTTCAAACTAAATTGTCACCACCTTGTAAAACGGTTGATTTACATTAAAAAACACTTAAGGATGGCTACAGTTTTCTAAACAAATGTAAATGTTGTCCTGTTCTCTGTTTAAATGTGGGCTAATTGCTTCACATTTGGTGGTTCTCTAATGCCGCGCATTCTTCTTTCAACATTAGAGTCGCTCGAGCCACATTTTGTACAATACGCTAACACTTTTTTTCTGTTCTTTTTTTTCCATGCCTGTTTTTGTTAATTAACTTTCCAAGCTAGGGGCTAAACGGGAGTTGTAAACTTTTGAACAGCCGTCTCGGTCACTTGATTACAAAAATTAACGTCGCCCCTTTAAAACTTGCATGAATTTATGCCTGGATGTTGTAAAGTAGAATTATTGTTCTTTTTTACTTTCTGTTTAAAAATCTTCTAAATTACACAATTACTATTATAAATTACGAAAAATCTGCACATCCCCCAGTCAAAGATATTAGAAAATTAATTTCAAAAATAATGGAATTTACCCCGTTTAATGTAACGAAATTATAAAATATACGTAAGAAAAACAAAAATCATTGGAAACCGGATTAAAACCATAGCAATGATATAACATATATAAAACAATAACACAGCTCTTTCCCAACGTATAAACGGCTCAAGACAACCCAATTGAAAAAAAACCTACGAATTTTAGATTTTGGATACAATCTTTTTAAAAAGATCTTAGCTCTGGATCGTGGAATATTTTGGTTTCGTTTCTTTTATTTTAATAACATTCTTAAATATATTATTTTTTCATATTTTTAAACAATGTTTCTTTTTAACTTTTACATTATTTTATGGTTTAAACTATTTATTTAGTGTTTTAATTACAATATTTTTAATAATCAATAAAACTTGATTATTTGGAGGTCGTGAGATGCTTACAATGCTTAAAATTACTTTATAAATCTCTGGTGCTCAGTCACCTAGACTCGAAATACCTGTATTACAAGTTATGCAATCACAGGAACTACCATTGCTCTTATGAAGCCAGATTTGCTGTAGTAGGCCTGGATTCTCTGGAGGATAGAAGAATTTTGGCTTTCGTTATGTTTCTGTGGGATCCTAAATAATTTTATTGACCCGGAGATATTATCTTGTATTGGCTTTAGGGTTCCCAGCGTCAACCGAATTGTTTAGTACTTCACGGCCCAGGACCAAATACGGCTTAGAGTTTTCAATCTCCAGAGCTGTGCATTACTTAAATAAATTCGCTTTCAGTGCGGACCCCTTCTCCTCGTCCCTTCGGATCTTTATTCCTAAAATTAAAGGAGCTATAAAATATAATTGAGGGTTTATTTATTACTTTTGTTGTGCTACTTATTAATCTATTCATAATATTGATTTTTTGTTAAAATTTGTTTTAATAGTTTATATTGTAATGCTTGTTTTGTTGTGTTGCCTGACTGTCCTATACTTGGGTACCTGACCTGATTGGACTGGAAATAAATAAAATAAAATAAAAATCCCGTTTCTTTGTCGTCTAATAGGAAGAGGTTAGTAAACAAACCAAAAGGTTCATTATATTTTTCTTCCCCTTTGTTTTAATTATACTTTTTTTACTCTCTTTAAAAATAATTTAACAGCGTCAAATTGATCCCATGTTTAACGTATTTCGTTATTTATTCAGAGGCGGAATCCTATTTCTAACGGGGGCGAAATATTAAACCAGGTTACGAGTGTCCTTTAACATGAAGTGTCAGGATGTGTATGGTCGTATTTGAAATGTTGAACTGGGCCTAAACTATCATGTATAATTTTTCTCCAAAAAAAATTAAAACTTTGGACCTAGACTAAAAAATACTAAACACGTATTTTTTATAGCATCATTGGTTCAAGAGAAATTCAGCCAACACCCTGTATAAATTAAAACAATCCTAATGTAAGACCAGTTGATTGATACTGATCAAGTCCGTTATCGGAGTTATTTATTCAAAGAAATCTCAAGTTTTAAGAGGTATCAAAAAGCCACATTTTCTGCTTAAATTTTTCCTGCTTATCTTCTAAAACATTTGATTAACTTAATATCACACAAAATATTATAATTTAGAAATGTGTGATGTTTAGTGACCGTTAGTCAATGATTATCCAGAGATCGTGAGATGCGTTCTGGTGTGACGTAGGTTTTAGAAAAACATTTTCTTTATCGTGCCGGCGTTTCGATCATTATTGAGAACATCTTCAAGGCTTAGGATTTATGAACATAGTTTAAATTTTACAAATACATGTAGGATGTGGAAAAATGAATTTGTACAATGCTAGAAAATTTTTGATTCAATTTCAATTCAAATATTTGTATTTGTCTTTCTGAAAGACATCGCCAACGATTTGTATTTTTATTTCTTTTTTGAATCAAAAATTTTCTAGCATTGTATAAATTCATTGTTTTCGACATCCTACATGTATATGTCAAATTTAAATAATGTTTATAAATCCCAGGCCCTGAAGATGTTCTCAATAAAGATCGAAACGTTGGCACGATAAAGAAAATATTTTTCTAAAACCTATGTCACACCAAAGCGCATCTCACGATCTCCGGATAATCATTGACTAACGGTCACTAAACATCACACATTTCTAAATTATAATATTTTGTGTGATATTAAGTTAATCAAATGTTTCAATCAAATCACGACCTCCAAATTAAGTAACGGTCACTAAACACGACACAAATCAACAAAATCTTTTTTCAATCATTAATGTTGTATTTTAAATAAGTAATTAGCCGTAACTCCAGAAGGAAAGCACATTTGGGTCAAAAATAATCTTTGTAAAACTTACTGTCAACATATTTATACTTATTTGTTAGGATTGTACGGTGTCTGTTACTATCACAAAAAAATTAATTCCCTTAGTGTAATTCATTGACCTCAATTATCGTTAGAGGAAACAAACTAATTTAAATTACTGAGAACCAATATGTTCAAGAACAGTGTTACAACTCAAAAAGGGGTAGTTTTTTAGGTGTAGTAGAGCTGAATTATTAAAGTTATGTGTTTTCGATTAAATCTTGCACAAACGAAAGACAATATTGATGAATCATGACAGATTTATTTGCCGACAGCCGTAACTGTGTGTACTTAATACATGAAAAAATAAAGTAAATTTTCATCTCTCTTTTCTGTAAAATTTTATTTGTTGAGTTGTGTCACTTTTTTTGTGGCAATGCAATATGTTTCGATGTGATTTTCAAGATGTTTTACATCAAAATAAACCAACGTAATAACTTAGTTACGCCTCTTTGTGGTACAATGGCAAGAAGCGTTTAAAAATGGGGTTTCGAGTTCATTGTTATGCGTGTAACTATCCTTTCGAACCAGAAAATTGATATACTCACTCCACCTTATTTATTTTCTTTGTGCGTGAATTATTTGAGCTAAAACTAAAATTAAAGTCTCCAAAAAAACAACTACTTTTTAGTTCAAGTTTACTTATTGAAATTGAATCATATGTATATTAGTATATCATATGGATATTAGTTGAATGGCTTTTATGCAAAATGTAATATGATGAAAAACATAAGAAGCAAAATTTCTGGACATATTTTACATATTACGGAAGAATCCGTAGTGAACAGAACTTCATCCAAATAATGCCAATGTAAAATAAAGTACGCTATAGTGGTATCTGAAGTCACCGAAGCAGAAACACCCCAGATGTAAGCTCCGCACATCAGCGGACCTCCAATATCGCCTAATAGTAAAGTTTCGCCTGGAGTAATACTTTTCATGCAAACTTGTCCAAAAGGCACCATATTTTCACTTGGCGGACCAGCCGACTTATCACATACGTCCTCTTCCAATGGTTCTATCAAATATGTTTTTAAGTATTTATTGATGCCTTGCTCTAGGCTAATCGTATCATTCCAGGATTTATACGACGTATCTCCCCACCCCATAGTCAAGCAGTTTACCTTCGAAGTCACCATCTCATTCCAACCGTTTCTAAACTCATTTTTTTCAGAGGAGAAAACGGCAAAAGGCTTTACGGCATTAGTAATCTTTACTGGCGTAATGAGGTTACCAACTGCATAATCGTGCATAACCCCGCCATTTTTTCTCGGTCTTATATCCTTGGGAACCTTCAGCGATGAAAGTTTGGATGTCTGAGCGTCAGGGCCCATGAATTGTAAGGTACCAAAATATGCTACTGTTGTTTCCAAATCAAGAAAGGTTTTCGCGCCGCTTGTCCAACTCACTACACAATGACCTGCAGTAAGAAGTTTATTCACTGAAAACAACGAGCATCCACACATTTCCAACGTCTTGTTTGGAAGAACAGTAACGATGTGGCCGATAAAAGGAAATTCTCCCCATTTGGCATACCTTCCTCCTTTAATTTTTATATCGTATGCGCTCCTGACAAAAACAACTGTTGTTGTTAAAAAAATGAAGACAAAAATTTTGAAACAAAATTTTGACATTCCAACCGAACAATGTGAACTAAATGAATAAACATATGTTTTATACTGTTTGCAATATTTCTCATGTCATTTACATTACAGGAAAATACGTGCTTGAAAACAAACCTAGTAAATAATTACACCGATTAGTGTTAATCGTGCCAAAACTATTGAAGGCAATCGTTCGTTTTGTAAAAATTTACTTTTTGAAAAGTACAATGTGAGTTTTTCAGCTATCAAACTCACCACTCCTGAGGAAGATAAAAGAAAAAAATTGGCGACCTTCGCATACCTCAAAATCGCCCGACAAGAAACATTAATCTTATCAATTGGAAAGTGGTTCTATTTCCTCTTAGAGAGCGGGTATGAATTACAGTTAAATAAATTTTTGTTCATTTTGATCTCCCTAGCTTAGTTTGGTTCGTCTTCTCTCCAAATATTACTGTGTCTGTGTGATGTCAGTTTGGTAAAAGTTGGAAGTAGTGCGGCGGCATGTTGATGTTGATGATTTGAATTAGTTTTGGGTTTTTAGTGCTCATGTACGATGTGATCGTCTGTTTTCTTTCGTTTTGTAATTTGTACGAGGTTAAAAATAGTCTGTGAACGTTTATTAATTTATTTTTCCCTTTTTTTAACAATGTAAGACAAGTGTACTTTTCAGTTTTCAAATATGACCATTTTCCGTTATTTTTGGGCGTTGTTGAGTAATTTTCAGTTTCTGCATTGTTTTTCTACGAGTTTAGTAAGTTGTACAAGTTCTTTATAATTTCCACAAAGTTCCTATGGTACCACGTTCTTGCTTTGTCCATAAGATTTCCGGTTGTGTTTCCTTGTAACTCTTTCTCGCGCGGTTAAGTACCCACGAATTTTAAGAGCTCGGCATCAACCCACTTAGTATATTTGAATTATTTTATCTTTTTTCGCATCTACAGGTACAATACTTTGCACACCAATGGCAAAACTAGAGAAATCAGATACATGCATATTTTTGTTTTGTAATTTTACTCAAGGGTTTTTATGAGGTGCTACAAAAATATATCAACTTTGTTCCTTGCACCAAAACGTCTCTAGGACGCAAAATATATTTTATTTCGATAGATACCAATATTCCTGGATTAATTCAGATGAAGATATTTTTTAGCAATAAGAAAGTGTCCATCTCTTGGGAATAGTGTCGATGTGCTCGCGGGCTGTATGTTGATAAAGCCATTAAAAAAAAGTTGATATTACTTATTCTGGCCCGAACAAAATGGTAACGATTATTGAGCCAAGGTAGTAGTTTTCCTCACACTGTTGCCTAATGATTTTTTTTTTTTTAATAGCATCCCTGAGATGACTGGAAAATTTTGATTGAACGATCCAGATAAAAATAGGAAGACGTGGAACTAACTAAATTATAACCCCTGAAACTAAAAGAGAGGTCTTATTGCACTATACAGATGGATACGAAATGAAACTGTGGATGAGGACAGGTGTCAAAGGCCCAAATTTGACCTAGCGAAACCTCAAGGCCCCATATTAACAAGTTTCAATGCTGAGATCTCTACCATAGAAATGTGAACACAAGATATATTTTAAAAAGTGCACAGATATACACATTCTTAGACAGACAAGCCAAGAAGGCCTTCGACTCTTTCGCCTTCAATTCAAAGCTGGTCTGGAAATGTCCAACATCTCCAGCTCCAAGGGAAGCCTTTTTTTCACCCTTTGAAATTTCTTTCTATTCTAAAAACAATAATTCCAGAAACTTCAAAATTCATAGTTTCAACATGGAGATAGTGATGTTTTCCATCAAAACTCGATAGTTTCAATTTATTGTGTAACTGATTGTTATTTTTAAAGTTAGATTTTAAAAAAACACAAATTAAATTTTCATATTTTATTCAACTAAAGCCTGACAGATTTCCAGGTACTGGGAAAGTGGGAGCAATTGTTTTGAAGTGGGCACCAAGATGGATTATTGAAGGCAACGAACACGTGGAAGGAACGACACACAAGGAAACCAAAACACCCACATACCCTTTGGACCAGAACAGGAAATTGACACACTGAAAACCATGTTCAAAACAAAACTGAACAAATGGAAAGAAAAATGACCACTCATTGGCTCAAATCATCAGGTAAAAAACAATGAATTACCTCAAAATCTCAAGTAGAAAAAGAAAAATCAACCTTCCATTCTTAATAGGCAAGAATGGAGAAAGGTAATACGACTGCCTTTATAATGACCATTTCCCATTTAGTTACCACCACAAAAAATGAGAAAAACGGGACTAACACTCTGCCGACGATTTTAAGAAAAAGCAGAAACATCAGAAGATATTCTACGTGATTTGAAAGCGTTAACCGTAACTCTGAAAACCTTATTTTTATATAATTTACACTTGATTTCCCCTCAGCTGCAAACTACCACATATCACTGCTAGCACAAATGATAAAATCTTTCGTTGAACTTAAAAGTTAAGCAGTATGATTATTTAGAAATCGTGAAATGCGGTCTGATGTGTCGTAGGTTTCAGAAAACCATTTTCTTTATCGTGCCAACGTTTCGATCTTTATTGAGATCATCTTCAGTCCCTGAGATTTACAATCATGGTTTAAATTTAAAAAATACAGTAGGATATAGAAAAAAGTGAATTTATACAATGCAAAAAAAATTATATTCAATTAAAGTATTTCTACTCTCTCAGTATTTTTTTTCAACCTTGAGTAGAAATACTTTGATTGAATATTTATGTTTTTTTGCATTGTATAAATTCACTTTTTTCCACATCCTACATGTATTTGTGAAATTTAAACAATATTTGTGAATCCCAGGCCCTGAAGATGATCTCAATAAAGATCGAAACGTTGGCACGATAAAGAAAATATTTTTCTGAAACCTACTTCACATCAGACTGCATCTCACGATTTCCAAATAATCATAGACTAACGGTCCTAATCACCACACATTATGCAGTATATTTTCATTGATCCAGTCCATTGGGTGAAACTCTCTAAGGGGTTCTTAACCTCATCAAAGTTGTTCGACAATGACTGACTTAAAGCTTTATTAAGTAAAAAAAAATTTTATTTCTTTTCGGATGATTTCTATTTGAACTACTAAACGTTACAAAAACAAGTTTTCTGAGAAAAAATGCGTTTACTTATTAAAATTGAATCATACATAGTGTAGCGCTAATTATATGACCCTTATGCAAAATATAATATAGCGTATAAAATCGTAGAAAGCAAAATTTGTGGACATATTTTACATATTACGGAAGAATCCGTAGTGAACAGAAGTTCGCCCAAATAATTCCAATGTAAAATAAATTGATATACAGGGGCATCTACAGCAAAAGTTGAGCCCACACCCCAGACGTAATCACCGCATACCAATGGACATCCAGAATCACCAAGCAGTAAAGCGTCGCGTTTAGAAATAGACTCGACGCAAACTAGTCCAAAAGGCACCATAGAATCATTCGAGGGACCATCCAACTTTTGGCACTTATCCTCTTCCCACGGTCGTACCCATATCGTTTTTAAATATTTACTGGCCCTTTTCGGTACAAATGTATTTCTCCAAACATGAAACCGCTTTGCTCCCCACCCCATGGTCAAGCAGTTTACCTTCGAAGTCACCATCTCATCCCAACCGCTTTTAAACTCATTTTTTTCGAAGGAATAAACGGCAAAAGGCTTTATTGTGCGAGTGATAGGGACTGGCGTGACGAGGTCAGCCAGCGCAAAATCGTGCATAATCCCTCCCCTCTTTCTCATTCTCATCCCATTGGGAACCTTCAAAGATGTAAGTTTGGAGGTGTGAGCGTCCGGTCCCATGAGTTGCAACGAGCCAAAATACGCTATTGTTAATTCCAAATCTAGAAATGTTTTCACACCCGTATTCCACTTCACAAAACAATGACCTGCAGTAACAATTTTACTCACTGATACCAACGAGCATCCGCATAATTCTAATGTCTTGTTTGGATAAACAGTCGCTATGTGACCGACGAAAGGGAATTCTCCCAATTTCGCATACCTTCCTCCCTTAATTTTGCCATGACCTATACTGCTAACATTAGTTAATGTTACTACTAAAAAAATGAAGACAGAATTTTTGAAACTAAAATTTGACATTTACCAAATAATGTTAACTAAATAAACATATGTTTTATCCTGTATGTAATATTTTGCATATCATTATCAAACGAAAATACACATATCTGAAAACAAAATTAATATATAATATATCACTGAATATTGTTATCCCTTTCAAGATTTGATTTTATAATTAGTTAAGGTTTTTATTTGAGATAAAAAAAAAAGTCAATGGCACAAGCGGGTCGATCCACTCGGACACCAACTTCCTATCTCAAGCCCACCTTTAGAGTTTTCCCTCCTTTTTGCCATTTTTCAAATGTCGTGAAATGGCCACGGAGAGTTTTAGTGAAGTATACTTCATTTTCAATCATTAAATTCACTAATTTCGTGGTCCGCTTGACCAATTAATATAGTACAATTAATTAAGGTTTTTAGTTGAGATAAAAATGGCAAAAAGAAGGGAAAACTCAAAAGGTGGGGTTGAGATAGGAAGTTGGTGTCCGAGTGGATCGAGGTCACGATAGCTCAATGTGGAAGTTGTTCATTTCAAAACGGATTCCAGTATAAATTATTCAAACTCGTTTTATTAAATAAAAATATAAAAAATCAAATATTTAATTTATTAAACAAACTCCTCTACCCAATAGAAGATTTTTCCTCTACAAACCGTAGCTATTTAAAGCATCAACTATAAATATTTCTAGTGGGTACAGTACATAATGTAACACCATGTCGAGTATGCTGCAGGTGGCAATGATTGACACACTTTCGCCCTCTTAGCATTAATATACATAAGAATTTGTATTGCTGTCAGTATTCGTTTCCACTAACACGGCGATTTAATGGACTAAATCCGACGAAAAACTGATCTCAAGTATGTCTTTTGGGTGTGTTTTTTAAAGTAATATATCTGAAAAAGAGAACCAAAAACCTTGTGTTCGCCCTGTATGCACGCATTTTTTATTTTTCCTGTGTGTCCTATACAAACATAGAATTAATGAAGTGAAAAAAGTAACATATCGCTCAGAAACAAACATAAACTTTTACATTATCAAATTTAGTTTGCCTTTTTGTACAGATATATCGATTATCTGCAGGATCTTTGCACTTTATAAATGCAATTTATATTTTATTATTTAAATTTTATTTTTAAAAATTTGGTGATAAATTATGATAGTGGACATTGCGTTTGATATATTGAAATTCATTATTGTTAATTTAAATCTTTGCCTTAATGTTTAGTCTGTTTTAACACATTTCCCATTCAAGTTTGACAAATCTCAAAAATGATTTGTTGAATCCATTAGAGTTCGTGGTCCGATTGGCCAAATATATTCTTTCAATTAATTAATTTTTATGTAAGGTATTGGTTGAGATAAAAATACCTTGAAAAATGGCAACAAGTAAGGAAAATTCGAAAGGTGAGTTGAGGTGGGAAGTTGGTGTCCGAATGGATCGAGGTCACGATAACTCAAGTGGTAGAGCAGCGGCGTATCAAGCCGAAGATCGTGCGTTCGAATCCCGCTCGTGCCATTGACTTTTTAACTCAACTAAAAACCTTAATTAATTGTAATATATTAATTGGTAAAGCGGACCACGAAATTAGTGAATTTGATTTTATGTTGGGATGTTATTTATGTATTTGTGTCATTTTACCGATATACGACTTTTTACCACAACAAGTTCACCTTGCTAAGATTGATATCAGCCTTAATAAAATAATTATACTTAAAAAAGATTAGGATAAGACAAATTCGATAGAAAGAAAAACTCTTCCTTCATCAAGCTTTCGAGGAATGTATCCCCTTTGAAAGTATTTCTAATGTAGTAATAAATTATTGATAATATTAAATATAATAATGTAAAATTAGAACTAGTTTCAAATTCCTTATGAAAGAGATATATTTTTGAAAGCTTTACAAAGGACATTGGTGTTTTTTTTTTAATTTCCCTTATCTATTATAAATTAACAACGGGATAGCCAGGTTAGTGGGTTTAGACTATACTATATAATTTGGATTGACTGAATTTATTTATTTATTTATAGTAAATAAATTAAAATATTAGTAAAATCTAAAAATATAATGTAAATGTGATTAATAAATCGTTATTTAGAGATTTAAAAAATTATATATTTTGTGAATTCATTTCACTATTTGTTAACATAAAAACACAAAATTACTCCGAATACGACGGAGATTATTCTAATATGGAAATCAGATCAATAAGGAATCCGAAGAAACATGGACGGTTATGCGAAGATATCAAGGTTCAAGCCAAGCAACTGACGGAATCTGGAAAATTGGCTTTCCTTTGGGTGAATGCACGTGTAGGAAACCAAAGCAATGAAGAAGCAGACCGACTGGCCAAAGAATCTGCTGATTACGTTAGACTAACAATAGAGTATAATAAATACCCTCCATCCCTATTTAAAAAATGCCTTCTCGAAAATACCTTTACAAAATGGGATCTTGCATGGAGAAAGTCAACCAAAGGAGAGGAGACGAGAAAATTTTTTTCAAAAGGCAGGATCGGGTTGACACTCAATATAACGTCAAAACTGGCGTAGTCTCTCAATGGACGTAGGTCAAACATGAAATATTTCTCTCACATACAACACACTCAACACGACACATCTACACGGAAAACAAACACTTTGAGCCCTGAAGATGATCTCAATAAAGATTGAAATGTTGGCACGATAAAGAAAATGTTTTTCTAAAATAACTTTACAATTAATTAAGGTTTTTAGTTGAGATGAAAAAAAGTCAATGGCAGGAGAGGGATTCGAACCCACGACCTTCGGCTTGATACGCCGCTGCTCTACCACCTGAGCTATCGTGATCTCGATCCACTCGGACATCAACTCCCCATCTCAACCCCACCTTATGAGTTTTCCCTCCTTTTGCCATTTTTCAGTTTTTCTAAAACCTACGTCACACCAGACCGCATCTCACGACCTCCAAATAATCATTAACTAACGGTCACTAAACACCACACATTACGTATAATACAATGGTGGTTCGTGTAGAAAATAAATGAAGAAAAAAATTTACAAAAAATTTCAATTATCCTGTAGATAGTCTAAAACATTTTGTTAGTTTCCTACATCATGCTCTGCCTATTCTTGCTGGTTGTCGACGGTCAGACGGGTAGATGCTGTAACTAGCAGACAATAAGTTTATCACCCGGCAGACCCCAGAAGAAAATATCACAATATAATATTTTCGTTCAGAAACTAGACAAAACCTTTTTTTTCTTATCTCAGGGTTTTTCCCAAAAATATCCCTATAAAGAAATCATAGGTAGGAGCAGAAATTTTACCCACCCTGTGTAAAAAAATTTATTTTTAAACATTTTATATCATTGATGGCGTTTGAACGTCAAAGGATACTAGACGGAAATGACGTAATAGAACGATATTCTTTTGTCCGCCGGTCAATTATTTTCAAATTCGAAAAACACCGTACCACACTCTATATTTAAATTACACCGAATGAAATTGCTACCTAATTTATATACAAAGAAAGTAGGTGGAATTGTTCGTGACTAGAATTTTCCATTGTTGCTTCTCGGAAATCGCGCTTACATTCAACACATGGAAATGGGTTTAAGGGACAGGGTGAATTTCTTTGCACCCTTTTGTCTTTTTTTTTTTTTTTTTTTTAATTTTTCAATATATGCGTGAGACTTTTTTTCTGGCGAGTTGTTACTAGAATTGCGTGTTGGGAGGGAGGAGTTAACCAACCGAAGAAATTAATATCCACCGCCTTTTATTACATTTCCGCGAAGACGTCCCTTGCTTAAAAGTCAGACCGAAATCGACACGCTCTCCGCAGTCGCCCATCACCCTTGATGTATTCCTCGTCACGCCATGCTTATCATGCGATCGCAACTCTCCTCGAGTTAAATAATGTTTAAAAATCGAAACCATATATAACACCGGGTCGTTAGTGCAAATATTTGGCCTACGCTACTCATAAATCACTAATGCTCATTCGATCAAGCCAATCCTTTTAAAAACAACCCCATGGGGGAAAATGGCAAGAACGTGACATATTAAACACAAAAATCATAACTGAAACATAAAGTAACAATGCTAAACATGAGTAAAGCAACATATCTATGATTGCAAATAAACCAAACAAAATCCTACAGCACTGGCTACCCACCATTTTGAAACAAAATTTCGACTTTAACAATCCAAAAATATTACCCACAAGGCAACACAAACATAACGTAACGTTTTAGAAATGGTTTATATCAACAGAGATAAGCACAGCATCAATTACAGAACAGAAACATGTAAACTCAGTCGCAACTACGCTAATATCATTAATCAAATTCAATATCGATAACATACATATGTAACGATTAGATTTAAATGAACCGCCATGCCCCTCCACACACTCAAACAGTGAAAGGAGTAGGGGCCAAGAAAGGGCAATTTTTTTCAAGTCCTAGGACATAGGCTTGTGTGGGTAAATAGCTATTTTTGGTAAAAAGAAAAATTTGGTGTGCACACTATTCAAGTGAGTTAATTTTATTACTTTGACGTCAAAATAAAAAAATAATAATTGTAATTTAGTTTTAAAAGGGTATATATTTTTATAAAGAAAAATAAAAGAAATAATATTTCATTTTAAAAGTTGTGTTAATATTTTAATTGTATTTTCTAATTTGGTGGTCAAAATTTTAATAATAATAATAAAAATTTCTTTACCTTTCTTTATGGAACTATAAAACGAGAATCAAATTCCATTTTAAAATTAAGGTTCGTAGATTTGAGATAGGTTTGTTATAGGATAAAAGCATTCTTTAAATTAAAAATAATAATAAAATATATTGTCATTTTATGTGAAAATAAATTGTAATTAAAGATTCAAATTTAATAAACATTTGGTATCGTATTTACTTTGGTTTAAATGAAATATAAAAGGTGCCTGATCGATAAATGAAATAATTGTAGTCAGGTCCGATCGTAAAAAACCTCTGGGACCTTGTTTTCGGTTTTCCGAAATCAGGGTTGGGGAAAAAAAGAAGAAGAGACACGCTATATCACACATATATCATCACATCATAGAAAACAATCATTACATTCCAGACAACAAACATTCTACATAGTCTAATTCTTCAACAATTTGGCTTTCTTTTCCCTAATTAACAAAAAAAAATAAAAATCCCGTTTCTTTGTTGTCTAATACGAAGAGGTTAGTAAACAAACCAAAAGGTTCATTATATTTTTCATCCCCTTTCTTTTAACCATACTTTTTTTTACTCTCTTTAAAACTGATATAATAGAGTGAAATTGATCTGTTTCACGTCTTTCGTTATTTATTCAGAGGCGGAATCCTATTTTTAACGGGGGCGAAATATTAAACCAGGTTACGAGTGTCCTTTAAAATGATGTGTCAGGATGTGTAGGGTCGTATTTGAAATTTTGAAGTTGAACTGGGCCTAAGCTATCTTGTATATTTTTTCTCCCAAAAAAAATTTAAACTTTAAAACTAGACTAAAAAATACTAAACACGTATTTTTTATAGCATCATTGGTTCAAGGGAAATTCAGCCATACCATATAAAAAAAGGACACCCTGTGTAGATTAAAATAATCTTAATCGACTTTGACCGTTGGAATTTAAGACCAGTTGATTGATACTGGTCAAGACCGTTATCGGAGTTATTTATTCAAGGAAATCATAAGTTTTAAGAGGTTTCAAAAAGTCACATTTTCTGCTTAAATTTTGCCTGCTTATCTTCTACATCATTTGATTAACTTAAAATATCTCACAAAATATAATTTAGAAATGTGTAATGTTTAGTGATAGTTAGTCAATGATTATTCGGTGATCGTGAGATGCGATCTGGTGTGAAGTAAGTTTTTGAAAAACATTTTCTTTATCGTGCCAACGTTTCGATCATTATTGAAATCGACTTCTGGGCCTGGGATTTATAAACATTGTTTACATTTTACAAATACATGTAAGATGTGAAAAAATGAATTTATACAATGCTAGAAAATATTAGATTAAAAAAATTAATTTATTATACAAAGCTAGATTGTATAAATTCATTGCTAAATTCACTTTTTTCTAAAGTTTTCTAGCATTGTATAAATTCATTTTTTTAATCTAAAATTTTCTAGAATTGTATAAACTATTTTTTTTCTTTTAATCTAAAATTTTCTAGCATTGTATAAATTCATATTGTTTCTCACCTCCTACATGTATTTGTAAAATATAAACAATGTATATATCTCCCAGGACCTAAAGATGATATCAATAAAGATCGAAACGTTGGCACGATAAAGAAAATGTTTTTCTGAAAACTACCGCCAGACAGCATCTCACGATCTCCGAATAATAAATTTTTTTCTTTACATTTTCTTTTAAATTCCGTTTAAGACGATTGTTAAAAAATAATGTTAGAGACTCTATCTTTATAATACAGTAGTTTCTGTCTCACAAATGCTGATCGCGACGTGGAGTGAAACCCCCCTTCTTTCTCATAGTATTACATACGTGCCAGGAATACAACAAAGGACCTCCCTCTTCTTTTGTATTTTGTAAGGCCTGTCCGAAAATCCTCATAAAGCCGTTACAAACACTTTATGCGATTTAGCGTGCTAGTGGTTTATTGTTAGGAATTGCGGTCGATGAGTTTAAAATTCAAGTTTTGATTATACCCGGAACGTTTTTCACTGGGGTAATTAATTTTTGTGACTGCAGTATTTATTTTGCAAGCAAATTTCGAAAATTCACTCTGGGCGACAACTTCTAGGTGAAAAATTGGACGGTAACTTGATGAGGTTGAAAGCTAATAAGTCAGGCTGATAAACGAAATAGTCGTCGAATAAAAATTTAATAACTAGATTAATTTTATGATGGTTTTATTGTAAATATTTACAATTTTAGTATTTAATCATTTTTGAGATCTGTGAAGCAATTACAATAGTAAAGAAAATGTAATTTGCATTGATTATTTAAATCCAACTTTAAGAAGACGGAAGAAAAGCTCCAATATCATCGAAATTAATCAGTGAATTTTCGACTCTCTGGTATCATTTTCTATTGAGATTCAGGATTTTCGAAATGTGTGAAAAAATTCATCTTTAAAAATTTATCACTTATTTCTGGAAACGTTGGGGTTTTACTTCAGTATTCGATAGTTTAAAATAAGAAGATTTTGAATATTTAATTGATTAAAATAAGAAGATTTTGAATATTTAATTGATTTAAATATAAAAATTAAATTTTGATTTGATTTTCTTCTTTTTTCACCAATATTTTCAATTTATCGTGTAGCTGATGGTTGTTCTTTAAAATTCGATTTTTTTAAAACCAATACAAATAAAATTTTCGCATTTATCTTTCTTTTAAACGGTTACACGATAAACTGAAATTATCGATTTTCCAAGAAAATTTCCTTATCTCAAGAACGAATCAATGAATTTTCGAGTTTCCGGTATCATATTTTTACAATGGAAAGGCTTTCAAAATGTGTAAAGAAATAGGGCATTGCATTTGTAAAAAATGATGACTTTCAAAGTTCATGAAAAAAAATTTAAAAGTCCTAGAACAGATCCCTTTCAGGCATGTGTGGGTAAACAGCTATTTTTCGTAAAAAAGAAAAATTTGGTGTGCACACTAGTCAAGTGAGTTAGTTTTTATTATTTTGACGTCAAAATAAAAAAATAATAATTGTAATTTAGTTTCATTTTAAAAGTTGTGTTAATATTTTAATTGTATTTTCTAATTTGGTGGTTAAAATTTTAATAATAATAATATTAATAATAATTTCTTTACCTTTCTTCATGGAACTATAAAACGAGAATCAAATTCCATTTTAAAATTAAGGTTTGTAGATTTGAGATAGGTTTGTTATAGGATAAAAGCATTCTTTAAATTAAAAATAATAATTAATAAAATTTATTGTCATTTTATGTGAAAATAAATTGTAATTAAAGATTCAAATTTAATAAACATTTGGTGTCGTATTTACTTTGGTTTAAATGAAATATAAAAGGTGCCTGATCGATAAATGAAATAATTGTAGTCAGGTCCGATCGTAAAAAACCTCTGGGACTTTGTTTTCGGTTTTTCGAAATCAGGGTTGGGCCCAACAAAAAAAGAAGAAGAGACACGCTATATCACATATGTACCATTTTATTTTTACACTTTCTTGCTCTCTTCCTTTCTGACTCGCTCTCTATCTATCTATCTCTATCTCACTTTTTATCTATCTATCCATCTACTTACCTAACAATATAACTATCTTGTAATGTATCTTCCCAGATCTCTTTCTCTCTATCTCTCTCATTATCTACATCTCTCTCTATCCTTGTATTTATAAATATATTTATCTATCTATCCATCGACCTATCTATCTCTCACTCACTCTCCCTGTCTTTCTATTCATCTATCACTTTCCCTCCATTTCTATCTACCACTTTCTCTGGTCTCTCCTAAATTTAAAAATTAATATTTTATATCTCAGCTGAGTGTAGATTGTGAGTAGAGTCTTGTATTATAATTTTTATTGTTTGTTAATTAATTTATACATGTTTTCTATGATTTTTTTTAATTATAAGGATTAACTTTTATTTGACATTTGTTTTTTCTTTTCTTGTTTAAACCTTTTTTTCTTCTTCTTGAGGAGATCCACATAGTTACCATAAAATAAAGTGTCCCTGGATATTTGATGTTGTTTGGACAGGACCAAAAATACACCCTAACAAGATTTCCTTTATTTTTCAAAGCTCGCAACTCATCAAAAAAAGGTGATGATAACTCTTTAGTGGGCGTTATTTGGGCTGATTTACTACAACTTCTTGGCGAAACAATCAATGTCTGTATTGTTCTCAAATTGAAACAATGCACCAGAAATTGGCATTACCGAAGCCATCTTTCGTCAATCAGAAAAGGCCGATTCTGATTCCATCAATGTATCTTTGCTATCAAGACAACTCTCGGCCCCATGTCTCAAATATGACAACACGAAAACAGCTGGATCTTGGTTATGAGGTACTGGCTCACCCTGCCTATTGTCCACTACGGACTACCATTTTTCAAACACCTATACAACGTTCTACAACATAAAAAATATATTGTCCAAAAGTCTTTAGATAATGATAGAATGTGTTAATTATGAAGACTCAAAATTCTATTCGGAGAGCATAAAGAAGTCGCCATCACGTTAGGAGAAGTGTATTGAGAATGATGGTGGACATTTTAATTAATAAAAAAATGTTTAAAATCATTTATTTAATTGTTTTTATTATATAACAATAAAGCTACAATATTTTCTAAGCAACCCAATATATGAGTTTTTAAAAAGACATGGCATTTTATGTTTAAGCAGCCTATGCTAGTTAAACTAAATATGGCTTCAAACGTAATTTTTACGTTTTTACTGGTGCACGTTAAGCCGAACTGGTATCAACTATCAATTTTTATAAACATTTTTCACGCATTTTGAAAAAAAATTACGCGAGAAACGCAAAATTTCATCGATTTTTTCTTGAGATACAACGTTTTCGATAATTTCAATGTATCACGTAATTGATTCAAGAAAACATTTATAAATTTAATTGAATAAAATATGAAATCTTAAACTGTGTTGATTTTTTAACTTACCTTAAATAACAATCCGTTACTTTTTTTTAAATTTCAGGTTTAACGTAAGTCGGATGAAGAAATGATGTTATTTTCTCAGTAAGTAATAGAGTGTGTATACACATTAAATTTAGTCTGGGTTTAAAAATTAAATTGTTTATTGAAACCGGTTAATTGAGTCGTGTTATTTTACTTGTTGTGAGATAACAAACCGATTTTATGCCAAAAATAAAATTAAGAAAACAGCGTATTTGCAAATTGTAAATGAATTATTGAAGAACCCGATGGGTATAATCAAAATAATAACATGTGTTAACGCATTGAGAAATAGTTGTAATAGTTTATTTAGGTGATTTAGTAGAGTCGCTTTGTTATTTTATGTACTTGCACGTACTGACAAGTTTTTATCTCAAGAACAAAATTATGAAAAACAGAGGAATAGAAATTTCTGGACGAATTGATGAGCCTATAGCACCCTCTGGGTATAGAAATTCGTTTAAATAATGCCAGTGTAAAAGATACTGAAATGGCATCGTTCCGGTGTCATCTAATATCATTGTCGAGCACACGCCCCAGACGTAGTCGCCGCACATCAACGGACTTCCGGAATCTCCAGGAAGTATAATTTCGCCGTGTGTAACACCCAAAAGGCAAACCTCTCCAAACGGTACCATGCTCAGTTCCCACAGTCCAACATACTTTTCACATTTTTCCTCTTCCCACGGTTGAGCCACAGCCGTTTTTAAGATGGGACTGGCACCTAGGGTTACAACGAATGAGTCGTTCTCGACACGAAAGTCTCTTGCTCCCCACCCAATAATTAAGCACGTTCCCTTCGAAGCCACCAATTCATCCCAACCATTTTTAAACTCTTGCTTGTTTTTGGAGTAAACTTGCATGACCTTCACTGTGTCGGTGAGTACCATTGGAGTAACCAGTTCGGCAGTCGCGTAATCGTGCATAACCGAATCCGCCTCTTGCAATCTTATTTCCTTGGGATATTTCACCGATTTAAGTTTTGATGTTTGACCTTCCCTGGACTTGAGATGTATCGTACCAAAAAATACTTCTCCTTCCTCAATTTCGTTCAAGATTCTCCGGCCGTTTTCCCATGTCATGAGACAATGACCAGCAGTTACAATTTTCGTCGTGGTTACTAACGCGCATCCACAAAGCATATTAATGCCTTCATTATTCGGGGATATCAAAAGGCCCATGAATGGAAATTCACCTGGTTTAGCATGTCTTCCTCCTTTAATTTTGCCATGGCTTTCACAGCTAATATTATATGGAAATGTAATTGTAAGAAATATAACAAAAATTTTGAAATACAATTTAGGCATGTTTATTAAACATTGTTTACTAGGAATGAAAAAATAAACAGATGTTTCTGTTTATTTTACTATTATTTTAATACAAATACATATATAGAAAAATGAAAGAAAAAAGAAAACCCAGAAGAAAAAAATTCAGTGAATCTTTAAGATCTTTTAAATTATTCGAGTATGTAGCAAACCATATGGAAAGGAGTACCACTCATGCATATCGTGAAGATATTCAGGCGTTTGTCGATGTACAGTCCGAGGTATTGCAGCTTGTCCCCGCAGTTGGGAGAGGAATATTATTTAAGAAAAACAGGTGGTGGGATCTTTTTACGGAGAGTGAAGATAATGTATATACTGCAAGGGTACTCGCAGGATCATTTTATGCACTTTCAACTGCAGACGTGTCTGCTTTTACATGATTCAAGTAATTCCTTCTGCATCTGTAATCAGCATAGCCACATCATTCCACGGGCTTGATATTGTGCTGAGGAACCGCTATAATTTTGACAATAACATACTTTTACGCTCACTAGAAACATTCATGTAATATGTATAATTTAACATTTAGGTTTTACACCGCCCGCTATCTAAAAATATTATTCATATATTACAATTAAGGTTTTTAGTTGAGATGAAAAAAAGTTAATGGCACGAGCGGGATCCGAACCCACGACCTTCGGCTAGATACGCCGCTGCTCTACCACTTGAGCTAAAGTGATCTCGATCCACTCGGACATCAACTTCCTATCTCAACCCCACCTTATGAGTTTTCCCTCCTTTTTGCTATTTTTGAAATGTGTCATCGGATTGGATTCTCGACGACAAATGAAATGCCCTCGGAGAGTTTTAGTGAAGTGTACTTCATTTAATTCATTAAATTCACTAATTTGTTGCTCCGCTTGACTAATTAATACATTACAATTAATTAAGGTTATTAGTTGAGATGAAAAAAAAGTTAATGGCACGAGCGGGATTCGAACCCACTATCTTCGGCTAGATACGCCGCTGCTCTACCACTTGAGCTATCGTGACCTAGTAAAAAATGGAAAACTCATAAGGTGGGGTTGAGATGTCCGAGTGGATCGAGGATGGTTGGAAGTTTCAAATCCCGTGCGTGGCATGAATTTTTAATTTCAACCAAAAATCTCAGATAATAGATTAACTAATGGGAAGAACTAATATGGTCAATTATGATCCCTAAACAAATATTGATTAATTAAAATGTGTATTAAACTATGTAATTAATTTTTAACAAAACAGGTAAAAAAATAGATTGATCTCAGATTTTACTTACAAATTTTCAGCCATTTAAAAAACTAAAGATTTGATTATTATTACTTTCATTAGCTAATAGTTGCCAAAAGATAGTTGACTAACGGCTTATTGATTAAACGTTAATTATAAGAAAGCAATAATCTACAGTGAAAAACTGTGATCAAATCCCAGCATCACAAGTTATCAACTAGTTTTCACCGATGCTTCAACAATGGTCTCGCTTTGCACGCTGACCCCCAAGACTAATATGGTATATAAGCAGAGAATCAAACTGTTCATTTCAAGTTCGTCGAAGGGATCTCAACTTTCAACAAGGAGCAATCCGTCAGCCATAGCTACAAGGGTACTCGCAGCATCATTTCTTGCACTATCAACAGCAGACGTGTCTGCCTTTTACATGATTCAAGCAATTCCTGCTGCATCTGTAATCGGCTTATCCACATCAGTCCACGGGTTGTTCTGCTGAGAATCCGCCATAATTTTGACAACAACATACTTTTACGCTTTAGTAAAACTTAATAAATTGTTGTTTTTATCTCAGCCAATACTTTAAATAAATATTAATTAATTGAAAGATGTTATTTGGTCAATCAGACCACGGAATCTAACAGATTTAATAAATTGTGTTCAATTAATATTATTCATTTACAATAAGATGGAGACAATAAGAACAAAACCAGGAGCTTTCTTTGATTTTAGGATGCACTGGAAAAAAGATAGAAACTGTTGTTGGGAAACATTATGATTTGGTGGGAAATACACAGCTGCTATAGTAAAATTGCTGGTTGAGGAGGACAATTCAATGGCAGTGAATTGTGAAGATACAGAAGATTAGTAGGAATTAGATAATGGTTTAAGGTGTTGCGAATTAAGATAATGTTACCTTCACAAGAAATACCCATGGCATGATCAGCCCTGTAAGTCCTTAAATTTCGAATATAAAAATTAGATCGTGATGTAAAGGGTGTCTCCGTAACCAGTACTACGTCTACACTTTTTTCTTGTAGAAGTATTTCTAGTTCGTTGAAGCGGGAATTCAAGCCGTTAGCATTCCATAGGAGCAGAGCTAGAGGATAATGGAGCATTTAGAGTGTGTGTCGCGAAATGGGTGAGACAAGTTTCTCAACAACGGCCGTAATTAGAGAGATTAGAGGGCTGATAAGTGAGTGAAATTCATTGATAAGTTGGGCATCATTGAAGTGAGGTCTGAAGAAGTGAGAGGAAAGAAAAGAAGGAATTGAGTACGGCGTGGTTGTGACTGAGATGGTGCTTGGATGGCTTGGGCGTAGGGGTTCGAGGAGCGCTATCAAATCTTGCTGTGGTGGTGGTGGTGGAGGAGTTCTGGACTGGTATCTTGATTCGGAGGAATTCTGTCTTCTTAGCCGTTGTAAATTTTGTGTGTAGCATCCTCTGTAGTTGGCTGGATGATTAGCATTACAAAGAGAGCCAACAGCTGGATTTCTTTGGATTTGGTACAAATGATGGTGCATGGTTGCAATATGATCTGGTGTGTCCGTAATTTTGACAGCGCTTACATTGCAAAATTTGCTTGTTTTTGAACGGTTCTCGCGTATAAGACAACGTTGAGTTGGGTCGTCATAAACATATTATGATTATTTAGTGAAGGTTCCAGGTCTAAAAAGAACAGCGGCAGTTTGATTTTTGCTGCAGATTTCGGACTTTGAAGCCAAGTTCTTCTACATCTTTTTCTATATCATCTGGCGGGATGGAGGGATGAAGATTTCTTATTACAACTGTAAATGCACGTTCTTCGTTTAATTGATAGGTGTGAAAGCTACACTTTTCAGCTTTTGATACGAGTGATTAGCTTCCTATAATGGTCGGAACTTTTTATGCGAAGAATGGTGCAGTCAGTTCTTCCCTGACACTTAATAAAATAAGGTAAAGTTAAATATATTTCGAACGAAGATCCACTGTTTGGAGGTGTTATTTTGTCAGTTTGCATCCATATTTGGTGTTATTTGTTTTGATTGGTCTTGTATTTTGTCGTCCTCATCTACAGCGAATACTCCAAAATTATTAGGTGATATAAAATTAAGAATATGTGTTGTAGATAGTAAATGATTGGAGGACGAGGTAGAAGCTATTCTATTAACATTTGCCAGATCACTTTTAACAGCTGACAATGATAGGTTATTTGAATCCATTTTTTAATTTTCCCGGCTCGCAGATCGTGATCTAATTTCGGATTGGTCTATTATTTCTTCAATACGATTACCAACATTCGTTTTTTAGAGGAGGCAGGAAGGTTCTTTCTGCTTGGAGACATTTTTTCCCAGCGCAAACAATTCCTGGGTTTTTAATCCTGCGATTAATTGTTTTCAGTACTTGAGGAGCCGTCAACAGCCGAAATTAGCCAAGCAATGAATGTATTATAAAAGGAGCTCACCTGAATCAAATTTTAAGCTTGAACGCTCAAATTGTCGGGAAGAGCAGCTTCAGCCGCTAGACGCGACGAGTGGCCTCAAATATTTATGATTTCTGGCTCAATCGGCTAAATTTGAGAGAGCACCTAATACACACTATTAGTAAACAAATCATAAAGCCAATTATACTACGCCTTGCACTACCTAAACGCTTATTAAATCAAATGTAAAATGATCAGAAAGATTAAGAACGCCACTTTTCTTACGTATTTCTTTTTTTACTGGAATTGGCATCAGTAAAGGCTTATCAACACCAATGTTTCTGGAAAAAGCTCATTTTTAAACAATCTGAGTTTAAATCTCAGCGACACTGAATTCGTGTTCAGCGTCAGATTAATGGCCTTCTTTTTTATTTCATTGACTATTCGCTCATATCGACAATAGTCAATGCCCTAATAACTGCCCCTTTTTGTAATTTACACAAATACATATTTAACACCCAAGAGGAAAATCGTAAACAATTAATTAAAGCCTTCGTTCAGTTTCATTCAAGTCATCAATCGTATCAAATAATAAATATAATTTTCGACTTGTTGAACGATGAAGAGGAAGAGACTTTACCATCTTGGTCGAAATGAAAACGTTAGTGTAACGAGCGGGATTCGAACCATCGACCTTCGGCTCGATACGCCGCTGCTCTATCCACTTGAGACATGGTGACTTCGATTCACTCGGACACCAACAACGTACAACCTTTCGAATTTTCCTTTTTTTTCAGAAGTCAGGTAATCAGGAATCGATTCTCCACAAGTGGCCACGGAGAGCTGTTAGTGAAGATATACTTCGTTTTAATTATTAAATCCATTATATATAGCGGTTTGATTGACCAAATTACTTTTGTCAATTAATTAATCTTTTTACGCAAGGTCTTGATCGGAATGAAAAATGGCAAAAAGGGGGAAATTTCGAAAGGTTGTACGTTGCCTTTAAGAGAACGAAACATGTACCTGGATCGATCATGGAAGATGTTTGGCATATTACTAGTAATCTGTGTAAATCTCTAAGACGTCCAAAAATGGGAAAGTTCGCCGCAAAGCAAAGGACTACCGGAATCTCCTGCAAGTGTAGTCTCACCTCGAGTAACGCCCTCGAGGCAAACTTGACCAAAAGGTACCATATTATCGCGCGGAGGACCAGAAAAGTCTTGGCATCTTTGCTCTTCCCATGGCTGAGCTATGGTCGTTTTTAAAAATTGATTAGGACCACTAGTTACAATGGTATCGTTGACGATTTTATACGATGATGATCCCCACCCTATAAGTGTACAGCGCGCTCTCGAAGCCACCATTTCATCCCAACCGTTTTTAAACTCGTCCTTGTCGGTTGAGTAAAGTGCTATAAGTTTCACTCTGTCGTTGAGCTGTAAGGCTGTAACTAGTTCTGCAGTGGCATAGTCGTGCATCAACCCACCATACTTTCTCTTTCTTATATCTTTGGGATACTTCACAGTTTTAAGCTTTGCTACTTGGGCGTCATCTGCCAAGAGGTATAATGTACCAAAATATACTCTTGATTTTCCTGTATTGACTGTTCGTCTATGGCCACCCTCCCATACAACTACACAATGACCTGCAGTAACAATTTTAGTCACTGTTACCAATGCGCATCTGGGGAGGAGTATTTTTTTGTAGGATGTACAGGACAAGCATAATTCTAGGTTCGATAAGATAATTTTTCTCAAATCATGGCTATTCTATGGTGATTCTAAACTACGATTTCCAAATCTAGCGCCCAGCAAATTTCAAAAATGTATTCCATTTAATACACTTTTTTCGTGGTATAATTGCATTTTAAATTACTTTTTTCGAAGATGGCCTTGGTTGACGGATAAGCAAGGTGGAAAAATTAATAATAATGAAAAATATCAAAACTTAAGGAAATTTTGAATAAATTTATTAAACTTTTTTAATTTGCGTTCGAAATGCTCTCCAACCTCCGCGATGCAAAAACGAGCCCATTTTTTCATGATATACATATTTATATATATAAAAACATCTGTTTAAGGTACGACACATAATAACGTTCAATAACCATGTCTAAATTATATTTCAAAATTTTTGTGTTTATTCTTACAATTACACTTCCATCCAATTTTACTAGTGCAGAATATGGGAAAATTAAAGGAGGAAGAGCTGCTAAAGCTGGAGAATTTCCCTTTATCGGTCATATAACATTCCAGACTGAAAATAACATGGGGAACGTATGTGGATGCTCGTTAGTAACCACGTCAAAAGTTGTTACTGCGGGTCATTGTGTAATGGAATGGGTCAACGGCCAAAGAAAAATCCACGACGTTAAAACAGGATTGGTATTTTTTGGTACGTTATATCTCATGTCGGATGATGGTCAACAATCAGCCGTTGAGTCGGTGAAGTATCCGAAGGAAATAAGAAAGAAAAAATTAGGTGGTGTTATGCACGATTATGCCACCGCCACTCTTGTTACGCCTTTAAAAATTACCGACACAGTACAGCTGATGAAAGTTTATTCCACAGACAAGACAGAGTTTAAACACGGTTGGGATGAGATGGTGGCATCGGAGGCTCCGTGCGTAATTATTGGGTGGGGAGCAACCGACTTCAAACTCGTCAATAAAACGACGTTAGTATCCTCGGGTGTCAATAAATTCTTGAAAACTACCTTGGTTCATACGTGGGATGAGGAGAGATGTGCAAGGTTTGCAGGCCCGCCGCAAGATAACATGTTGGCATTTGGAGAAATTTGCCTTTTGGGTGTTACTCACGGCGAAACTACACTTCCAGGAGATTCCGGAGGTCCGTTGATGTGCGGTGACTACGTCTGGGCTGTGTGTTCGTCAATGTTCGTTGATGCCAGTGGAACAAAACCATTTCATTTTCTTTTACATTGGCATTATTTGAACGAATATCTGTACCCAATGGGTTCTTCGGGCTCAACAATTCGTCCAGAAATTTCAATTCCTCTGTTTTTCATAATTTTGTTCTTGAGATAAAAATTGTCAGTACAAGTAGATAAAATAACAAAGCGACTCTACTAAATCACCTAAATAAACTATTACAACTACTTCTCAATTCAATGCGTTAAGACATGTTATTATTTTGAAAACAGTGAAGGAAGCACCACATTTTCCTCAGCTGATTGTTTTGTATTTAATATGTAGAATTGGTTTCGAGCGTAAAAAATGTAGATCCTGTTTTCTTATATTAGTTTGCATGAAATATTTGATTTCATGACGTAAATTTTTCTCATCTTGATGTCGATGAACAAATGTATACCCACGATTAACTATCAGCTCGTTTAAAAGTTATTCCTAATATGTTTAGTCCTAATTACATTTTAAAATAAAGGGGGTAAGTCGATAGAAAGAAGAAATTAATCAAACATCAAAAGAAACAGGGTTCTCCCCCAAGATAAACAGAAAACCACAGACGAATTGATAAGATGAATATGAATTATTTTGAACAAATGGATTTAATGAATTTGGCCTAACAATAGTAAGTCTTAATCAGGCTCAGTAAGCCAACTTTTCAGGAGGTCATGGTTTACAGTTATGAACTAATTAACCTTTTCGACAACATAGTGTACTAAAACTATGAACTCTCACATTTATTTATTTTACTGTTTTCCAATTAAAAAAGTTTAGAATAAATATATGAATGTTTGGTTGATACAAAAAGTATAACTAATTGAAATAATTAAATACGACAATTATGACTTATTATTATAAATTTAGAAATATCTATAATAAAAAATAATAACAAAATCATCAATTTAAAAAATTCCCATTAATTGATCTTTTATCTATGTTTTTTGGTTGAAATGAAAAATTAGTGTGGGTTTGGCACGGAGGTTCGAATCCCGCTCGTGACATGTGTATTTAATTTCAACCAAAAATCTTAGATAAAAGAATAACTTATATGAATAACTAATATGTTAATCATTACCACTAAACAACTATGGATTAATTTAAAATGTGTATTAAACTATGTAATTAATTTTTATGTAATGTAGTGGTTGAGATAAAAAAGTCAGCGTCACGAGCGGGATTCGAACCCAAGACCTTCGGCTCGATACGCCGCTGCTCTACCACTTGAGCTATCGTGACTTCGATTCTCTCCACTTCCCATTTTCACCCCACTTTTGAATTTTCCTCGTTTTTCAGATAGTTTAATACACATTTTAAACTCGGTTAAGTAGTAATGGGCAATCAGTCAAGGAATGTAATAAATAATTTATGTAATAATTTCACCTCCGACATTAAAGATGAGTATGGTGGGTGGACTGATATGAGTGGGTAGAAATAATAAGGCAGGCATGGTTACCTTTAGGCCCTTTAGTTGAACTAAAATTAACCTTTTGTCCAGCTTTTAATGTACGGTACCCTTCCATCTGGATACTGGAATAGTGTGCAAAGATATCTTCGCCACCATTTTCGGGGCAGATGAAGCCAAAACCTTTAGCATTATTAAACCACTTAATGTACCTGCCTCCATACATCATCCTTCAAAGAGGTGAACAATAATCAAATATTGGTCTTACAGTGAAAGTGTATACAATTTTACGTGTATCTAAATCGTGGAAACGTTCAGCATGACGTGTAACAAACCCTAAATTTTTATTTGCTTTAGCAATAGTTTTATTAATATATGAGTGAAAGTTTAATTGTCTGTTCGTAATAATGCCAATATGTTTAACAGTTACGTCTCATTAAGAGCGAGTCAGTTCAATTGATAGGGTATTTTATGAAAAATCATCACTGAAAATTTGTTAGAATTTAAATGAATATTATTAGATGAACACAATTTATTAAATCCGTTAGATTCCGTGGTCCGATTGACCAAATAACATCTCTCAATTAATTAACCTTTATGTAATGTATTGGTTGAGATAAAAACAACAATTTATTAAGTTTTAATAAGGCAGGTTGAAGTTGTAAACAGTCAGAGGCAGAATTCATTTTTAAGAATTTTTTGGGTCATAACGGATAAAATGAATCTGAATAAATGTATTTATTAATGTAACTGGTTGAGTGAGTAAGCGTGGGTGTGGGTAAGTTTTTGGGGCATTTTAGACTACCCAACTGACCACCAATCAGCCTAGTTTTAAAGACAATTGTGTTTAGACCGGAACGGTGGAGGCCTTGACGTAATATAAAATGTGTGGTGATCAATGACCGTTAATCGATAATTATTCAGAAATCGTGAGATGCGATCTGGTGTGATGTAGGTTTCAGAAAAACATTTTCTTTATCGTGCCAACGTTTCGATCTTTATTGAGATCATCTTCAGGGCCAGGGATTTACAAACATTGTTCACATTTAACAAAAACATTTAGGATGTGAAAAAGTGAATTTATACAGGGTGAATTGCTACTCGTGCTACAAACTTCTCCAGTAGATTCTTCACCCTAAAATGAACAAAAAAGTTCATATTGTCCATGGTCCGATTCTCAACCATTTCAGAGTAATTTCGCTTTTTATCGATTTTGAAAGATATCACGTCCTGGCGTCGGAAAATCGTGATATCTTTTAATCTAAACATTTCTCT
>NW_019392769.1:0-328196 GCF_000648675.2 Cimex lectularius | reverse complement strand
ATTGTATATAGTATGTCTCATGTGTTGTGTGTCTATATGTTTGTCTGAGTGCATGTATTTATTAGCGTGAATGGCGAGGGGTGAGGGTGAAATATAACATCATCATCGCCCCTCGAACGATGAGAGCGTATGAGTATGTGTTCGGGGTCGATGGCGGAATATTTATAAAAGTACTCCATCGACCCCAATCTAGTTTAGTTCGAGTATAGGTCGGTGGAGGAATATCAAGTACTCCACCGACCAAACGGAATGAGTGTATTGTATGGATGTATTTATGTGTATGAATGTATTTATCTGTATGAATGTAGTGTTTGTAAATAGAAGTGTAAATAGAATATTGACTTGACTTAGTTTGGGGCTGAAACGACCCAGATGTCGGAAGCCACAGTAAAAAAAAAAATAGTGGATGGTGTTAGTGTTGAGTTGTAGTTGTTGATTTTCTGAGTAATATAAACAATAAATACAGCGAGTCCTCAAATTTTATCTGTATAAGTTGTATGAATGTATTTATATGTTTAACGTAAAGTACTGATTACAAAGGCAGCAGGAATTGCTTGAATCATGTAACTCGCTGACACGCTGGCTGTTGATAGTACAAGAAATGATACTGCGAGTACCCGTGCACTATATACATTATCTTCATTCTCCGTAAAAAGATCCCACCCCCTGTTTTCTTAAATACTATTCCTCTCCCAACTGCGGGGACAAGGTGCAATACCTCGGACTGTACATCGACAAACGCCTGACGTGGAATCCTCACACACGACTGAACTTTTGTTTATTATTTTTTATTATAGATATTTCTAAATTTATGTAAAGCTCTTACCTTTATACTTTTCCTTATATGTTTAGCGGTCATAATTGTCGTATTTCAATTAATTATACTTTTTATCTCAACCAAACATTCATATATTTATTCCATACACTTTTAATTGGAAAACCGTAAAATAAATAAATGTGGTAGTTCATAATTTTAGTACGCTATGTTGTCAAAAAGGTTCATAACTGTAAAACCATGACCTCCTAAAAAGTTACTAAGTAACTTTAAGTAAAAAGGCTTACTGAGTCAGATTAAGACTTCCTATTGTTAGGCCAAATTCATTAAATCCATTCATTGAAGATAATTCATATTCATCTTATCAATTCGTCTGTTGTTTTTCTGTTTATCTTACTTCTCCCTGTTTCATTTGATGTTTGATTAATTTATCCTTTTTATCGACTTAGCCCCTTTACTTTAAAATGTAATTAGGACTAAACATATTAGGAATAACTTTTAAACGAGCTGATAGTTAATCGTGGGTATACATTTGTTCATTGACATCAAGATGAGGAAAATTTACGCCAAGAAATCAAATATTTCATGCAAACTAATATTAGAAAACAGGATCTACATTTTTTACACTCCGTATCAATTCTACATATTAAATACAAGGCAATCAGCTGAGGAAAATGTAGTTCCTCCTTAACTGTTTTCAAAATAATAACATGTGTTAACGCATTAAATTGAGAAATAGTTGTAATAGTTTATTTAGGTGATTTAGTAGATTCGCTTTGTTATTTTATGTACTTGCACGTACTGACAATTTTTATCTCAAGAATAAAGTTATGAAAAAAAGGGGAATAGAAATTTCTGGACGAATTGTTGAGCCCGAAGAACCCATTGGGTACAGATATTCGTTCAAATAATGCCAATGTAAAAGATAATGAAATGGTTTTGTTCCACTGGCATCAACGAACATTGACGAACACACAGCCCAGACGTAGTCACCGCACATCAACGGACCTCCGGAATCTCCTGGAAGTGAAGTTTCGCCGTGAGTAACACCTAAAAGGCAAATTTCTCCAAATTCCAACATGTTATCTTGCGGCGGGCCTGCAAACCTTGCACATCTCTCCTCATCCCACGTATGAACCACAGTCGTTTTCAAGAATTTATTGACACCCGAGGATACTAACGTCGTTTTATTGATGATTTTGAAGTCGGTTGCTCCCCACCCAATAATTACGCACGGAGCCTCCGATGCCACCATCTCATCCCAACCGTGTTTAAACTCTGTCTTGTCTGTGGAATAAACTTTCATCAGCTGTACTGTGTCGGTAATTTTTAAAGGCGTAACAAGAGTGGCGGTGGCATAATCGTGCATAACACCACCTAATTTTTTCTTTCTTATTTCCTTGGGATACTTCACCGACTCAACGGCTGATTGTTGACCATCATCCGACATGAGATATAGCGTACCAAAATATACCATTCCTGTTTTAATGTTGAGCATTTCTCTATGGCCGTTGACCCATTTCATTACACAATGACCAGCAGTAACAACTTTTGACGTGGTTACTAACGAGCATCCACATACGTTCACTTTTATTCCTTCATTCTGGAATGTTATATGACCGATAAACGGAAATTCTCCAGCTTTAGCAGCTCTTCCTCCTTTAATTTTCCCATATTCTGCACTGTTAATATTGGATGGAAGTGTAATTGCAAGAATAAACACAAAAATTTTGAAATATAATTTAGGCATGGTTATTGAAAGTTATGTATCATACCGTAAACAGATGATTTTATATTTAAACAGAATTACAAGTGTTTATTTTTTATTAATTTAGTATTCCATATGCACTGTCCATTTTACTACTAACACGTAAAAAATATATCACTATACAGTAAATGAAATACAAGATATGTTCGGAATAATATTAACTATTATGTATTAATATTAATATTCAATATGAAATACACACACACACATATATATGTANTATATATACAGGGTGTTCGGGTGCTCGTTACGGGCTCGTTTTTGCGCGCGGAGGTTGGAGATAATTTCGAACCCAAATTAAAAAAGTTTAATAAATTAATTCAAAATTTCCGTAAGTTTTTTTATTTTTTATTATTATTAATCTTTCCACCTTGCCAATCCACGGTTTTCTCCTTTGCTTCATCAATTTCTTCATCTTTGAAATAAAAAAAATTATTTGGAGATCGTGAGGTGCGGTCTGGTATGACGTAGGTTTTACAAAAACATTTTCTTTATCGTTCCAACGTTTCGATCTATCTTGAGATCATCTTCAGGGCTTACAGTGTTTGTTTTCCGTGTAGATGTGTCATTCTTGTGTGTCGTGTTGAAAGTGCCGAAGTAATTTAAGTTATTTAAAAAGCAATTACACCACGAAAAACGTATGTTAAATGAAGTACGTTTTCTGAAATTTACTGGTCGCTAGATTTGGAAATAGTAGTTCAGAATCACCATACTAAGTTTTTCACTTTGAAAAAAAAAAATATTTTTTAAAGTTCCGACTATTAAAACGCTTATTTCACCAACGTTTGCAAGTTTAGTATTGGTCACATCTTATTAGAAATTTAATGTGATTTGTCCAAAACCTTTTAGTTTTGTAGTTATCATTTTATTTATTAGTATATGTTTATTTGAAGCAAGGTCGTGAAATCTTAAAAATCTGAAAAAATGGAATAACTCCGAAACAGTTGAGATTGGGACCGTAGATAATTAGAAAATTTTGGTTCCATTTTTAATAGTAACCCTGTATATGTATGAGTCTTAGCTTGCAAATGAGATGTCCAGCCGTTTTGATTGGAGAGAATAAGAGGTTTTGTATCAGTATCGCAAAAGGAGATGAAAAAGAAAAGAGAGAAAACCGATGACTGAATAACAATGTGTCACATTCGAGATATAGAGTCATACTAAGAAAATGTTACAAGAGGGTGAGAGTTAATCTTCTTTCGTCACCGTAAACAATATATAATATTTAAATACCTGAACCTGAAAAAAAACCTGAAATTAATAGAGAGGGGCCCCATTGTGGTAAACAGACGGATCCAAAATTGAACGATGAATGGCAGTAGTCACAGGCCCAATGATGGCCGTCGATTTTGTGAACCGAGGTCTATGCAATAGTAGTGTCTGTACAAGAAATATTTCTAAAAGTTATTTTTTATCTTGACCATTCCACAGAAGGAGACAACCAAACTTTAAAATTACTAAAAGGTGCATCAAGCTATTCTTTAGATTCCACCACTTTCATTTTAAAGCTAAGTTAATCATTATATAACTTCACCTCCTGGGAAATCAGGTAATTATGAAACCAGGGCATGAGAGTTATTGATGTTCTTACACCTTTAGGCACGCCCAAAATAAAAACAAAATGACAGCACTCTGAATAAAATCACCGGTTGCAAAACTGTCGAAGAAGTTCTTTAACATCTCACGATTATAACGAAAATTGATCTCCCCCTCTCACTAGGCCACCTAGGCAAGAATTAACAAATGTAATAGGCTTCTATTTGACCAATTTCCGTTTATTTACTCATAAAAATGAGAAAAGCTGAGACAGAATTTGGCCGACCGTGTCATGAAAAAGCAGAAACATAGGAACATGTACCATTTTGCAAGCGTTAGCCCATAATTTTCCGTAAAATTTGATTCTTGATTTCCTCTCACCTGAAAACTATTGACGGTTACAGCAGCTACTTTATATGCTGGAGACATGATTAACACTTTCCTTGAATATAAAGGTAATGCAGGGGCATTTGTGGCCGCAACGGTTTAGGCGTTGACACGGCGTTCATCACTCTAAGGTAAAGGTCCCGGGTTCGAATCCAGCGGCCCTGCATTCGATCCCAACATACTTACAAATGGGCTTTTTCCAAAAACACCGGCACCCCTAGGGTTCAAATAACCTCATAGTTGAAATACCCCCGTTAAAAATAAAAAAAAGCAGCTAATGGAATGTATTGTTCCAGACAAACTCCGTGAACCCTTTAGATCAAGGTTCAAAAAAACAGAATTGGGTTCTTCAACTGAAAGACCGACCACCGAAGAACTTATTTAGTCTATGTAATTTTCCAATAGTTGTCGGAGAGTTTGTTTGTTCGTGTATTATTTGAACTAAAACTAACGTTAAAAAATTATCCTCCAGGGAAAATATACGTTTGCATACAGAAATTTAATCATATGTTATAACACAATGTTTTCGATGATTTTTATGCGAAGTATAATATGACGAGAAACGTAGGAAGCGCAATTTTTTGACTTATTTTTGAGACGAAAGAATCCTTTCTTTTATAAGCTTGTTCAAATAACGTCAATGTAAAAGAGAGTGAGATCAAAGGCTTGTACAAATAAAGATGAGAACAAACCCTCGACTTAATCCTCCCCGGTTATCACCAAGCCTTGTCTATAGTAAAAGCCGCGACGCGAACTAGTCTACACGCCATATTTTCACAAGGAGGTCTAGCCGTCTTTTCACGTTGATCCTCATCGTACGTGAAACCCAGAACATTTTAAAGTATTTAATGTGTAGAGATTAGTGACCGTTAATCGATAGTTATTCAGATATCGAGAGATGAACATAAAGAAAATGTTTTTCTGAAACCTACATCACCCGACCGCATCTAACGATATCTGAATAATTAAAATATTTACTTGCATCACTCGTTTCTAGGTTTATTCACGACTCTAAAAAATTTAGCTGCCCACCTCACGGTCAAGCAGTTTACAATCTCATCCCGACCGCTTTTAAACACATTTTCCAAGAACAATTGGCAACTAGCTTTACTGTGACAATGATCCTGTCAGGTGTAACAATATCAGCAATGGAAAATTTTGCAATGTCCCGCCATTCTTTCTCATTCTTAATTACTTTGGAATCAGCAATGCAAATTTGCATCTGAGCGTCCGATCCCATGAATTTGAAGAACCTCGATCGGCTGTGCTTTCCTTAATTCCAAATATAAGTAGGTTTTACGCCATTATTCCACTACATAAGATAGTGTGACCGACAAAAGTGAATTCTATAAATTATGCATGCCTTTCTCCTTTAAACTTGCCATGACACATATTATTATTACATATGTATTGTCACGCCTCTAATCTCCAGTACCGATAAGCGGGGCGGGAGCGGATTATCTTCCGCCTTGTTCTTATGATCATGGCGGGAGGAACACGTTCCTGACGTCTCCGATGCTGTGCAGAACGATTTTCAAGTAGTAAAATTTGCTCTCCTTTATCAAGGTGAGTCAAGGCTTCCTCCTTTGTTATTTCGAAGTCGTTATTGATGATTATTTGGAGAACTTGAGATGAGGTCTGGTGTGACGTAGGTTTTAGAAAAACATTTTCTTTATCGTGCCAACGTTTCGATCTTTATTGAGATCATCTTCAGGGCTCAAAGTGTTTGTTTTTTGTGTAGACGTGTCATTATTGAGTGTCGTGTTGAGAGTGCACACTCAGAAGAAGAAGTTATTTGGCCAATCGGGCCACGAAATATAATTTAATAAGTAAAACAAAGTATACTTTCACTAAAGCTCTCCGTGGCCATTCCATTTGTTGCCGAAAAATCGAAATTTGGAAAATGGCAAAAAGGAGGGAAAATTCGAAAGGTGGGTTGAGATGGGAAGTTGGTGTCCGAGCGGCTCGAAGTCACGATAGTTCAAGTGGTAGAGTAGCGGCGATTCTAGCCGAAAGTCTTGGGTTCGAATCCCGCTCTTGACACTAGCTTTTTTTTATTTCAACCAATACCTTACATAAAGATTAATTAATTGAAATAGTTAAGGACGTTGAGTTCAGGTTCCCCCCACACTACAAATTCTTCGAAAGAGTAAAGGCAGAACCTACAAAAACTGAAAAGTGCATTTGTTCTTCACGTGAATAAATATTTTTAAAAACTCATTAATTAACCTCATTAAAAATATACCCTATGACGTCTAATTTTTTGTTTAATGCTTTGAAAGGATTTTGCTTAAATTGCAAACCGTTGAAGGTAAAAACAGTCGAATTAAAGGAAAAAGACGTTAATTAGAAATTGAAAATTATTACATAGAAAGTAAAAGTGATTTTCATAGCAATTTCTCGCATTTCTCAAAATTAAAAGAAAAAGAATTTATTTTTAGAATTTATTTAAAATACTTTTTAATTTTTCTTGCACAAAAACGTTTCATTGCCGTCTTCTAAGAGCACAATTATTTTGTATTAAAAAAATCTGGAATATGCAGGAGTTTTCTTTACATGCTTATATTTTACACCGAGTGGATCGAAGTCATGATAGCTGGTGGTTCAGACCGCTAAATATAATGGATTTAGTAATATTTAATACTCTAAATAAAATCTCTTCAATCAGTAAACACATGTAGCTCAAACTTTTTATTATGATGTATTTTATTAGGATCTGATTTCATTTTTTAGATTAATTATGCCTCTCAATCGTCATGTCACCCTCGGAGGGTAAACGAAATCTGTTCTCGGATAACATTTGACTCCTGGGTTTTGAAAGGGGGTGCCATTGTAGCAGGGTACTGACCCACATCTGATAAACCTTCGCTGTTATGATTCCTTTTTCTACGAAGAAAGAGTATATGCGTGCTACTGTCTTCTTTCCCTTAATGGCCTATCACCCTTGTCTGCGGTTTCATTCCGTTTTTAATTCAGTTTAATAAAGGAATCACCGCAAGATATCCCGGGTGTTTTCAGACCTCACATTTTCTTCAACATATGGTTATTTTATTATTCACAGTTATTAATGTTCGATTAACATGTCAAAATTCTATTTCCAAATTTTTCTGCTCATTCTTACAATTACAGTTACTCATGTTAGCAGTGGTTATAGTGGGTATGGCAAAATTAAGGGAGGTAGAGCTGCTAGAAGCGGGGAGTTTCCGTTCATTGGTCACTTAGTGGCCTCGTTGTATGGCAATACGGTAAAAGTATGCGGATGCGCATTGGTAACAGTGACTAAAATTGTTACTGCAGGTCATTGTGTAGTTGTATGGGAGGGTGGCCAAAGACAAACAGTCAATATAGGAAGATCAAGAGTATATTTTGGTACATTATATCTCTTGGCAGATGACGCCCAAGTAGCAAAGCTTAAAACTGTGAAGTATCCCAAAGATATAAGAAAGAGAAAGTATGGTGGGTTGATGCACGACTATGCCACTGCAGAACTAGTTACAGCCTTACAGCTCAACGACAGAGTGAAACTTATAGCACTTTACTCAACCGACAAGGACGAGTTTAAAAACGGTTGGGATGAAATGGTGGCTTCGAGAGCGCGCTGTACACTTATAGGGTGGGGATCATCATCGTATAAAATCGTCAACGATACCATTGTAACTAGTGGTCCTAATCAATTTTTAAAAACGACCATAGCTCAGCCATGGGAAGAGCAAAGATGCCAAGACTTTTCTGGTCCTCCGCGCGATAATATGGTACCTTTTGGTCAAGTTTGCCTCGAGGGCGTTACTCGAGGTGAGACTACACTTGCAGGAGATTCCGGTAGTCCTTTGCTTTGCGGCGATTACGTCTGGGGTGTGGCCACATCGATGTCCGTGGATACAACTGGACAACAGCCTATGCAATATCTTTTACATTGGCATTACTTGAATGAATTTCTGTTCGCTAACACCGGCAAAAAAAAAGATGGAGGCGGTAGTGGTTGGTTTAGCAGTTGGTTTGGCGGTGGTGGTAACAAAGATAGCGGTGGCGGCGGAAGCGGCGGAAGCGGCGGAAGTGGAGGAAGTGACGGAAGTGGCGAAGGAGACAGCGGTGGCGGCGTTATTTCCAGCTCAAGATGTCCAGAAATTTCATTTTCACTTTTTCTTCTAATTTTGTTCTTGGTACAAAAACAGGAAATTTACTAGAACATTTATGTAATCACACTTTTGCATACTTTTAAATAAAACATTTAACCCAGCATATTTTAGATAAAAAAATTTAATTTCACCTAACTTAATAAATAAACATATGGTAAAGTTTTGTAAAGATGTGTGGTGATTAGTGACCGTTAATCGATATTTATTTAGAAATCGTGAGATGCGTTCGGGTGTGATGTAGGTTTCAGAAAAAATTTTCTTTATCGTGCCAACGTTTCGATCTTTTATTGAGATCATCTTCAGGGCTCAAAGTGTTTGTCTTCTGTGTAATTGTTCCATCCTTGCGTGTCGTGTTGAGAGTGTGTGAGTTTTGTAAAGAGGTAGTCTCCATGCACGGTCGACTCATGCTCGATGCAACTTTTTTTTATCACTCACAAGAACATTGATGAGAAAATACATCAACGTTCTTCACAGGTACTTCCAAAGAATATAATATAAAATATTTACTTTATATTAGTGCTGCGAACTCATTATTTCATAGCTCATGAACTTCACCGAGTTACAGTTTACATTACCTCGTGTCTCGAACAGTAACTGTACGCAAATGGACTGTTTTTATATGTCTCTCATTAATTTTTTTTACCCTCAACAAATGATTCTTGCAGTAAACCATGGGTCAGAGACTTCTAGTTAAGGGAAGTCTCTGCAGGTGTGCTTCAGGGGTGCTGTTGTACTTGCTGCTCTCTTATACAATCTTTACTTCTGACATGCCCACAAATGAGAATGCAATTACCACCATTTACGCAGTTGAAACTGTTATGAAAAGCAGCAACCGCTCTTCTACACAAGCTTGTATGATACAAAACCACTATCAACAACTGAAAAATGGAACAATCTAAGGAAAATAAAGTTTAACCCCTCAAAGTCACAACACCTTTTTTATACTCCGCCTTAGACTTATACATATACATTCCGACAAAATTATATGCTTAGGATAAAATAGATACTTCACAAACGATTTAAAATGCTTTCCTACCTATTGAACTGACGATCATATTTCCTTAAAATCAAAACTTTACACTTCTATTTGTACCACAACAAGCAACCAGCAGGAAATTCCAAGTGTGAGACAGAGTAAGATTTATTCATTGAATTTTAACAAATTAGTAAATCTTAGCCAATCGTAAGTTGTATATGTTTGGAGAAAAGAGATCCCGAATATTGCTGAGACCTAACCCGTACAAATAGGCTCAAATTAAATAAAACCTAAACCTACAGTCGGTGGCCGGTAAGGCTTCTTCACCAAAATATCCCCTCTTCATAAAAGACAATAAATCATTCACTATTCCAAGTTAACCTATTTGGTTCGAGTCGATATTCCACACAGACTGAGTCCATATACACTTCTCAACTCACGCTATTAAACACATTCACACAATCGAATAGTAACCAGGTTTTTTGTTATTATGTCAGTTACTACTCCCCATATTACGCTACAAATAGAATATATTAAAAAACTAACGTAGACTACCTTGGTGTATCCATGGGTACTCGATATTCCATCACATACACACCGACACATACTTCGACGTTCATGCTAATAAATACATTAGCTCAAAACAGTAATATTATTTCAACAAACGTATGAATATATGCGGAATATTCTTTTATCTGATTCGATACCTGATGAACTTTTTATTACAACCATGTTAAAAGTTTTTTAAAGTCTGGAGGAGGCCAGATGTTCGTGAAAGTCAAGAGGAGTTTATTGTACATTTCAAATTGGACTAAAAGTTTTTTGTCCATAGTTTGATTCATAATTTGTATTCGAGATATTTCACTTATCGTATTACTTCAATTTTTCACAACGTTTTCCCCATCAAGCCCCTGTATATCATAAAAGCTATTTCAACTATTAATTTGTTGATATCAATAAAAAACATTAAAAATACTATAAGTTTCATTAGTTGTTTTATTGTAACCTTAAGGAAACAAAGTACAAAATTAGTTGGAATAAACTTTTAGAAGTTTCAATAAGATTTTTCTCGGCTCAGTAAAATACTGTCACTACAGCGCTTACATAATTGTTCCTCTTACTTTGATCTTTAAGCACGTGTACAAGTGTGTGAAAATTATTGGAAACAGTACTGGATGATAGCTTAAAACTAGGGGATTGGGGTGTGATGTATGGGATTTGTGTAATTTTACGTGTTGAGATTTTATTCCATCTTTCACAAAAGGAGTTGTAAGGTAATTGTGGATTGTCTGATCTGCTAGATATGAGGGTGTGCTTACTATTTTTCGAAGGATTCTGATTTGAAATAACTTTATCCGAATATAGTTGCAATGTTTTGCTGGACCCTACAGTTCGAGTTGGTACGTCTAAATGGATTTTATTTTCGTCTTTTCTACTCTTTTGTTGTGAAGCGTCAGAATTGATCGTTGGTCTAGGTGCCGTGAAAGTATTTTGAAGTGTCTAGTCAGAAAAAAGCAGTCAGTTAGATATGATCAGATTATGAGGAAGTAGGTGCTAAATGTTTCCACATCAAGATCTGATGTCAGACCCTATCAAAGGCATGAGCAACATCAAGAAAAACATGCAAGAAAGAGGTTGCATCTATACCACGGTGGCATTGCGATTGTAGAATGATTTTCAGGAAGCAAATCTGGTGAGATGGGATAGTGTTTCGTTCTTCTAGGAGTGATTCTTTTCAGAAGGAGCTTTTCGAGGATTTTTCCAGGAGTAAGTAAAATGCTTATCGGATCATAGTTAGGTTTATGGAGATTTGTGATCATTTTTTATATGGGAGACTCCATTGTTAGGAAAAGTGAACATTTCTTAGTTCAACATTATGTAGGTACAATTAATTAAGGTGTTTAGTTGAGATGAAAAAAAGTTAATGGCACGAGCGGGATTCGAACCCACGATTTTCGGCTAGATAAGCCGCTGCTCTACCACTTGAGCTATCGTGACCTCGATCCACTCGGACATCAACTTCCTATCTCAACCCCACCTTATGAGTCGTCGAGAATCCAATTCGATTACACGACATTTGAAAAATGGCAAAAAGGAGGGAAAACTCATAATGTGGAGTTGAGATAGGAAGTTATGTCCGAGTGGATCGAGGTCAAGATAGCTCAAGTGGTAGAGCAGCGGCATATCTAGCCGAAGATCGTGGGTTCGAATCCCGCTCGTGCCATTAACTTTTTTTCATCTCAACTAAAAACCTTAATTAATTGTAATGTATTAATTGGTCAAGCGGACCACGAAATTAGTGAAATTATGTAGGTATATGAGAATGGGGATTGCTTTTTCAAAGGGAAAAATCGAAGGATTTTAGAGGTTATAAGGTCAGGATTTCTTTTTGTGAAATTGACGGTGGTACGACTTTTAAGGGAAGGAAAAGAGGTAGTGGTTGAACTAGATCTTTCTGTAAGGTTTCATGGAATTTATTTAAAATCGAAAAAGTACTGTGACTAAAATTGACCTTTGGGGCACTCTTAACTGTGGCCTTGAAAGGTATGAGCTGAGTTTCATTCTAAGTGTTCTAGATTTCAGGTATGAATGAACAATTTTTACAATAATATTGGTTCGTAAGCGGCGAGAGTTGTATGTTTTCAAAAAGCCGGCAAAAACAATTTTTAGGAGGTATTTGAACTACTAGGTCACATGAACGGCCAAAGGAGCCCCCGTTCCTCCTAACCAACTAGAAAAAATAATACCTGTTTACTCATAGAACTTATTCGTAGGTTTAAAAATTGTTATTTTACCTACTACGTAATAACTAACTTAATATCATTGGAAGAATTAAATCAGAAAAACCGAGTAATTGCAATGTGTGAAGATGAAGAAGTATCCAGTACAAACTAAAACTTGTTCAAATTCTGCCAATATAAAAGATACTGAAAAGGCGTCTTTCCAGAATCGACCATCATTTTCAAGCACACACCCCAGCCGTGGTCGCCGCACATCAACGGACTTCTGGAATCTCCTGGTATAGTTTAACAATGGGTAACACCCAAAAGGCAAACTTCTCCAAACGGAACCATATTATCTTAAGGAGAATCAGCAAACCTTTCACATCTTATCATGGGATAACCCAACAAGTTTAACCAAAGCCGTTTTCAAGTATCGACTGACATCCTTGGTAACCACTGTATTATGTATGCAATAAATAAACATAACTTACCATAAATTTATTTAAATAAATAAACCTGTTAATTAGATTTAAAATACTTCAATCACATTCTAAAAATAATATGATGGTAATGAAATTCTAAGATTAGTCGGGTTTTTTTTGTAATGGACATACTTTGACGATTTCCTGCAATTCATTTTTGTACGGTAATATCAAAAATACATCAACGGCAGTAGTTTGGACGTCAAAATGCTCAATCGTTAACCAGCACAGAACGATGTATCTAATCTGTTTCTGGTTAGAAGGCCGCCGGGTCATTACTTTCTGACCCATTAGTCGCTCATTTATCTCCGGCAGGCCGCGAACCGGCGATCCTTGGATCAAAGAGAAACCCAAGATTCTGACATCTGAAACAGTCAGGGTTCCCGGAGGGCCGGCCGATACAAACGAACCTGATAATTGCAACAACACCGGTAGGCCAACTTTCTGTTTGAATTCGAATCGCTTGACCATCGAGTACACTGCATTAGTAGAAAACCCACTGCTGACATAATCGATTCAGTTGTGCATGTAAACAATACACGGGGTATAAACAACATCGATCTGTCATTTCTGGTCCCCCTAACTTCAACGTTCAATTTATTATTCAACGGGCAAACTTTTTTTTACTTTTGTAACTTCATTTATTTGTATATAAACTATACATGTATAACGGTATATGTACAACCAGCAGATTGGAAGATAATTTATGTTTGTCGCATTAAGGGCGTATAGAGAAAGATACCATTGGTACCCGTTCGGGATTAATAAAATTATATCAATTATTTAATCATATTATTATCCATATTATTTTAAGACGTTTATGTGGTAATTGTGATGAATGGAGTAATCGTATTTGTGACCATAAGAAGAATCCTAGGCAAATCTTGGGGATTAAAACCAGAAATGGCCTATTGGCTATATACGTCAGTACTAAGACCCAAAATAACCTATGGATCATTAATCTGGTGGACCAAAGCTCAACGAAAAGCAGCTACTCAAACATTAGGCAGCATACAAAGACTAGAAACCTCTGGATCACAGGGGCAATGAGAACAACCCCTACAAGTGCACTAGAAACTCTGCTAAACCTACCTCCATTGGAAATATTCAAAAAAGAAGAGGCTAGGAAAAGCTTATTTAGGCTCCAAAAACAATTAAATTGGGTAGGAATGAAACAATTCGGGGATACAACTATAATTAACAAAATCAAACGCCCATTCTTTGAAATGGGGACTGACTATATAATGATCCCGGAAACCATCTTCACATTCTACAAAACCTCAACGGACTATAAAGGACAGGAAGAACACAGGTGAACATCAGACAATGATATGGTATACAGATGGCTCCAAAACAAACGAAGGAACCGGATCGGACGTTTTTTGTACAAACCCAAAACATGAGCAATCAAAGTCATTACGGAAGTACACTTCGGTCTTTCAAGCAGAAATACATGTCATCAATGCTTGTGCCCTGGAAAATCTTAAAAGAGGTTACACTGTCAAAAAAATCCTCGTAAGATCTGATAGCCAAACAGTCATTAAAGCATTAGTATTTAAATGAATCACATCAAAATTATACAGTGAATGCATCCAAATCTCGAAAACCTGGGGAAACACAACAATCTGATGATATGTTGGGTAAAGGGGGCTGCCAGGGCACAGGGAATTTTGAGTAATGAGAAAGCAGACAGATTGGCCCGGATGATCCATGACCATACATCGGCCCGGAACATATACTTGGGATAACAAAAACAAATGTAGAATCTTCCATCGCAGAATGGATCCAAACAAAACAAAAGGAGAAGTGGATAAATTCTAGCGGTGCTAGACACAGTAAACTTATGATGAAACAACCCTCACCAAGACTGGCAAAATCACTGCTGCAACTGGAGAGGGCTAAACTCAGATGAGTGATAGGACTACTGACCGAACACTGGCATCTGAGGAAACATCTACACAACATGGGCATATAAACGAAGATCCCATCTGCAGATTATGTAACGAGGAGGAGGAAATAGCCGCACATACCATCTTCGATAGCGAAGCAACAGCTCAATGGAGACCTAACATACGAAACATACTTAGGGAATGAAATTGTAGCAGCGACAGTCAATGACGTGATACTTCTAAGGAGAAGGATAGAGTCTATTGCACTGAACTAAGGAACTAGTAAGGTATAATAAACCAGAAGGCTGCAGTGCCTGGAGAGTACAAACTCTGGTTCCTAGTATCCTTATCACCATACCATACCAATCGTACTTGTGTGTTAGTGTGATTTTCTAATTTAATATGAAAACGTCGGTAATATGTTTTGATGGATTAAAAAACTGTTAGCGTATGAATATCTCTGTGAAGTGTGTTATAGTTTACATAAAAAGGGGCAAAAACAATGAGTCCTAAAATTTTGGAATGAAAACGATGTAATCTTCGAATAGTGGAATATTTGGCCGATCCATAAGCTTGGCACCAAACAACCAAATAGGTTTCAGTACGTATGTGTTGGTTGAAAGTTTTAATTTTAATGGTAATGACAATTAATTAAGGTTTTTAGTTGAGATGAAAAAAAGTTAATGGCACGAGAGGGATTCGAACCCACGACCTTCGGCTAGAAACGCCGCTGCTCTACCATCTGAGCTATCGTGACCTCGATCCACTCGGACATCAACTCCCCATCTCAACCCCATCTTATGAGTTTTCCCTCCTTTTACCATTTTTCAAGTGTTAGAGCAGCGGCGTATCTAGCCGAAGGTCGTGGGTTCGAATCCCTCTCGTGCCATTAACTTTTTTTCATCTCAACTAAAAACCTTAATTAATTGTCATGTATTAATTGGTCAAACGGACCACGAAAGTAGTGAATTAAGAATTTAATGGTAATGTTAATTGTCGAGTAGGTAATAAAGCATTTTCAATCGTTTGTTGAGTGTCTATTTTTTTAATCGTGTGTGTGGATTCCAAGTTAGTCTTCTATCAAATGTAAGTCCAAAATAGTTAACTTTGTCGGATTGAATAACAGGTCCATCGTATAAGTATATGCTACGACAGTTTCATGGTGGAGTGTAAAGTAAGTTAAACTTTATTTTCCAAAGATTGCTATGATCATTTCGAAAGATGCTTAAGTCTTATTTCACTGTTACAATTCAACTAACTCTATAGAAAACAGTAGAAGTGGCGTGACCACTTTGAGATTACTGTGAAATAGAACTGTGGAACCATTCCGCCAAGCCATCCAAAATCGAGCGCAACCATTCCGTCCATTCGTAAGTCCTCAAACAAATTGTCTAATTATTTACTACGTCGGAGAGCTGATCCAATTCCGCTTCCAAAAGTTCCATACCAACCTTTCGATCCATCCTAAACCTACCCATGGCTTATCTGCACTATCCAAAATCCGACAGGTCGCCTTAAATTCTGATGGCCTTGAGACCAAGGCACTTAATGTTTATATTGAGAAACAGAGTTGGCTCGTTTCGTTAGAATCTGTCCTCTGGTTGCAGTTTTAATCAAAGTTCCACTGCTGTGACGGGAGAAATCGTTTTTTGAGGTTTTTGAGCATCGATAGCCACAGCGGTTCAGGCTCTGGAGGTAGATACGATCTATGCTGTTGCAAACCGCCGTAAAAAAAAATATTTAGCACAAATATTTAATAAATAATTATTTCAGTTGATTGCCTAAAATAAGAGAAGAGAAAGAATGTGATAAAATATAATTTTTCGTCTTAAATGAGTCACAAGACGAAATTCGACATCCATGGAAATTTATACCGTTACGCTCAGGCTTTATGCTATTAATAATAAATAAGTTTAGAAGTAAAGTTCAGTAAAATATATTGACGTATTATCCCTAAGGGTCTTTCCAAAATTAAGAATGACAGTTATTTAATTGTAAATTCAGATGCTGTCTTACGATTGGACGTGGACAAGGTAAAAAAATGGGGCTTTTTTTTTTAATTCAATCCGCTAAAATTTTTAAAAAATAAATAAATACTATTTATCATTTCTCGTCGATTTCGTAGAATCTACATTAATTAAAAATGAATTATTACATTTATAGATGCAACTATGTGAAGTTTCGTAAATTAAACTGGTTGACAATAACACTAATTGTGAACTCTAAATGACTCGAGTAGACAATTTCTGGGTCTATATTTAAATTATTTTATAAAATAAAAGCAATTAGGGGTTATAAAATTGACCAAGCAAATCAACCTTATGAAGTCAATGTCCAGTCAGCCTGAATCTTTGGTAAAATATAAAAACAAAAGATACTAGGCACTATTGTACATGTATTTTTCTGTATTGAAATGGCACAACAATATATATAGTCAATTAAACCGTACTGGTTTTGCGGAATTATTTATCTTCAACGTTTTGAAAAAATACTTATACAACTATGGCCAGAACAGAGTTTCTTTCATTGTTTCTAAACGCTTAAGCAAGGTTGTACGTATTACAATTAATTAAGGTTTTAGTTGAGTTAATGTCGATCCGATCGGAAATTAACTTCCTACCTCAACCGCACCTTTTGAATTTTCCCTCCTTTTTAACATTTTTCAAAGGAAGTTAATGTCCGAGCGGATGGAGGTCACGATAGCTCAAGTGGTAGAGCAGCGGCGTATCTAGCCGAAGATCGTGGGTTCGAATCCCGCTCGTGTCTTTGACTTTTTTATCCCAGCTAAAACCTTAATTAATTGTAATATATTAATTGGTCAAGCGGACCACGAAATTAGTGAATTTAAAGTTGTACGTATTGTTGTGGATTTGTGGTGTGTCTCGATGAAGTGAATCGACAACCCATTTATAATTTTTATCTCAGCCAACACCTTAATTAAAAATGAATTAATTGAAAAGAATTTATATGGTCACTCGGACCACGAAACCTAATAGTTGTAATAAGCAAAATGAAGTATACTGAACTAAAGCTCTCCGTGGTCATTTCCTTTGTCGTCGAGAATCCAACCCGATTACACGACATTTGAAAAATGGCAAAAACGAGGGAAAGTTCAAAAGGTGGAGTTGAGATGGGAAGTTAGTGCCCGAGTGGATGGAAGTCACGATAGCTCAAGTGGTAGAGCAGCGGCGTATCTAGCCGAAGATCGTGGGTTCGAATCCCGCTCGTGACACTGACTTTTTTATCTCAGCCGAAACCTCAATTAAAAATTAATTAATTGAAAAGATATTTATTTAGAAATCGATTAACGGTCACTAATCACCATACATTTCTGCACGAGAACGAAGAACATGGGATTCTATGAACAAATTGCAACTACATATGGACACGAAGCTAAAAGTATACTGAAGGACCAACAATGAGAAGAAACTCGCATCGGCTCTCAATCAGAGAACTTTTTTGCTGAAATGCAGACAACACAAGGTATTTATTTCCTACTCACATCAAACACAATTTTAACTTTACAAATGCCACACTAACATAGCCAAACACCAGAATTAACGACATACATAAAGCAACAATAAATTTCAAACGAAACATTCTAAACATAGAAATCACCACGATCATCCAAAACATTAAGACACTAACACAAAAATTACACCAATTAAAACTCAGTGCCGCCAACAGAATACCTACAGACATTTTAAAATAATTTTACACACATCAAAAAGATGCATACAACGTTCACTTCGACAAAATCAAAAACAAGCACATAAAAAAATTAAATAACTTAATCAACAAACAAACATCTATTAACACGAATAAATGGTTCCTACACCAGACCGCATCTCACGATTTCTAAATAAATATCGATTAACGGTCACTAATCACCACACATAATTGAAAAGAATTTATTTGGTCAATCGTACCACGAAACCTAAGAGATTTATGATTATGTTGATAAATTGTTTATCGATTAAATGTTTGTGTATAGTACAGCAATCATAATATATCATAAAGTAGACGTTTATTGAAAATATTTACAAATAAATAAAAAGAAATGTTTGGCTTTACATACAGCAGTCTGTCGAGTTGACCTAAAATATCCGAAATTGAAAAATGGAACTAAATATAAAGAAACCAAACAAAATGTATTAAATTAATACAGTAAAAGTGAGAATTGCGAACTTGAGAGCCAGAATTCCCCATTTTAATCGTAAAATCTCGTTCTATAATGCTAAATTCAAAAAAATGTATACGATACTTTTCTCTAATTAAAAATTTGGACCTCGAACCTAAAATATAACGTACAAAACCTATGAGATAACTAAAAACTACATTTTTGTATAGCTGGCGTAGTTGATCTCCTCTGGCTGTCAGCTCCTCAATTAGAATCTGTGTTATATAGTACAAATTTAAACAAATAATATTAATTCTTTTTATTCATGATTTTAGATGTTTATGAAGGAAAAATAAATAAACATTTATGATATCTGTGTGATGATTAGTGACCGTTAGTCAATGATTATTCGGAGATCGTCAGATGCAGTCTGGTGTGTCGTAGGTTTTAGAAAAACATTTTCTTTATCGTGCCAACGTTTCGATCTTTTTTGAGATCATCTTCAGTTTTTTTCTTCTCATTGTTGGCGATGTCCTTCAGAATACTTTTTGCTTCATAGAATCCTATGTTCTTTGTTCTTCTAGTGTAGAAATGTGTCTGAAGATGATCTCAATGAAGACCGAAACGTTGTCACGAAAAGAAAATGTTTTTCTAAAACCTACGTCACACCAGACCGCATCTCACGATTTCCGAATAATCATCGACTAACGGTCACTAATCACCACACATCTTCTGCAAAAGTTTCTAAAAATAAAAGCATACTTTACAAATAAATAGACTAGGTCCCATTTTTCCCTATTTAATATTTTTCGCAAGAACCTCGATATTTAGTTGATTTCGTTTAAAATATCTATTCATAAACTAAACATGAAAGAAATGGACTTACCTTTTCACTAGCACAAAAGTTTTATACTTTAGATTTTCGTTAATTTAAACTAATTGACATTTCATTTTATATTCTGTCAAAAATAATAAAAAAACAATAATTTCTACCCAAATTCAACAATGTTCACCAATGATTAATTTCAAATTAACAAGGTTTCTTTGTTTCCCAATTGCTAGAATCTGAATATTCTTTCAAATCAGGTGGATCGAAACGGTCTTGATCATCATATTCTCATTTATCAAAATCCTGTCAAAGACCTCTTTATGTAGATTTTCCGGAAAAGGAAACCAAGAAAGGCAGGATTGATCGTGTCGGAGTCGGTCTCTTTGTCGGCCCCCTTTGATAGTATTAGGATACGAATTTTGAAACCTTTTGAATATAGGCTTGGTTAATAAGTTCGACGGTACTTTTATTCTAATCGCCAACTTCATTTTACAGTGAGAAGCCTCTCGAAATGGGTTTATACGTGAGCGGAACGCTGATTACGCCCAAAAGAAATACCTCTGAATAATAAACCGGAACATAGACGTAACGATCACTCTATTAATTAATAATCATTGTAAGTTTATTTTAGCTAATTATTTTATGATATTTCAATAAATTACATATGACAAAAATTAAAACGATTATTAAATTTGTGTGGTGATTAGTGACAGTTAGTCGATAATTATTCAGATATCGAGAGATGCGGTCTGCTGTGATGTAGGTTTCAGAAAAACATTTTCTTTATCGTGTCAACGTTTCGATCTTTATTGAGATCCTGAAGATGATCTCAATAAAGATCGAAACGTTGGCACGATAAGGAAAATGTTTTTCTGAAACCTACATCACACCAGACCACATCTCACGATATCTGAATAATTACTTATTAAATTTGTCATATTTGGAAATGTAACATCTATTTGATGTCTTAAATATAAAAAATAGACACAAGAACGACACAATTACACAGAAAACAAACACTTTCAGTGAGTACAAATACTTTGATTGAATATACAGGGTGAATTGCTACTCGTGCTACAAACTTCTCCAGTAGATTCTTCACCCTAAAATGAACAAAAAAGTTCATATTGTCCATGGTCCGATTCTCANGGTTGAGAATCGGACCATGGACAATATGAACTTTTTTGTTCATTTTAGGGTGAAGAATCTACTGGAGAAGTTTGTAGCACGAGTAGCAATTCACCCTATATTAAAAAAATTGGATTATATAAATTCATTTTGTTCCACATCCTACAAGTATTTGTTAAATTTAAACAATGTTTGTAAATCCCAGACCCTGAAGATGATCTCAATAAAGATGGAAACGTGGCACGATAAAGAAAATGTTTTTCTAAAACCTACGTCACACCAGACCGCATCTCACGATCTCTGAATAATCATAATAAATAGTTTATTAAAATCTTTCCTTCTTGATTTCTAAACTTGTTAAAATAAAAAGACGAAGTTTGATGGAAAAAACTTGACATTTCCCTTTTATTTCACATTACAAAATGTGTGTTGGTGTGCGTGTATAAATTGCTAATTACATTAGTAGTATTACAAAAATAAAATGTTATAAAGATGAAAAATTTAATTATATGTTTCGAACAATGTATGCTTTCATTTAATTAAAAATCGTTAATTAAACTTTAATTTTTCATAAAAGCCAACTTCTCTCCGGTTGGTGATGTCATACTCTAAAATGTATTAACAGTGATTATTTAAGTGATTTTTAGCCCGTTAACCAAACGTAAACCAAAAAACCTTTGAATAGAAAAATTTGAGCGAAATTATGGTAAAATAAATCATATGCGTTTACTGGCAGAACTGATCTCCTTACACAAAAACATACGATTTAACATAAATATAAAAAACAATATACGAATAGGAATATACAAATTCCTAGACTAAGCTATCACTAAAACGGATACTAAAATTTGTTATATACAGACCTAAAACAACATTCAAATTGACTAAAACTAAACTAACTACCCCCTCCCCGATTACATACAGTTCAAAATAGAATTTTTAAAACAATGGATCAACAAAATAATAAACAAATCGTGCACAGAAAGCACGACACGAAATGAACCCTGTTCTCATACGTAAGGAAAGAAACGTATAAATTAAAAAAATCTATTCAATAATTAGGAACTAAAGCAACCCTAAAAGGATAAAAACAATCGGAAAGTAGTACAATATTCAATCACTTTATAAATATATGCCATAACATGCGAATACTGTGATAAACAGATCGAACGACACGGTTAATGACATGAAATGATAGACACAATGAAAGCACATATAAGATGGCTTAGAGACAATGGCGGAAAATCAAACATCACACAAAACCATCTCGAACAATCGACAATACAGACGAGCAAGAAACACGACATACATAACCAACACCAAAATCGAACTTGAACCTCTGGAAATATAACACAGATATTTTTTAGATGAACATTTCTATATTTTAATATGATTTTTTTAAATAAAAATGTATAGTAAACGATCAAGTTCGTAAAAAGTGGAATTCGATTTAGTTTTATTTGTTTCTTTACGTGCGTCATGTCTTTATTGCTCTACTTAGAGATTTTCAGAAAGTTTGCCATAAAAATCGTGTTGTTAATTTCAGTCCTTCTGTTATAAAAAATAATAGGAGAAGTTACGAAGTTGATACTTTCTGGAAGTTTGATTTGAAGCCAAGCTTTATTGAAATTTACTTTTGCAGGAATATTGAACATTAGTTCATCTCATGCTTAGTTTTACCTCTCTACATTTCAATTAAGTAATTATTGAAAAATATTGCTAAATACACGGTATTTACTTGGCATAATTCTTAAATTTCCAGATACATTTAAAAAAAGTAATGTGGGTATTTCGAGTCGAAACGTTTTCTTACCAGTTTATATCCACCATTCCTCGCATTTTTGGCTATATTCTCATACTTTAACTTAATTTGTTTAAATATAGATCTAGTGAAGTAGTAAGTACCATGTCAATTGTAATGTATTTCTTTTTATTTCAATTAAGTCACATTGTTATTCCTTATTTATTTGACCAAACCTAATAATTTTTTTTTAGAATAATGAACAATGGTTATATTTATGTATATATCAAATATAATTATAATCACTGCTCTTAGATAATTTTATGAAACAGTATCACATCTTTAATAAAACCTTAAATAAAAGTTAAGGTATTTGATAATACCTAAACTGCGTGGAGACCATTTTAAAGATTCTATCTCACTATAACAGGATTAATCATTATTTTGGTCGATCGATCAGTCACTTTTCATTATTTTGCCATGTAGATTGTGAAAATATACGCAAAAGAACAATTCACACGAAAGACCGAAATAATGAGAAAACAGATTTCATCCACCAAAAACATCCACACAGCCATCTCACTCATTACGATCTTATAAAAAAGACGTGGCTTCACAGAAATTACAAAGACACCTGAAAATGGCGATAAGACCAACGTGTCAGACCAACCCAGTGAGGGTAAACAAGCCAAAATGGTTTATCAAATGAATAAACTATTGAACGTTTGGTACCTAATTTAATGAATTGTGTTATAAATTAGCAAAATGTAAAAAAAATGTGTATTAAAGCACCTTACGTAACGAGCATGACATATTTTCTCTCCTGGGGATAAATTACAATGTTTTCTATTCCAGATCTTCTCGAGGATGGATTGATTTGACAAAAATTTTCACTGAAAACTATTCCACATAACAAGTGATTATTCGGAGATTGTGAGATGCGGTCTGGTGTGACGTAGGCTTTAGAAAAACATTTTCTCTATCGTGCCAACGTTTCGAACTTTATTGAGATCATCTTCTGGGTCTGGGATTTGTAAACATTGTTTAAATTTTACAAATACATGTAGGATGTGAAAAAAATGAATTTATACAATTGTAAATTTTTTTTCTTTAATCTAAAATTTACCAGCATTGTATGAATTCATTTTTTTCACATCCTACATGTATTTGTAAAATTTAAACAATGTTTACAAATCCCAGGCCCTGAAGTTTATCGTGTTCGGAGTGGCCCTATTGTTCGTTTCCAACATCCTACCCGCCAATCCTCGGTTTTTTTTACATTTCAATTAAATAAACTAATAAAATATTTTAGTTTACCTATGATTTTTGCTTTAAAAAACAGCAAATTTTGTACAGTGTTGAATTCAATGCTCTACTAAGATTTGTTAGATTTGTATGATAATCTAAAGATTATTTACACTCCTTTTTAAGGTTTTTATATTACGGCATAAAAACAACACTGCTTGAAAAAGTGATGTGGGAATAAAGAAATAATAACCACGAAAAACGTAAACAACATAATATATTTTCACATAAAAAATCCATGAAAATTTTTTATAGTGATGTACATATTTACCCATATATATTAATATTTTATTTACATTATTTGTACATAAAAAGCTTCTTTAAAAAACACGATGCGTGTTGTAATGTATATAAGAGATCACATTAATAATAAATTTATTTGAGGATTTATATAAACTCAAATCCATAGAAGAAAATTTTTACTTTTTTGTGTTATTATTTATTATATTTCCTAACCGAAAACAATAAAATTAATAAATATTTTGATGAAATTGTCTTTCTGATTTGTCTCCTCTGTGGAATGTGACAAATAATAAGATAAACAAATAGATGTAATAAAACAACCTATTGAAGGTAAATGACACTACCAATATTAATCTACATATACATAAAAATATACAGAAAAGACTTTTTTGTTTAGTTTTTAAAAAAATGTATCATATTATCGATTGCCCCTCTTAACAATTTTGGGCTTATTGTAAGAAGGGATTATGTTTAACCGTTAATATTTTACAACCCTGTGATATCCTTTCAAAATCAGGTAATCTCCATTTGTTTATCCCCTCATTAAATTCGACCATCAAATCATTTTTTATCTCATGGGACCGTCGAAACCGTTAACCTTGTTTCATTCTGGAAGTATATCTCCTCTTTTTCCCACGACTTTCACCCCGGGGTAGAACAATTCCCTCCTTTTTCCTGCGGCTCGTAATCAGGGATGTCGCGTGACCATACCACGTATGAGCAGACTGGTTGTGAAGAAGTATTCAAATACAAATTTGATTGATCTGTGAATTCTTGCTGAGGGCTTTGTGAGGCGGTTTGGGGTAGAACCGCGGGGTGGTTGAACCTCTAAATACTCCAAATTTTTTCACGGAATACCATCTACAGGTTTTCCGCTGAATTCTTCAATACCAACCTTATTTAATACAGTAAATAACTTACTGATCCGGCCCAGATGTAACGCTGAAACAGGATGTTTCCTCCAGATGGCACAAAATATTTGCCACTTGCCGTAAGTCGAAGTTTTTAGTTAACATACTGAAGGCTTACAGCTAAGTGTTTATTAAGTTCGGTTCTTGTTAGCATTGTGGGATTTTCAGCTCATCACGGTTGTTCCTTCTACATATAATTCCCCTCTCGCAAATTCTTATTTATATATTTTATTCCGTCCAACGTCCGCCACTGAGCTTAATTCTAATATTTTATCATAATATTTGAGGTCCTCTTTTAATGCGACGATTCTACCCTATTCTCATTTCTCCTTCACAAATAATCTCTTAAAATAAGTTACAAATAACTTTTCCGAATTATTAAGGGAGAGGTATTATCGTTTCACCTCTTGTGCGTTTTGCCAACCCTTAAGAGTTATTTGATATATTTATTTTATTCTCTTCCTATTAAAAATCCACAATTTAATGTGCATGACAAACATTTTTCAACTTCATGACCTTAACAAATTGTTTTTTCATTAAAACCTTAACGTTGTGAAGGATTCTTCTAATTTAACTTTAACGAAATGAATTAGTTTTTAACCTTCTTTCATTATCGGAATGGCCTGGCGTTGTAAAAATGTCTTTCTATCAGCCTGCTTGTGAGCTACACTTCAAACTGTAGATCTGAAAATTTTTCAAAAAAACGTCTTGCCATTCCTTTATCTACGCGTGTACCCTACTGTTTTTGAAAAATTGCGAAATTTTTCCCATATTGGTCTACAATGGAAGGTTTCGCGTACGTTTTCATACAGCCTGTCGCTTCGACGTATCTTTTAACTTCTTCATCTTCATAGATTATTTGCACGTTCCGGGATAGATAGACAATTTTTTTATTGCAAAACTTGCAAAAATGTGTCTTCCTATTCTTAGATCCTGAAAAAAATTATTTATACAAGGTTTAAGTAATAAATTATAAGTAACACAATAATATATAAAACCAAAAATATAAATATTATTAATCCATACGTGTTTAGCAATCATAATTGACCATATTAATAATTTCAATTAATTATCATATTTTATGAAATTTGTATTTCATTTTTGTATGGCATTTCAGTAAATTATATATGTCAAAAATTAAAAACCTTATTAAATTTGTGTAGTATTTACTTATCGTTAATTAATGATTATTGGGAGATCGTGAGATGCGGTCTTGTGTGAAGGTTTTAGAAAAACATTTTCTTTATTGTGCCAACGTTTCGATCTTCATTGAAATCATCTTCAGAGCTCCGAGTGTAGATTGTGAAAGTTGTGTGTCGTGTTGCGAGTGTGCATCACCTACATCATACAAGACTGCATCTCACGATCTCCAAACAATCAGCTCAAAGCAAAAATATCTCAAAGCGGAAAAAAATAATAAAAGTCGTTAAAATTAAAAATAGGAAAAATGGTTATGTAAAAACTTAGAAAAAGATAAAAAACAGAATATTAAGCAAATAGGCTAACTGATAGATTGGAACATTTTTTTAAGAAAATGGGGAATAGAATATATTTTAAACGGATTCTTCACAATAATTTCCAAAATTTTAATGAAGTATTCCAGTTCTATCTGTACGAAAACAAATTGTATGCAAGATGCAAGTCAACATATTTTCTTTCTAAACGTTCGTCTAGAAATCGATAAGTCCCTTCTTACAAAAGGGCACTGGTTATTTACAAAAAAGCACATATACACCAGTGATCCACCGCAGTGGAAATACATCAATTTATGATCAAAGATCCAAGATATCAATTTAATGATTAAAGATCACGTTAGAAAACTACTTTTGTTCCCAGGAGGGCGATTTGTATTGGCAATTTGAAAACTGCGATTATGTTGTACCTCGAAACCGAAAGTGGTATCGACGCCAAATTCAATTGCTGGTGGAAAATAATGACATTCTTTTTATATTAATTATTAAATTAATCCATATTTGTTTAGTGGCCATAATTTACCGTATTAATTATTCCAATTAATTTTTTATATTAATTATTAATTAACTGTTTTTATGCACAAGGACTTTTGTAAAAAAAAACCTAATACTGTTGTTTTCTACTCTCGATCATATGCTTCCTTCAGAAAAAAAAAAAAGAGGGGTAGATTCACCCTGTATAAATCAAATAAAAATTACTTACTGCGATGTTTTACCTTCGGTATTAATTCAAGTGACTCCATGCTTGGAAGCAGTAAAAGTGAAGCCCGCTCGTAAGGTTGGTCTTCTATGACATCTATTTATATAAGAAATAATTATAGTAAATCTTATTGATACTGATAGATTTGAAAAATGTTTAAAAAAAATTGTAATTTTTCTTTAATAATGTGAATATTTGTTTAAATACCATAAATATACATTAGTAAATCAATATTTAATTTGTATTTACATTTAAATATACAGCAAAAAATCATATCATTTCTAACTAACCAGAGGTAGAAGATTGAAGTAGTCGACGTGCCAAAGATTTAGTTCTGCTCTTATCGGATTTCTCAAGAGATGAGCCAGGTTTAAGAGTTGGTTCAAGGTTGTCTATAATAAATCAAATCTGTATTATTTTTAGGATCTTAAAAACTACATGTCATGTTCATTTAAAAATTTGATTATTTCAGAAGCAAGAAACAAAAAATGGAGCTAATAATAGATTTTTTTATATGATTTATAGAAGTCTGTGGAGTTATTAGATATACATTTATATAAATAAAAATAAAATATTTACCACTGGATATCTGAATGTTAACGTTTGTTTCAACGCCCTCAATTAATACAGCCCTTGGTATTGACAGTTGTTTAAGACGATGATGCCTGTGCTTGATCCGAAAAATAAAAAACACAAATCTCACTCTGTTCCGAACTACTTTACATATTTTAGGAGATCCAATATTTACCAACTGTGGGTGCATCTCTCCCAACAAAACCATCACTGCATTTTTCCCTCAAATATTTTTAAAATGGAAATTCGATTTTCCAATTTACATTTCGTTTCTGAAATATGGGTTTATTTATCAGAAAGAATTTTAAGGTTTGAATCAATTTTACTTACTGCTTTTCATAATCAGAAAACCATGGCAGCTTTTCCCCTTATGAGAAAAAATGTACAAATCTTCCTCTTTGCAATTCTCCTTTTTGATTTTCGTTAATTCATTTTCGCACTTTATGCAAAATTCGTCCACAGTTATTTTTATTAGCGATAAATTTTCACTGAAATTTTTATATGTGTAAATATTATGGTAACATATTAATATTTGTGGCAGAAACTATAATCTTTTGCGCCATGCTTACGAAACCAACAAGAAAACAAGTAAAAAGGTTGGCAATACCAAAGTAACAGTACCAAATTAGTTATTCCGCACAAGTTGACTGACCTGACAACGCCAAATCCTCCGAAGTCTTTCCTTGCATATTTATAACAATTAAACAACAAGTTGGCACAAAAGTTCACTGCTTAGAAAAAGCGTTCGTTTATAGTTTGTAGACAAAACAAGCAACAAGCGTTTGCGGTGGTTACTAAGAGCACTCTGAAGTCTGACTTTCATTTTCTTTTATAGGCTACCACGCCAAGGTATGCAAAGGAAGGGGTAGGGTTTATCCCCACGCACAAAATTTAAATTCCCACCACTCTCAAAACTATTCTCCGACAAATATTTCCTAAATGGTATACGATCTTGTAACGAGGGATAATTTTAAGTAATTGTTAATGAAGTAGTACTAGAAAATGTCGATATCATCAATAAATAATATCATCTTAAGCAAAGGAGATAATAAAGAAATAATACACGCCTTGTACAGATTTATTTCATCAAACCAATTAGATATTTAAAACTTATCTCACTATAGAGAATCTGTGTACGAATAAAACTTCTTTTAATTCCAGCACGTATCCTCACAACAATTAACAAATATACACACATCAACAAATTCCCAGTTCATTAGCTGGTTTTATAACTTATAAATTAATGTGTGGTGATTAGTAACCGTTAATCGATAATTGTTCAGAAATCGTGAAATGCGGTCTGGTGTGATGTAGGTTTCAGAAAAACATTTTCTTTATCGTGCCAACGTTTCGATCTTTATTGAGATCATCTTCAGAGCCTGGGATTTACAAACATTGTTTACATTTAACAAATACATGTAGAGTGTGGAAAAAAGTGAATTTATACAATGCAAAATATATTTTTATATCCAACCAACGTATTTCTACTCACTCATAATGTTGTCTTCAATCGTGCCATTCTTGCGTGTCGTGTTGAGAGTGCCAGTGAGATATTGCTGTATATACGAACTATTACCAACTTTTTTTCCCGTCGTCGGCTCTTTTCACCTCAAAGAAGCCGACGCCTTATACAAAAATGTTTTTTCTATACCGACTTCCTTCCCCACCCCTTCAAAATCCAACGTCCAATTTCTATATAAATCTCACTGGCATTCTCAACACGACACGCAAGAATGGCACAATTACACAGAAGACAAACACTTTGAGTGAGTAAAAATACTTTGATTGAATATGATAAAAAAAAATATATTTTGCATTGTATAAATTCACTTTTTCACATCCTAAATGTATTTATTAAATGTAAACAATGTTTGTAAATCCCTGGCCCTGAAGATGATCTCAATAAAGATCGAAACGTTGTCACTGACTTTTTTATCTCAACCACTACATTACATAAAAATTAATTACATAGTTTAATACACATTTTACATTAATCCATATTTGTTTAGTGGTCATGATGAACATATTAGTTATTCTTTTATCTAAAATTTTTGGTTGAAATTAAAAATTCATGTCACGAGCGGTATTCGAACCTTCGAGCCAAACCCACACTAATTTTTCATTTCAACCAAAAACCATAGATAAAAGAACAATTAATGGGAATATTTTAAATTCATGATTTTGTTATTATTTTTTATTATAGATATTTCTAAATTTATGTAAGCTATAAGCTCTATACTTTTCCTTATATGTTTAGCGGTCATAATTGTCGTATTTAATTATTTCAATTAGTTATACTTTTTATATCAACCAAACATTCATATATTTATTCTAAGCATTTTTAATTGGAAAACCGTAAAATAAATAAATGTGAGAGTTCATAGTTTTAGTACGCTATGTTGTCGAAAAGGTTAATTAGTTCATTAAATTCACTAATTTAGTGGTCCGCTTGACCAATTAATATATTATGATTAATTAAGGTTTTTAGTAGAGATAAAAAAGTCAATGGCACGAGCGGGATTCGAGCCCACGATCTTCGGCTAGATACGGCGCTGCTCTACCACTTGAGCTATCGTGACCTCGATCCACTCGGACACCAACTTTCCATCTCAACCCCTCCTTTTGAGTTTTCCCTCGTTTTTGCCATTTTTCAAGTTAAATAAAGTTAATTAGTTCATAACTGTAAAACCATGACCTCCTGAAAAGTTGGCTTACTGAGCCAGATTAAGACTTCCTATTGTTAGGCCAAATTCACAAAATCCATTTGTTTAAAATACTTGATATTCATCTTATCAATTCGTCTGTGGTTTTTCTGTTTATCTTGGGGGAGAACCCTGTTCCATTTGATGTTTGATTAATTTCTTCTTTTTATCGACTTAACCCTTCTACTATTACCAACGTTTTTTTCCCGTCGTCGGCACTTTTCACCTCAAAGAGGCCGACGCCTTATACAAAAATGTCTTTTCTATACCGACTCCCTTCCCCACCCCTTCAACATCCAACATATATAAACATAAAACAGCAAAATCTCACTGCCACTCTCAACACGACACGCAAGAATGACACAATTACACAGAAGACAAACACTTTGAGTGAGTAGAAATACTTTGATTGAATATAAAAAATATATTTTGCATTGTATAAATTCACTTTTTTCCACACTCTACATGTATTTGTTAAATGTAAACAATTCCAATTAATTAAGGTTTTCAGTTCAGATAAAAAAGTCAATGGCACGAGCGGGATTCGAACTCACGATTTTCGGCTTTATACGCCGCTGCTCTACCACTTGAGCTATCGTGACCTTCATCCACTCGGACATCAACCTCCCATCTCAACCACCGCTCGTGCCATTGACTTGACAGCGGTCTGGTGTGATAAAATGTTAAAAAGTAAACAATGTTTGTAAATCCCAGGCCATGAAGATGATCTCAACAAAGATCGAAACGTTGGCACGATAAAGAAAATGTTTTTCTGAAACCTACATCACACCAGACTGCATTTCACGATTTCTGAATAATTATAAAATAATTATACAGTCTATATCCAATATACCCAACATGGCTATTGTTATTTTTGATACGTTCTTATTAATTTTGTATTTTTTTTAAATATTATAAATAAAAGTATCTATCGGGGTGTTCGGGTGTTACTCGTGTTACAAACTATGCCAGTAGATTCTACATTCAAAATGGAACCAAAAAGTCCTCATTAACTATGGATCGAATGTCTACAGTTTAGGAGTTATTCCACTTAATCTGATTTTTGAAGATTTTACGATCTTGCTTCAAATAAACAATGATAACTCCGAAACAAAAAGGTTTTGGACAAATCCGTTGATACCATTGTAAGCTACGTTAAATTTCCAATAATGTTTAATCAATACTAAACTAGTAAACGATCTCGAAATAAGCGTTTTAGCAGCGAGGTAAAAAAAATTTCATAGTTGAAAAACATTCTATGGTGATTTTACACTACTATTTCCAAACCTTGGGACCAGCAAATTTCAGCAAACGTACTTCATTTAATATCTTTTTTAGTGTGCAATTGCTGTTCTAATTATTTTGTCCAAAGATGAAGAAATTGATGAAAAAAAGGAAAAACGTGCTTGAAAGATTGGTAAGATGGAAGATTAATAATAATAAAAATTTTTAAAAATTAAGGAAATTTTAAATGAATTTATTAAACGGTTTTTTCATTTTGATTCGAAATGCTTTCCACCCTCCGTAATGTATTTTCGACGCGCTGCCTTCACATTAAACCCGTACACAGCGTATTCTTCATTAGAAAAAGTAGCTATAGTTTTAACAAAATATTACATAGATAACTAAGAATGTTTTAAAACTTTTTTATACCGGAGAATAATAGTGCAATAATCCTTTAATCAAAGTTGCAGTCACTTTAGTAATAAGTAAACACTTGCACTACTTCGGTTTTGAACCCAAATTTAAAAAAGTTTAATAAATTCATTAAAAATTTCCTCAAGTTTTTTTTTAATTTTCCTCCTTGAAAATCCATCAGCCTCTGTTTATTCCTTTTCTCGATCAATTTCTTCATTTTTGAAAAAAAGTAATTAAAAAAGAAATTACACCACTAAAGAGGATATTAAATGAAGTACGTCTACTGAAATTTGCTGATCTCTAGGCTTGGAAAAAAAATTTAGAATCACCATAGTAATTTTTTCAATTTTGAAAAAAAATTTTAATAATTGGATATTTAACGTATTTTTCAGTGGTATCAACGGATTTGTCCAAAACCTTTTAGTTTATTTGAAACAAGGTCGTGAAATCTTAAAAAATCTGATGAAGAGGAATAACTCCGAAACTGTAGACATTCGGTCCATAGTTAATTAGAATTTTTTGGCTCTATTTTGAGTGTAGAATCTACTGGTATAGTTTGTAAAACGAGTAGCAGAACACCCTGAAAAGCGGTTGTTCAAAACTCAAAAAATCTTTTTGACTTGCTTCCATTCAGTTCGGTTGAAAATAACAGAAAAACGTCAAAAGTAAAGACGAAAATCAAACGAGCCATTTAGGAGATATACAGATGACTGTGCCAAATTTATCGGGGTTTATAACGAGAAGGATTTGGGTAAATTTTTACAAGTAAACACTGAAGCTTAACTCAAAATGTACCGACAACAGAATTAACTGGTATTTCATACCTGTGATGTCACCCCATTTTCAAGGGTTCCTAAAGCATTCTAAAAACGTTGGAACGAAGACTATGAAATCCTAACAAAAATAAATAAAGAAAACTTGAATTATTGGGTTGTCCGGAAAATAATGCAGGATTTTGGTATTAAACAAAAAAAAAAGAAACTAGTTACTTTAAAGCAATGTTCTTTAATCAAAATAATTTCCCATACTCTCAATANTCTCAATAAAGATCGAAACGTTGGCACGATAAAGAAAATGTTTTTCTGAAACCTACATCACACCAGACCGCATCTCACGATTTCTGAATAATTATCGATTAACGGTCATTAATCACCACACATGTCCTTAAAAAGGAAAACTACAATTTTTTACTTTCTTGTCTTGTAGAAATAAGTTGTTGAGTAAAAAGAGCATGAAGTATTTTAGAAAAACACCTTTTTCATTTTTTCTGCGGACGTTTCTTACTTTATTCCGGTCATCTTCAGATCTGGTTGAATTGCCTAAATTTCTCCGTATTTAGGAAACAATGTCCTGGGACGTGATATGGAGGAAATTAACACCCTTTACATCAATTAAGATTTAAATTACATTAGTTTTCTTTAGTTTAAATCCTTGATTCTTCATGTTTACTGTTCAACAGGCGTTACAGTTTTAAATTAAATAATACGATGTTTAGTATTATTTAGGTATAGGCGGTGCCCTTTAAAGTTCTTGCGGCTCCTTTCATGTCCTAGGAACGTGAAGAATTTTCATAAATTATATAGCCTGAACTGTAAAGAAAGGTGAAAAACCGAGGCCATTTTATAACGAAAAGGAGTAGTGGATCTATTATAAAAAATGCTGTTTTTTCTGTCTTTATTTTTCCTCTGTAGTTAACTTTTATCAACCAATCATGGCCTGAAATGGAAGAGAAACATACAAGTAACATGTTTTACGAATACTACTCCTGTAGGAAATATGTTCTTAATTTATTTTTTAATCGTTGTCCTGCAATAAAATAAATTATGTCTTTTTCGATGACCGTGTGCCTGATAATGGCTTTAATTCCTTGGATTGACATTCTAACTTGTTTCGTTAATTTAGCTCGAGATGCCAAGCCATTAAAAAACAAAAACTGTTTTAAATAGAGAAATATTTAAAAACATTAAAATTCTGTAGCTTATTAATTAAGAGCTTTGTGACTTATAAAAACCCTCAGATTATTATTATTTTTTGGTCGTTTTGCAATTCTCCCGTACCTCGTACTTCTTTCTCTCCCCGAATTAATAGTTATTCTTCTCCATCAGACGTCTTACCGCCCCGACAAATTAGTCCTGTTAAGAGAAAAGTCCTGCATAAATAATTAGCACATTAATTGCGAGGGCTGAAAGAGAAATGTTCCCTTCTGGAAATTAGGAGACCCATTAACTTTGACAAAACATCACCTCGCTCCTGATGTGGCGAATTCAGAGAGTCAAAATGAATTTATATTAAGAGATTCTAATTTACAACCGCATCGTTAATTTGCAAGTTTCTCGGTTTCAATTTGAACCAAATGTTTTAATAAAAAGACTCCATGAACAGCGAAAGTGTGTATCAAGAAAAATCCTCTTCAAAAGCATAGTAGCAAAAGCATGTAGATTTCTTTACCATTAATTAATATTTCAGTGATCATTGTGAATTCAGGAAAATCAAACATTCAGAAAAAAGTCACAGATAGCAAAAATGACAGAGATATTGAAATTAACATTTAAAAAACTAACTTTTTATCTCAACCAATAACTTACATAAAGATTAATTAATTAAAAAACGTTATTCTTTATTAAGATCACCTTCAGGGCTCAAAATGTTTATGAGCACTCTCAACACGACACCAAATACAGACACACCTACAGAAAAAAAAACACCTCGAGGTCTGAAGATGATCTTAATCAGCGGTCACTAAACACAAAACATTTGTGATTAGAATTGCCATGTTTCTAGGCCCTGACTAAGGGCAAAGAAGCTTTTATTGTACCTATAGTATTCTACTGTAGGATAATTTGTACGACATTGATCAATTATATATTCAAGACTTACAATTCTTTAAATATTACGTTGTAAAAAAATGTGCATTTTCCGTACATTCCTACGAAACACAAGCACATCGGGAAAAGATTAACTCAACTTAAAAACAATTTTAGAATAAAATAGAAAATAATAGATGTTACAGCACTTAACTATAAAGTTCAATGTTTTTCATATAACATTGAAATGATGTAATAAAACACATGGAAGCGATACAGACTTCATATAATATATTTTGTATATTCAAATAGTTATTGAATAAATAAAGGTTGTTGGATGAGATCGACAGTATTAAATTCGATCCTTTAATTCTGTAATGTGTAATGGAATCCAAATCTGTCGATCTTTCATTTAATCGTCAATGCCAACATTGATCAGTTTTCTGAATTCTGTTACAGTTCTGGTGACGTCAATATTAAGGATTCCCTGCAATGTAAATAGACTCGTCCGTGTTGCATGCCAATATCCATCTGTGTTCTGCCCCCGAATTATGATGATGTGATTGGTACATCCAGTTATTCATGTCATGTCAATGTTCGCTGCAATGGAAGTAGTCTCTTCCGGGTTGGATGCCAATATTAATCTGTGTTCTGCCCCCGAATTATGATGATGTGATTGGTACATCCAGTTATTCATGTCATGTCAATGTTCGCTGCAATGTAAGTAGTCTCTTCCGGGTTGGATGCCAATATTCATCTGTGTTCTGCCCCCTATTTATGATGATGTGATTGGTACATCCACATTCATGTCATGTCAATGAATCGCTGCAATGTAAGTAGTCTCTTCCGGGTTGGATGCCAATATTCATCTGTGTTCTGCCCCCAATTACAATGATGTGATTGGTACATCCATTTATTCATGTCCTGTCAATGATTCGCTGCAATGTAAGTAGTCTCTTCCGGGTTCGATGCTAATATTCATCTGTGTTCTGCCCCCGAATTACAATGATTTTTTGGTACATCCAGTTATTTATTCATGTCACTCATTCGCTGTAATGTTAGTCGTCATATCCGGTTCGATGCCTATATTTCTTATTATATCAATGATCATTTCATCTCTGAATATTTACTCTCTTTTTTTGGATTGTCATGTTTGTGTATTGTCGATTCAATTTGTAGAATTTTGTATTTTATTTATTGCTACACGACAATGGTATCATTATTACTCATTCTCATTGCCTCCGTGCTATGTAAGAACAAAATTCCATAATCATTCAATGAATCACTGTTAAAATGGTCATTAAAAAGTTACTTCTTTTTTTTCATATTTAGTAACTTTATTATTTGATTGCTTGGCTTGGGTGCGGTGCTAGGATTTTGACTATGTTCGTTTGTGGGCTGTGTTTGAAGTGTAGCAGTGTGAATCGACAGTATTTGTGATGTATATGTGGATCTAATTTTTGGGTGTTTTTTTCTTAACTTGAATTGAATATTGGGTTTTTTAAAAAATTGATAATTGATTTGAAAATTGTAAATGTCATGTTTTTTAGTCTATCCAGCTCTATATCACCCAGCACTCAAGGCGCGTAACATATCCCGGTTGTGATTCAAATATTAAACATTGCACTTACCCTTGTTAAGTCCTTGGCGTGTGCTGGGTGACCCCAAGCCAGCATTAAAATTTTTGAAAAAGGTTGTTAGGGGCGCCTGCAAAATGCAGGATGCATTTTGCTTCGCCTTTCTTCTTCCTTGGTTCTCAAGTACTGTCTGTAGTAAAGTATTCCGCCCAATGTAAGCAATCCTGATGCATACCATAGTTTGTTTGATTTCTTCATTTTATTGTTTATCGGATATACTGCCACGTCCCAGCCTTTAGTCAGTGGAGGCTCGTCCACGGTACGCTTGTGAAAAAAACTGAACAGTTTTTTGAACATGATGTAGGCAATAATTTTTCTTCACAGAAATAAGAATGGTAACTATGACAACACTAAGCACTTTACAAAAAATAGTTATTAATTGTTTCACATTTGTTATGGTTTCTGTTTGAGTTGTAAACACATGTGTAATCTGAATTCAATTCTCAGTGCTTATGAAGGTGGCCGCAGAGAGTTGTTAGCAAAGTTATAATTAGTTTTTCTTATTAAATCCATTGTGTTTAGTGGTCTGATTGACCATATTACTTCTTTCATTTAATTATTCTTTGTATGTAAGGTATTGGTTGAGATGAAAAAGTGTCATGAGCAGATTCGAACCATGACCCTTGGCTCAATCCCTTGGCCGCTGTTCTAACCACTTGAGCTATCGTGACTTCGACCCACTTGGAAACCAACCTCTCATCCCAACCTACAACCTGTCGAATTTTCCCTCCTTTTTGCCACATTTTCAAGCCGAAGGTCATGGGTTCGAATCCCGCTCGTGACATTAATTTTTCATCTCATCCAAAAACCTTAGATTAAAAAATAATTAATTGGAATAATTAATATGGTCAATTATGACCACTAAACAAATATGTTTTAATGTATACATTATGTATAAATATAAATTAATGTATAAACTAGGTTTTTTAAGTTAGCTGTTAATAGAAAATAAAAATAGATGATTAAGGTATTTTTATACCTAGCAATGTGTCGTTTGAAAAGTCCTACCCCTTTCCTATAAAAAAGAGCCTATATAAAAACCTATAACAGATGATCCAAAGCTATGGCCATTTTTTAGTACTAGTTAATTAACTGTTACTTAAAATTATCCCTAGTTACAAGATCGATATAGGAAATATTTATCGGAGAATAGTTTTGAGAGTCTTTGTAATAAACTGTAAAAAACGACATTAAATCTTTTATTATACCTCAGCAACATGGTTTCTGCTCTAATAGATTAACTGTTACTAACCTGCTCACATTTCAAAATTACATCTTAGATGCAATAAACTCTGGACACCAAGTAGACTCAGTGTATACTGATTTTTCTAAAGTTTTTGATAAAGTAAATCACACAGTACTGTTAAGGAAACTAATGGATTATGGTTTCACCGGAACTATCTTGAATTGGTTATCCAGCTTTCTCTCCGACAGAAAACAAATAGTCAAAATAAAATCATTTAAATCATGTCCCTTTGCGGCTTCCTCAGGAGTCCCGCAAGGATCTCATCTTGGACCAGTTCTGTTTCTCTTATTTATTAATGATATCCATCTTGCTCTCCCTTCTGCTCACTTTTTATTATTTACTGATGATCTGAAAATCTATTCCATAATCACTTCTCCTTCTGATTGCTTTCAATTACAAAATTCTATCATTAATGTGCTAACCTGGTGCTCTAATAACAAACTTGCTCTTAATGTTTCCAAATGCTACACATTCTCTCATAAGAAACAACCTTTTATTTATCTCTATACTCTCCATGATGCTCTTTTAACGCGAGTTGAGGTCGTAAAGGATTTTGGTGTACTTTTTGATCAAAAGCTTCTTTATAAGAAAGAACATATTTCTTCAATAAAAAATAGATATATGAAGATGCTAGGTTTCATCATCCGGAACACCTATTCTATGTTTTGTCCATCTTTATAAAGCTTTTGTACAAGCCATACTAGAATACGCTACACCTGTTTGGAACCCATTCTATCTAAATTATCAAAACATTCTTCAATCTGTACAAAACAAATTTTTAAAAAAACTTTCCTACAAACTCAATTTTCCTCCGAATTCTGCCTAGCCTGGAATCCGCTCTGAATTTAAACTTTTCGAACTGGCACTAAGAAGGTATTACTTTGATATTGTTTTTGTATTTAAATTATTAAGCAATCTCATTGATAGTCCTTCTCTCCTCTCTCATCTACAGCTACATGTCCCTTTGCACTCTCTTAAAACCTATAAACTATTTTATATTGAATTCTAACTACATGCTCTCTTCTCCTCTACACAGAATGATGATCAAGAGTAACATCTGCAATAGCATTGACTTCATCAATAGTTCTGTGCAATCTGTGAAAAACCATATCCTACAACCTTAGTTGAATGCTTTTGTATTTCATACTGTACAAAATTATTACAATTTATTTCATTTACTGGTTCAACTAATTCTCGCACTCTAGTCTTATTATATATTTACAAAGAGCTTTATTTTCATTAAATATGTACCTAATTATTGTAGTTTCAATTGTCTTTCAGCTTTATTTTGTTTCCTCTGCCTTATTTGGTTAGTAATTATGTCTTTCATTTTTGTTGTTCAGTTTTTACTCTTTAATTGTATTTTTATATTTGTCATTTATATTTACCATTTATATTGTAAGCCGGGCCCCGTCTTAGCGATAAGTTAAATTGTAAAATAAGAACAAAATAGGTAAACGAGGAAAAGGGACAGGGGTTGTGCTTTGAAGGGGCAACCGCCGTGACACATCTGGCAAATGTAGCTTGGAAATGGTTACCCAGGTAGACAGTGAGGTAAGAACAGAGGACATCGTAAATTGGGAATACGTCAACCCTGTGCTAGACCGCCGTCTTTGCCGGCCCAGACGCGGTGTGAGAACTCCCCCGACTTCTGAGTTTACTTTCCACCCCTACTCCGGGAGAGACCCGGTATAAAAGGGATGACTGGAAAATCAAAAGTCAGTCAAGATACAAGACTCACCCCAGGCAGACCAAGACCCAGTCAAGACTCACCCCAGGCAGTCAAGACCAGGGACTCTCTCAGGAGCCACCTCGGAAGACTGGCCTGAGACAAAATCCGAGACTCACCCAGGCAGTCAAGATACAAGACTCATCCCAGGCAGTCAAGACCAGGGACTTTCTCAGGAGCCACCTCGGAAGACTGGCCTGAGACAAAATCCGAGATTCACCCAGGCAGTCAAGATACAAGATTCACCCCAGGCAGTCAAGACCAGGGACTCTCTCAGGAGTCACCTCGGAAGACTGGCCTGAGACAAAATCCGAGACTCACCCATGCAGTCAAGATACAAGACTCACCCCAGGCAGTCAAGATCAGGGACTTTCTCAGGAGCCACCTCGGAAGACTGGCCTGAGACAAAATCCGAGACTCACCCCCAGGCAGTCAAGACCAAGGACCAGGAGAGAAGCAGCCACACTCTGTCTGGGATTCAACAAGAGGACTCAGCCAGCCAGAGCCAGCGAGGATCAGCCAAGTCAGAGGTCGAGAGAAGAGATGCTGTGGACACTGATATCGTGGTGAGCATCGTTTGGGGTAAGACCCTTTGTTGATAGACTCATCCCAGATTTAGAGTTGTAGCTGACTTGTAGAATAATTAAGATTCTGTGGTTTGCGTACCGTTAAGAGACGGAATTGTGTACAATAAATGTTACTGAATACGTTCTCTGGTTTATTGAATTCTGGAACCTTAGTCCTTACCTTCCCCTACACAAGAATAAGTAGCGACGCGCTTACGCCGACTCATCTCTTGTCGCTTGGAGAAAAACAAGCGAATATCGAGAGATATTCGGCCGCCACGCCGTCCGCTTACAATATTATTACCATGTATATATGTCCTTATTCTTTTTATATATACTATTTGTATTTTTACATATATTATTTGTATTTTTTGTTATTGTAAAACGTCTTTTTTTATAGTGGATTTCGATCCGTAAGTAAATAAATAAAGTGGTGGGAATTTAAATTTTGTGCGTGGGGATAAACCCTACCCCGCGACCTTTGGTACCTACTACCTTGCCTGTCGTGGTATGCCAGACTCTTACTTCTAAGTAACCGCCGCTATTGGTTGTTCCTTGTTACGTCTAAAAACGATAAACAATCACTATTTCTACGCAGTGAATTTTTGTGCGAATTTGTTGTTTCATTGCTATAAATATGGAAGAAGGAAAGACTTCGGAGGATCTGGCGACGGCAGGTCAGTCAACTTGTGAGGAGTAAGTACTTTGGCACTGTTAGTTGTTACTTTGGTATTACCAACCTTTTGTTTTTGTTTTCATGTAGGTTTCGTTAGCATGGAGCCAAAAATTATAGTTTATCGTGACCTAGATCCACAATCTTTTTATCTCAATAAAAACATTAATTAATTGTAATATAGTAATTGGTCAAGCGGACCACGAAATTAGTGAATTTAATGATTTAAAATGAAGTACACTAAAGCTCACCGTGGCCATTTCAATTGTCGTCGAGAATCCAATCCGATTACACGACATTTGAAAAATTGCAAAAAGGAGGGAAAATTCAAAAGGTGGGGTTGAGATGGGAAGTTGGTGTCCGAGTGGATCGAAGTCACGATAGCTCAAGTGGTAGAGCAGCGGCGTATCAAGCCGAAGATCATGGGTTCGAATCCCGCTCGTGCCATTGACTTTTTTATCTCAACTAAAAACCTTAATTAATTGTAATATAGTAATTGGTCAAGCGGACCACGAAATTGGTGAATTTTGAAAAAGGTTATCTCAGCCTAGACCTTACATAAAAAGAATAATTAAGTGAAATAAGTAAATTGGTCAAGACCACTGAACATAAATGAATCTGGAATAAACGTTCAATTCTCATCCAATGAAGAGTGAGAAAGAGAGATGAGTGAGGAGGATAAACTGATAGATAGGAATAGAGAGATGATAAAAGGTCAGGTAGGAGAAAAGAGAGAGGAATGAGGATTATAAATTGATAGATACAGAGACATGATAAAGAGTGATGGAGGGAGAAGAAAGAAAAGGAGGGGAGAGAAAAGAAAGAGAGAGGAATTAGGAGAATAAATTGTTAGATAGATTCAGAGAGATTACAGACCACAGAGAGCCAAGCCTGCAGCTAATAAAATTTGCTCATCACCCCTGGTTTTATTGCTGGGAACTGGTACAAGAGTTCAATTATTGATTTATTAGAAGATATTTTTACTTAATCAATGGTATATAAATCTATCTTGTTCTGTGTTTACCAGATTATTTTGTTTTTCTATTATTTTTCTTTCAGATTATATTATAAAGCACAGGGAATATTATTGCATTTTATTGGTTAGTTCATTATCTGTTATCAGTAATGTCGACTCCAAGACGGATATTCCATTGCTGTAAATACTTATATTTTTTTAAAATGGTATGCTTTGTTATTTATCAATTAATTAATCTTTATGTAAGGTATAAATAATTAATTGAAAGATGTTATTTGGTCAATAGGACCACGAAATGTAATGAATTTTTTATTTATGTTAATTGTCAAATAAAGTATTATTATTATTATTATTATTATTAATAATTTTATGGGCGTTTTAATGGCTAAGGTCATTTCACGCCCTAACATGCCAAACCTTCTATCTTAGTTTAGCTATATCTCTTCTGAGTGCTATAAAGCTCTGACTCCAAACATTCACTCGTAGACTAATTTATCCTATTGCTATCCAAGCTTTAATTTATCCTCTTAAAATTCTTAATTTGGAAGGCCAAATGTATGCAAAACTCACATTTTAAATTACATGTAAAATTTATTTTTTATTTTATTTTATTTTATTTTTTAATTAGAATTCTGAATTTTTGTTCCAAAATTTAAACATTTCCCATAGGCTTGTTTGGCTAATAATAATAATGGAGTCAGACTAGCAACAGTCTCAGCATGAGTATAGGCTCATCCTTATCATTTTATTCTTCCATTCAAATAAAATAAATAAACTAATTCTACATAACAATAATAATAAGAAACAAAACCCAGTAACACTTCTTTTGCTTTATCCTTTTTTTTTTCTTTTCTTTTTTTTTTTTTTTTGAGGAAGCTATCTTTCTTATTTAAATTGGGATTTTGGGCATTGCAGTTTATTACCCCGCAATTTGTATTTTTTCCATTTCATTTTTCCGCTCCGGCAGCCTCAAAAACTTCTGAAAAAAGAAATCTTGCACACACAACTCTCATTCAAACATTAGCAGGCAAACGTTGAATGGTATAACAATTTGGAAAAAGGCCTAAACATCATTATAAATTCCAATAAATTTGAGAAAACTGAAAAGTGCTCTTCAAAAAAAAACAATGGGGACCCAGTAACTCCTGTAAATCACTCGAACTTGCAACCTAAAGGGTTGCAAAGTGGAACAGTCGACCAAAATATGTTTTACTGTCAGAATGATATGTACTCCACTTCGTATACATCGAGGACAAGTTGGAAGATTGTTGCCTATTATGGATTAGCCTGATGTGACCTATTCGTTATTATTATTATTATTATTATTAATTTTTAAGGGCGTTTTAACGGCTAAGGTCATTTCACGCCCTAACATCCCAAACCTTCTATCTTAGTTTTATTATTATTATTATTATTACTGAGAAATTATAAAGAGTGAAGGAGGAGAGAAAAGAAAGAGAGAGGAATTAGGAGGATACATTGATAGATAGATACAGAGAGATGATAAAGAGTGAGGGAGGAGAGAGAGAGAGGAATGAAGAGGATAGTTGATAGATAGATACAGAGGGATGATAAAGAGCAAGGAAAGAGAGAGAAGAAAGGGAGAGGATTGATAGATAGATAGATACTAAGAAATGATAAAGAGAGAGAGAAGACAGAGTAAGAAGCGAGATGTATAGTTGTAAACCAAAAGACTGAGGTAAGACAGGGTAAAGAGAGTGATGCATGTAGATGAGAGGAAGAGAGAGAGTGTGAGTGAGAAACAGCAGCAAATAAAGAGAGGAGGGAGAGAGAGAGAGAGAGAGAGAGAGAGAGAGAGAGAGAGAGAGAGAGAGAGAGAGATGTATAGTTGTAAACCAAAAGACTGAGGGAAGACAGGGTAAATAGAGTGATGCATGTAGGTGAGAGGATGAGAGAGAGTGTGAGTGAGAAACAGCAGCAAATAAAGAGAGGAGAGAGAGAGAGAGAGAGAGAGAGAGAGAGAGAGCGAGTGAGTGAGTGAGTGAGAGTGAGTGAGTGAGTGAGAAAGTGAGGAGGTGAGAGAGAAATGGGTGGGGAAAAATGAGAAGAGCAGGGGTTTGAGGAATGACAAAGGGTGAGAAACTGGGTGAGTGAGTGCGGGTTTTAAAATCACCACGAACATTTTCTACACTCAAATGTCAATAATAAATTATATTGTAACATTCAATTTCTCAATTGAAAGATAATTTATTCATTTGATTGAAGTTTGGCGGAGGCTTGTCAATAAATTGACACCATTGCTAATCAATTAACCATGTTTTAATGAGGTCAATGAAATGCGGTTTTTGTTAAGGAAAAGTGACATAGTTTCGTTTTTGAATTGTATTTAACAAACTGGCTACTGGCTAGATTTTTTTTTTTTTTTGTTAAATGTATAAGTTTTTATCGGGTTTATTTTCGTGACGTGACTTCTTCCGGGAGTGAATTTATCAAAGTTTATCTTTGTAAAGTTGAATTTTTAAAATTTTTTTATTTTGTGACTTGGAAAATAGGTGAAAGAGTGTGAACAGTTGATTTTGATTGAAAACGACAATGAATGGAAAATGAAAATTCCCAGCCATCGATCCAGCAGGCGTTAGCGTCAGCGGCGAAAAAGTCAACTCGAGTCAAGTCGGATAAGCGTTTCGCACCGTCTCTCGTTTTTTTTTTGTTTTTTTCCGTGGAAAAATGCCTTTTTATGTCGATGAAGCCGAAGCCGTTGTCCGTCTGGTCTCGCTGATCTGTGGTCTTAACTCGATGTCGTTTTGATTTTGTCGCCGTCCGAGGGAAAATCGCTCGAAAATGGCCGATAAAGTGCTCAAAGTGAGTTAACCCAAATTTACAAACAAGGATCGGAAAGACGTAAAAAAAGTTTTTCCTTCAATTTGTGATTTTATTTGATATTTTCTCCGTCTTCCAGCACATCCCGGAGCAGAAGCTGAAGGCCTTTTCCATCGGGACGATGGGCAAGAGGCAGCTTTCAAAGAGGGAGATAGAAGAGAACAAGAAAAGAGAACAGGAAAAGGCCGCCGCTCAGGTATAGACTGCGATCTTTCTCGACCTTTTTGTGACCTATTTTACACTCCGATAACAAACGTTTCTCCGCTTTCAGGCCTTCGAGGAGTTCGTGGCCACGTTTCAAGAAGCCCCGACTAAAACGAACAAAGTCTGGGTCAAAGCTGGGACTTACGATGCCGGCAAAAGGCGTAAGTGTTTATCAAATTTAATCAGTTTCGGTCTCATTCCTTATGTCGCATTTAAACATTCGCGCTCGTGGCTGGCCTTGTCACTCTCTACCTTTGCGAGAGGTATTCGCACGTTCATTCCCCATAGCACGAGTGGCCATTTACACACTCGCTGACTTCAGTTTACCAATGTGAACCTTTGACGCGTCCCCAGAAAACTGTTTCCAGAACGAGCACTGTGAGCAGTGAGGTCATCTACACGACCCCATCACTCGCCTCACGGTTCAACTCGCTGCTCGTGTGAATATGTAAATGCAACATTACAACCTAGTAGAAATGGCATCAGGTCTATTGATAAAGAATCTGACCTTGTATCGTACTAGTATGAGACAGCTTAAGGAGGCTACTGGCTCAGGGATATGCGGATCTGGTCACCAGCCGTGTGACACCAAGAGACTTGAGGTTTGTTCCATCCAACCAGTTGCCAATTAATCCGTGATTTATGGCTGCGCATGCCCCAACATTGCCTCATCATCATTATCACATTAACTCTGATGGAACACTCTTTCCAATGATTATTTTTGGAGATCATGAGATGCAGTCTTGTGTGACGTAGGTTTAGAAAAAACATTTTCTTTATTGTGCCAACGTTTTGATCTTTATTGAGATCATCTTCAGGACCTGGGATTTATAAACATTGTTTAAATTGAACAAATACATCAAATATGTGACAATTAATTAATAAATTATATAAATTTTAGGTTTAATCAAAGTATTTGTACTCACTTAGTGTGCGTTGTGTTTTCTGTTAAGATGTGTCATGGTTGTGTGTTGTGTTGAGAGGTTGTGAGATATTAATGTTTTTAATTTTTTCTCACCATTTATGATTTTGTTAAAAAATTTCACTTGTAATTTTTTTTTTTAAATTTATTTTATCACTAGCACTAGGAAGATAGAAAGATACATTTTTATTTTTGAAAATTTAAAAACGTGTTATTTCAAATAAATTGTCTATTTTGTATTTTATTAACTTTGTCTTTTCTTCCTTTTTACACATTTTTCAACTAATATGTGCAATTTTTTTTTAAGCATAACTAAATGTTTTAATTTAATTAATTAAGGTTTTTAGTTGAGATGAAAAAAAGTTAATGGCATGAGAGGGATTCGAACCCACGACCTTCGGCTAGATACGCCGCTGCTCCACCACCTGAGCTATAGTGACCTCGATCCACTCGGACATCAACTCCCCATCCCAACCCCACCTTACGAGTTTTCCCTCATTTTGCCGAGTGGATCGAGGTCACGATAGCTCAGGTGGTGGAGCAGCGGCGTATCTAGCCGAAGGTCGTGGGTTCGAATCCCTCTCGTGCCATTAATTTTTTTTCATCTCAACTAAAAACCTTAATTAATTGTAATGATTTAATTGGTCAAGCGGACCACGAAATTAGTGAATTTAATGAGTTTTAATTTAATTTTTTTTACTTGGATATTTGTTCAAAACATAATATATGAGCATTATTTATATTTTATGTCACATATAAATCCAGTCCCTTGTTGAATAAGAACTTTGCGATTTGACAAGAGTGAAAGCATTGGGAAACATCTGCTCATGTCTTTGACTGTCAGTCCTTAGTAAAATCCTTGGACTGTTTTGACCACTGACAAACCTGGTCTGAAAAGATGATGGAACGACCAAGTGATAGTAGGGCTTGGGTTTGAAGCATGATGGAATGCCTAAATTCAACTTAACTTAGTTGGTTTGGATGCATGATGGAGCAAACCTTTGGTGACTAGTTGATTCAAGTAGCCCATCCTTCATACAGACATGAATCAAGTAACACCAAGTCATATCAAATACGTGCAGAGTGAACATGTTAACATTTCACTAGTACCATTTCCACTCTTGTAACATTCATCTACAAAAATAATAGTTTCTTCTTCCTTGTCCCCCCCCTCTATTTAACACAATGTGACCACGCTACCTGAGTGGTTAACACATCAGACTCTTGGCTAGTAGATCCCACAACCATGGGTTCGATTCCCACCATTGTCTCTAGACTTTTTCTGATGCCTAAGGGGACCGGTGGCTGCAATTAAAAAAAAAAAAAAAAAACACGGCACTCATGAATGGATGGTCTGGGGCTGAATAGCTCTCAACAACCCTACATTTGATTCCTACCCCTTCAAAAATGAGTTTCTTTCGGTTGAAGAACACAGGCACACCGGGGGCTCAAATTAAAATGCGTGTTGCAATCTCTCATAAATGAAGTCAGGAAAGAAGTTAAGGGGAAACTCCTCTAGTTCCTGGTATCCATTAAAAAAAAAATAATAATAATCAAATTTTGCACCCTTTTCTTTGTGCTTTTATTTAATCTGTGGCCTTTTCATTAATAAAACTTTTATGAATGCCACTGCAATATCAAACAGGTTAAATTTATTGTATGAGAAACAACCAAATTTAAGTCATTTTAATATTCAGTGAGCGTAATAATGATTGAATTTGTTAATCTAAATTTTAGAGGAAGATACTAAAGAAAAAGGTAAACTATACAAACCTCAGTCACGATTGGACTTCCCAGAGAAGAACTCCGCTGAGCGGGCTCAAGAGTACGCTAAACTACTCGGAGAAAGGTCCAAGCCGGAGCGACCCGGCAAAAAGAAAGAAAAAGAAAAAAAGAAGAGCAATCTTGAATTATTCAAAGAAGAATTAAAAATGTAATATAAAGCGAATTGATATAGGTTTTTCTTTATAAAGTTTTTTTGTTGATTGTCTTTTGAAATTTCAGGATACAAGAAGAACGGGAAGAACGGCATAAATACAAGGGAGCCATCAAAGCTGCCGTCGTTGACCCTGATTTTGTAAAAAACTGTAAGAACCTTTTGGAAGAAAGACTAAGTCAAAAAGGGAGACTCCCTTAATACAAATTATTGTCCTTTTAATTTATTGTTTACACAAATTAAAATGTTTACATAATTGTTCAGCTGGTGTTTTGCCGGAAGAAAAAGGTTCTTTCGATTGTGGGGATCCGAACACAACAAACATTTACCTGGGAAATATCAACCCAAAGGTAAACAACCTTTACTTTAAAAAATCCTAACATTCACATTTTCAGACAAAAGGTAAAATCCCTGTAAAATTTCCTTTTCCATTATTGTAAGAATATCTTGAAAAATATAATTTGTTTGAAATTCTATAACGAAGTGGGTTTAAAAGAAGTTTTTTGTTTTCTGTTTTTTGCTTGTTCGGTGTTCGTTCCTTTATTGGATAGATTACAGAACAACAGTTAATGGAAGTGTTTGGCAAATACGGACCTTTAGCCAGCATTAAAATCATGTGGCCTCGTTCTGATGAGGAGAAGTCGAGAGGAAGGAACTGTGGGTTCGTCGCTTTCATGAATAGAAAAGATGGGGACAGGGCGATGAAAGCGCTAAACGGTAATAATCTATTATAGCCCTGAATTTTTTTTTTTTTTTTTTTTTTCAACGCTTGGGTGTGGTTTCAGGAAAAGATATTCTTGGTTACGAGATGAAATTGGGTTGGGGCAAATTTGTACCTATTCCCCCTTTCCCTATATACATTCCTCCCAACCTCCTGTCTCTTACCCAACCGCCACCACCTTCTGGTTTGCCTTTCAATGCCCAGCCGCATCCTAGAGATAGAAATCGAGTAAGTCATCTATTGTGAATCAGCTTTTTGTATTCAATAATTTTATTTCATTGTTGTAAAGGTGCCAAGAATGAAGACAAATGAGCCATACCCAGTTAATCCTGAGGACATGGACAAAGTGGAGAAGGTAATTCTCATTAAACCAGGTTATATCAATAAAATAAATATTTTTAAAATTGTGCATGCTAATATTTACACTTGACAATTTTAAAATCAAATAACACCATCATCTAGTAAACTAAATTTTTATGAGACGAGTCTGGTAAGTAAGGGTGAGTGGTACATTTTTTCAGAGAAGGAGCCAAGAGGGAAAAAAAGGAATGGTGTATCACACTTAATGTTTATTCTTAATATTGTTTATTGTAATCATTGAGAGCGAACGATGATCAGTGTTGATAATGTGCGTGATTGATACATGAAGTATATATATTTTTTGTTTTAATCTATACAAAAATAATTACTTTTAACCACTCTTAGATTATTTTTTCAAACAAAATCAAATTATCGCAGTTTATGATATAAAAATAATTGTTTTACCTACCTTTAGATGATTAGTTTATCGTTTTATCCAGTTCATTACTTTCAATTACCTTGTACATGAATGTTGTATATTTTATGAACAATTACAGTCAACCTTCCCATAAGTGGACACCACACATGAATATTTATAAGGATCCACATTTTGAAAAAATCTTAGGTATCTCCATAAAAAATTAATTGAATACGAACAGAATTATAAATGCACATGAAAGCTGATTTTCTCTTTCTCGTGGACTTGCATGACTTAACCTTTTCTCTGACAGAAAGAGTTACTTTTGAGCATTTATCTCCACATCGTCTTGTCACAATCACAGTCTGAGAACTGGATCCTGAGTTTTTCTTTTTGCTGTCTTCTTACAAGAGACTTTTTTATGGTTAGGCTGAATATGGCAATAAACCAAGGACTAGAATTCGTATAAGCTTTGGACAATATGCCGCAATGTTTCAGGTGAAGACTGTGACTGTTCAACATTGTGCCAAGAAGTCTGCAAGAGGGTATAACAAAAGCATAGCTATCTAATGATAGTCAAGTGGCACTAAAGTTAACTACCTCATCTATAGTAAAATCCAAAGCTGTCTGGAATTGCATCAAGGCCCTGACAGGCATTGGGACAAAATTTGCCCCTACTAGGGAAGAGAGGACGAGTAAATTGGCCAAGGAAATGGATGAGGACACCTATCCCCCTGAACCCTTTTACAGCATACCTAATGTTACTAAAAACAAGATTCCATTTGACACTGGATTAAAAAAAAGTCCATGGTTAAATAAAAATGTATTCCAGGTGAAAGGCATTTACTGCTGTAGAAACAACAACTACTAAACCTAGGACTAGAGTGCAAGTAGGACTGCTCATTAGACAATGCAGACTCAGGAGTCATACTGTAAACTCGGAGCAACTGAAACAAGCCTGTGCTGGATTGCTAGGAAGAAAAAGAAAAATCTCCTTTAGGTGTAGATGTATTTGTAATATTAGAGGTGTGTATTATACTGGGACCTATTGAGATTACTGTATCCCCGTTCAGTACCGGTGAATCCGAGTTAAATCATGAAATTAGTCCTGGTTTCAATGGTGTTTTTTCTTTTATGGTTCAAAACCATCAAGTAACGTTCAAAAGAACTTCCTCCTATGGGCAAGTGTAGCACCACAGTTTGTTAGTAGATGCACTGGTTGTTCTGCTTCCTTGCAGAATCTGCGTGTACTGTGTTGGATTGCACCAATCTTCCTCAGATGCCGATTCAATCAGTAGTGTTCTGTTTGGAATCCTGCTAGGATTTGAAGTTTAGGCCTGCTTCCTTTGATATCTTCTGTTTGTACGAAGGCTTATCCAGACAAGGATTTACTCCTGGGAGAGGAGAAGTCAAAAAGTGGGGTCCTTACAAACCTTGGGATCTGGCAGCAAAAAAAAAAATCATTAAGCTTAACAAAGAGCTCTAGATGATAATGGAAATCGGATAGACCAAATATTGGTCTTAAAGTGGCTGATTGTTAACCATAAACTTTACCCTTACAAAAAGGCTTATTTATCAATAAATTCATAGTGTCTGTTTTCATTTATTAGAATTTCCATTTATTAGAAATACTTTTAGTAGAGTAAACAAAATAATGCCAGGAAAGCAGGAAAGATAAAGCTGTCTGGTCTTGAGGGATGTCCAATTATTAGAAGTGTCCATTTTGGGGAAGTTTGACTGTACATTTATTTATTATTGCATTCTCAAATTGTTTAAATTCAAAATAAGTGTTTTTTTTCTTAATTTTTCTTTACTTTAAATTGCTTCATTCCTGTTAAGTACAGCAGTAGCATACTTTTTTGCTTTGTCTATAATTTTTTTTAATTCAAATTTTGGAATGCTGTTTTATATTAAAAAAAAATATTGATGTCATTTTCACATTTTTGACATCATTCTTTTATTTCCTTAATTTCTTCAAAATTTGATAGTTGATCTGCAAAAAATTGAAGAAAGTTCCATTCATTGTCAGATTTAATAATTTATAAAGTTACTAGTTCCACATCAACTTTCAAATTCCCGAGATTTGTTTTGTTAAGCATAAAAATTAATCTGACATATATTAATATGTTAAATAGAATATTTGAGACATTCAAAAAATTATGTTACATTGATGTACTTTTCTAACTTAATGCTTCATTTTTAATAAAATTAACTAAATGTTTCCTGTGTGAGAATGGTGTGTGTGTGAGTGGGTGTGTGAGTGTATGCATGCGTGCGTGAATGTGTGTATTTATGACTTTTTCTTTTTATGAGTGCTCTTGGTCAAAGTCCTGGTGTGTAATGTGTTCTGCTGCTTTTGTCACAGATTTTACCCCAGGCACTCGTCAAAGTGGTTATCCCGACCGACAGGTAAGGTCACTTCCAAGGTATTACGTTAAGGTAAGGTATATATGTCAGTTCCAGGGAAGACTGCCCGTCGAACGGGAGAGAGAGAGACACTCAAGAGAATTTAAGTGATAAGAGGGAGAGGAAAAAACTTGAGGCAGTCTTGGACCGACAAAAAAAATATTGAAAAATGAAAATTCTATTTTTCACTTTTCTTTTATTTTTTTACTTTTTTTTTAAATTCCCTAACTTTTTTCAAAGCTAAATTTTTATAAAAGAAAAATTTTTAATTCAAAAGAAAAATACAAATTAAAATTTTCATTCATTGCATGTCAGCCAAATCAAATTTAGTTTTTATACTCTTTGTTTTTTAAGATGATTTCTAGTAGTAAATTAAAAATAATTTTCTGGGGTTCATTATTTACTTTTTGGGTATTTGGGGATGAGTGGTAGAATGTTATTGTATATTGGCAGGAACCTGTTGATGTTGATCCACCGAATGATAGAATATGTGATCCGGGAAGGACCTATGTTCGAGGCCATGATTATGAACAGAGAAATCAACAACCCTATGTTCAGGTAAATACAATTTTCATTCTATTAGTATTTAATATAGAAATGTATGACTGGTAATTTTAAAGCGGTGATAGGCTATTCTTAGAGGAAACATTTTTAAATCGGATAAAATCAAAATCACCAATATTTAAAACGAACAAATTCTGAAATATGATCGAGGGATAATTTAAAACCCATTAAAACACTTTTGAACTAACTTTAGAGTAAATTAAAGAAACAGCATAAATAAATGGACAAGACCTAGCTCTTTCATCCAATTTAATTGAATCATCTCCTTAAACTTTAACGAAGTTCAAATATTTTAAAATTTCAGCTATTTCCTAGAATATACAGTTATTTATGAAGCCATGTTCAAAGGTTTTTAAATTGCTGGATTAAGCAAGAATAGTAAAACTAGAACCAATATTTGAAAATCTATCTACAAATATTTAAAAGAAACTGTTATTCTATTAAAAATGATAAATTGTTATTATGTTTCATTATTGGAGAAATATTGTGGTAAGGTTTATGAGTTTGTCTCTGATCTTGGTTTGCCTATTCTCGCTGGTTTTGTCTGACAAGATTAAAATTTAATGTACTTGTTAACAAATTTAATCAACAATATATGAATCATTTTGTTGCTGTAGCCATTTTCCATGTAATTTTGTAAATCTGTCCTCCCAAAATTTCTCAGGTTTTTTAGCGATTAACTCCTTGATGTGCTTTTTGCAGTCCTAAAGCAAAGTTTTTCCATTAAAGAGTTTTTTAGAGCCTGGAATAAGTGAAAATAAAGAGGCAATGTCAGCCAAACGCATTTGGTGGAGTAGCACACCCCAGCCAAGATTGAACAATTTCTGGTACGTCTGTCAAGAAATGTGGGGTGAGCTCTATCCTGGTAGAAAATAAGCCAATGGTGGTGATTTTTGGTAAACTACTGACTTTAAAGTTCCATTTGCTTCCAGTCAACTAGAATTAATGGTTCGTCTGGGCAGAAGAATTCATAATAATGCTCTTTTTCTATAGCCCACTAAATGCATATTATCTTCTTGGGATGTAAGCTGCCTTCAAGGGTTGTGCATTTAACCAAGATTTTCCTCAGTGAATATTATGAAGGACTCACTTTTCATTCCCAGTTATTAATTTTGAGAAAAAAAAATGGGCCTCACATTGCATTTTAGGATGGATTTCTAGATGGAGATCAAATCCAATAAATTCTTCTCAGTAAACATGTGAGAAACCCATATATCACTGTGACAAACAGATCCAACTGCTCTCAGATGCTTCGAAACATTTTTTATGAGATATGTAGTTGGCTCATGTAGTTGAATGTGGGTTATTTGTGACAAAAGCCAGCATTTGTTTTTCATGAATGGTTGAAAGACAAACTATCTATTTGAGTCTTTGAAATCATAATTTCTGCTTCTAAACTGAGCAGACCACTCATGAACAGTGCTTTCTATTCAGGCTCTTCCTTTTCTGGTAATAAAAACCTCCATTAAGTGAACAAATGAAATACTTTCCCTCCATTTTAAATTAGAAAAAATTGCTATAAAAATGTGCTATCTGAAAGGAAATTGACGAATAAAAAACACCTTAACTAATCTCATTTCTAACTTTGTAAAAACTAATGACAACGTGTAAACATTGCTTCAAAACACAAAAGGGATAAAATTGCATTATTGAAAAACGCTTCAGATTATTTTATAAGCCCATAATGCCTGCCAGGGGCTTCAATGGATGCAACCCTTTAGAAGTTGACATGGTGCTGATCTTTGTAAAGTAAAGGTCCTGGGTTTGCATCTAGCAGCCTTGCATTCAATCTCAACATAGGACTTTTCCCCCTTCCTCAAAAACACACCCCAAGGATTTGATGACCTGCTTAAAAAACAGGGCCAAACCACTTTATAATATTATTCTATATCTCTTTGGTGTTTCCTTTTACTGGCTGGATAATATGTAATAGTGTGTGTGGTGTTAAGTGACAGTTAGCCAATAATTATTTGGAGATCGTGAGATGCGGTCTGATGTGACGTAGCTTTTAGAAAAAAAAATTTTCTTTATCATGCCAACATTTCTATCCTTATTGAGATATTCTTCAGGGCCTGGGATTTATAAACATTGTTTAAATTTTACAAATACATTTAGGATGTGAAAAAAATGAATTTATACAATGCTAGAAAATTTTAGATTACAAAAAATGAATTTATACATAAGCGTTGTATAAATTCATTTTTTTTCCCAAAGTCGGAGACTGTAACATGGACAATGTGGTCCCCAAATTTTTACTAATGTTTTGAGTGACCGTTAATTCATGATTATTTGGAGTTGATGAGATGACAAACCATTACCCTTTTTTCCCCATTGTCGGCCCCTTTCACCTCATAGAAAAATGAATTTCAATCCCTACTTCCTTCCCCACTTCTTCAAATTAAAACGTATATAAGCAAAAAATATTTATATAACTACCACTCCCAACGGCACACAACTGTGACATCTACAAAGAAAACACACTTTGAGTGAATACAAATACTTTGATTAAACCTAAAATTTCTACTTGTGTAAATTGTATAAATTCATTTTCACAACTTACATGTATGTGTATGTGTGTAAGGTAATCAATGTTTGTAAATCCCAGGCCCTGAAGATGATCTAAATAAAGATCGAAACGTTGGCATGATAAAGAAAATGTTTTTTTTTAAACTTACATCACGCCAGACCGCATCTCACAAACTCCAAATAATCATTTGTCCTAATATTGTATAAATCCAGGGTTGCAGTGAAATGTGGGTTTCAGTCCAAAGAAGAATGCTTCTTCGTGACATTTACAAAAGCCAGAAAAGTCATCAATTGAAATAGGAAACATTACATAAGAGTCTGAAAACACACCGGAGTAGTCAGTTCTGTTGAAGAAAGCCGAAACAAAATATTTACTTGTGACTGAATATGACTGCATGTCTAACCACACTGCAGGCAAAAAAAAAAAAAAAAAATTGAGTTATTTTGAACCTTCAGACTCCTTTTGTGTACTATAATATCTTCAGATGAAGAAAAGAGTGATAGTGTTCCAGTTTTATGGCAATGGCTAATATTGACCTCTAAATATATAATATTAGGTCCTAAAGCGAAACCCAATAAATAAATAAATGTGTATAAACCTGAAAGAACTTGGTCTATACATTGCTCCCATCTCTTGTGAAATATCAATCCACAATTTGTCAGTTTTGACTATTGCTTTATTCTTTTAATTATTTTAAATCTTTATTGCTGTAATTCATTTTAAATTTAAATGAAGAAAAATTGTGACTTGTGCAGACTGAAGTAAACAAAATGTCTGTTTCATTTTCTCTTGAGTGTATTCTTAAAACCGCTATCTCATTTTGCTTTAAACCTGCTGACACAGCCCCAGGCTGTTTTCACTAATTCAGTATGGTTTTGGCCTAAGACAAAATAAAAACAACAAACATATACTTCTTGACATTTTATCTCTCAACACATTTATGCCTTACGTCATCATCAGTGGTTGGTTTTTTAAAATACTTTTTTATATAAACGTACAAAATAACCCTGAAACACATTGAACAGACAAAACCAACGAGAATGGCCAGGATGATCGGGCGATCAAGTATGGAAATAAAAATATAGTTCCTAACTCAGTTTTTTTTTTTTTTTTTTGACGGGCTTTTGACATATAGGTCATTTCAGCCCCCCCACAGTTTGTAATTGTGACACAAAATGTGAGTAGGAACTATCTTTTTATACTTTTTATAAAGATAGATCAAGGTATGTGTTATTGGTTTCCATTTCTGAAAATATTCCAGATAATGATTAAACAGTCTGTGCCATTATGTGAACAAAGGGTAAAACTGCTGTGAATCTATATAAATAAACAGTTATTGACAATTTGTTTAAAATTCATGTTCATTTCTGTAAAATGCTGAATGTTTTAACACCTTAAGGGTCACTGTATAAAATGTTCAAGTTGCTGAGTCTCGAATCACACCACATTAACTTAAACAATTAACTAGAAAATTGGAAAATTATGGCAACCTAGATGGGAAAAAATCAAAATTACCATTACTTTTAAGGCGCATTTTAAGTTGTGTTTTAATAATTTTAAATTTAAATGGTTTAATTATGTTTCTGTAGGTTTCTGTTTGATAACCAATCTCCTGCACACACCTACTACCGTTGGAAGCTCTTCTCTCTGTTGCAAGGCGACTCTCAGAAGGAATGGAGGTTACAAGAGTTCAGAATGTTCAAAAGTAAAATTTAAACAGATTTGTTACAGTTTATTTCATTACTTTTATTAAAAATTTATTAATTCTTCAGACGGTTCAATATGGCGGCCCCCACCATTGAACCTTTACACTCAGGGAATGCCTGAAGAGCTGATCGAAAAGGACGATGATCGCAAGGGTGGGCTCTCGCCAGCTCAGCGCGACCGTCTCGAGCAGCTCATCCGTCACATGACCCCTGAAAGGATGAAGGTAGCCGATGCCATGGTATTCTGTATTGAACACTCAGAGGCCGCTGATGAAATCTGCGATTGCATTGTGGAATCACTTGGTAATCCTGATACACTCTTGTACAAGAAGGTTAGTATTTTAAATTTTGATACAATAGGAAAGGTTGATAATTCATATATTTTTTCCACCTTCAGCAAGCACGAATCATTGAAATATACACTTCACTATTTAACAAAACCATTATACATAAAACATAAAATGTAAAATCATACTGCTTTTTAAACATAGGTCGATCACATTTCCTTTTTTTTATTCATCCTTTGTTCTCGATTTCTTTTTACATTATAGGGTTGGTGTTAAAATTTTGAACTCAAAAAAACCATACCTTATGATCTCTGGTCATCATTAAAAGTTATGACAAAGCTGTTCAATGTTGAAACTGCACTAATAAAAAAGTCCTCTTTTTAAAGGGATGTAGTTTTCGGTCAAATAAACCATTTTTAATTTCTAATTGAACTTTTTTAATTTCAAATTAACCTTCTTTCAATTGAAAGACCTTTTTTCAAATTAACTCTACATTTAAAGCTATGGATGGTATCAAATGGAAGCATGTAAAGGAAAATTCCTGCATTTGAAAAAAAAAAAAAATGAAATGTAAAAACAAAATACATTAATATATAACAAAATAAATAGAAAAATATTATATTTCAAATTTAAAATGACATAAAACAAAACATGAAAAGAAAGCATTCTTCTTTTAATTTGAGCCATGTAAGAAATTGTGGTTTTTCAGAGCCCAATTATTTTATTGTCTAAAAAATCTCAAAAAAAAACAAAAAAAAACAATCATTTATTGTTTTTATATAATTTTTTATTTTATTTGTAATTAATTTTCATCATATCATTTCAGTTTTTTATATGCTATAATGAATTAAAAATTTGGTTTAAAGAAGTTTAAAAAGGTTAATCTCAAATTAAAAAGTTTAGCAGTTAAAATAAGGTTAATATGAATTTAAAAATAGTTACTTTGAAATTGAAATGAAGAGGTAATTTGAAATTATAAAGTGTTAATTTGAAGTTAAAAAAAGACTATTTGCATTAGGAAAAAATAAGGTTAATTTGAAATTGAAAAAGAGTTAATTTGTATTTAAAAAGTGTTAATTTGAAGTTAAAAAAGGCTAATTTGAAGTGGAAAAATGATTACTCCAAATTAAATGGTTAATTAAAAATTGTTAGTTTGAAGTTTAAAAAAAAGCTAATTTGAAGAAAAAAAATAGAATTTTATTAATTGAAATGGATTACAATGAAATTAAAAAGGGTTACATTGAATTCTAAAAGGTTAAATTTGAAATTAAAAAGTGTTAATTGGATATTAAATAAGATTAATTTGAGGTAGTAATAAAGAAGGCTATTAATTTGAATTTTTACTTTAATTTAAAATTAAAAAATTATTTTTGGGTTAATTTGACAGAAAAATCGATATGTGAATACATTATGTAAATTTTCTTCCACATTCCAAAATTTTCTTTCGGAAAAACAGCAGTCAGAAAAAAACATTTTTCTTTTATAATAAACGTGAAATTTTGTAGATTTGAACAGTATTTTTTAATTAAAATTTTTTATATTCTAGGTTGCCAGACTATATTTAGTTTCAGACATACTACATAACTGTAGTATTAAAATAACTCATGCTTCCTACTATAGAAGATGGTAATTTTTTATGACTTATTATTTATTTGGATACTCAAGTTGATGTAGTTTTGTCGTTTCTGATTATTGTTCTGCCTGACCTTGTCATTTTGGCTCTTCTAATATGTTTTAGCTTCTCACAATCACTGAAATGCGCCTCGGTATAGGCAGAACAAAATTATTAGAAATGAGCAAACTGCAGGTTCATCACCCAGCAGACCTCAAGATTCTCAAAACTCAAGTTTATGTTATAATTTTTTCAGCCTAGAATCAAGACTGCTAGAGATATTTTACTTAGCTCACATTACTTATACCAGTTTGGAGTCGAGGTTAAAAGCCGAAAGTTTCCGGGTTAGAGTTATGAACATCTTCAAAGCTTGGGATGATTGGGCCGTTTACCCGAGAGAATTTCTCATAAGGTTGAAATCGACCTTCCTCGGAACACCGATTACCGTATGTGCTGATCATGTAAAAATTCTAGGCCGAGTTATTTTTTTGTTTTGTTTGTAGCATGAAGACGAAGAGGAGACAAGAAGAAGCAGTGAAGTGCACGATGATGACATTGATGGCATACCATGTGACAACTTAGGGTCGGAGATGGATCAAGATGACCTCGATGGCGTACCGCTAGACGGTGCCACATTGCTCAAAGGGGCTTACAAACATACAAATGTTGATGATATCGACGGAATTCCAAGTATGTCAGGCGACGACCAGTCGTGAAAAATTTTCCTGATTGAATTTATTTTACAGTGGACGATGACATCGATGGAAAGCCAATGGAATTTGGGTCAAAGAAGACACAACCTACCGGTGCATTTGTTCCTTCCCGGTGGGAAACAGTCGATCCGGAGCTTTTAGAACAGCAGGCGATGACAACAAGTAAATGGGAGCTAATTGAACAACAGCAAGGAAAGCCGACCGATGAACATCAAAGCCAACAAGAAAACTGCACCCCTGATGACAGTTTAGACAGCTGGTATGCTGAAAGTTATATTTTTCTTTCATATAAATTAAAGTGTCTTTTTTTAATCATTTTTTTTATTATTTAGCCGTGATATCCAAGAAGAAATACGCAGGGCGCGGCTGAGGGAGATCGAGGTCAAAGTTATGCAATATCAGGATGAATTAGAATCTGGGAAAAGATCTCTTAAAGTTGGATGGACTGTAGCTGAACAAATTGAACATCATAGAAAAAAATTATTAAGAAAGGTAAAACATAAAAATATGCAATGTCATTCATAATTTTGTCTTCATATACTAATATTGAAATGCTTATTTTAGTCTGAAAAAGTAGACAAGGATAAAGTTACAGATAAAGCACAACTTAAAAGAACTCCTTCACCAGTAGATTCTCAAGATTCTAGGTAAATAATACACAGGATGTATCAATTTTTTTCTGTTCAGCATTCCAACATAATGCTAAGACATTCTGAAACTCCTTTATTTATCAAAGTTTAAACAAAATTAAATGCTAAAGATTTTGTTTTTATTTTTAATATAGGGGTTGTAGAAGATCGAAAAGATCTAAAAGTAGTTCATTGAGTCCGCCTCCTTCAAAGCGATCATACAGGTGAATAAATTATAATAAGACTCTATTTTATCTATATTTAACATGGTGTTTAAAAAGGTCAAGGAGCAGGAGTCCATACGGAAGGAGGAGGAGGTCAAGGACACCACCGAGTCACAAGAACTCACCAGGTAGGAGGCGATCGCCGGTCAGCTCCAGGAAAAGACGTGGCGGCTCGAGCCCAGATGCGAACACTCCACGACGCAGGAGGGGCTCAAGCGGCGAGCCGTCGCCACCACACTCACACAAGAAACACTCATCGAGACACAAGCACAAACATAGGCATTAGCAGTTTTTAAGCAGCCCCTTGTAAATAACGGAGATCCTCTGTTCTGGAAATTTGTAACAAATTTTCTTGTTGTACGGATTTTCCTTTTTTCCCCCGAAGGCATTTTACGTATGTTTCTATTGTAAATAGCACTATTATATCTTTTTGTTATTTAACAATTCAATTTTTTCCCCTCAATTTTTTTTTTTTTTTAATTTGTAATAAACCTTTAAGACTGACAGATGAAATTTATGTACTTTTTTTTTTTGCTCTTCTTGTAAATTTTAATTCAACTTAAAAGCTAGATTGACACAATTGTTAACGTGAACAGCATACTCAATAAAGTTCAAATACTAACAATAAGACTTTACCTAATTTTTAACTTTAAAAAAATTGAATTTTTTGTTTTAGGGTAGTGTAATTAAAATGGAAATCTTAAATAATGAACATTATAAATTTTGTACTTACATTGGACATGCAGTTCTACCATGAAATTCCAACTACGATTTATGAACACTGATGAACTAAGCGGGCACGGGAATGATATTTTAGCCCCTTATTTAGAAAGGTCCACACTCACAGAAATTAAGTACATAAAGTGAAAGTAGAAATGAAGTAAATTTGAATGAGTGATACATTGACATCTGGGCACGAATACTAATTTTGTCTTTCTCACGGACTTTATGACTTTCTCTGACAATGAATCAGACAAAACCTGCTAAATAATTTTAACTTACAAATAGTGATGATCTAGGTGAACTAAATTTCTGAATGTATAATTGCATAATAAATAAACAAAAGTATGAATAGTATTTGTTACATTCTTGCCAGCATAAAAATAGGCAGCCCCTATACATGTATGGTATATGATGCACATCTATGTAATCTAATATCCTGACTGTCTCATCTTCCACATGATGTCTATAAAAAAACAAAAAAAAAACCACATTTTTCTTTATTAAGATAGATGAGTTGACGCATAAAAATCTGCAAAAATCAGTTGTTTAAAAAAAAAATTAACAGCAAACAGTCCATAAATGTATTATCTATAACAACGATAATCTACCAAATCTATAATATATTAATAATGATTAAACATAATAAACTTACCATGAAATAATTATTATTCATTACTTAATTGTAAATAACCAAAAGGTAACAGAAAATTTTACATAATTTTTTAAGGTAGGCAATTACAGAGGCCCTAAATTCTCAGGCTGTACATCAAAATTATTCACAGGACTGTTGCTAATGAGAATTCAAGACTGGGCTAATAAATAAGATGTGTGAGTAACAGGCCGGTTGAGAAAAGACTTCTCTGATGAGTATAATATAGCTTAAAACAGTTAATAAACAGGATTTTTTTCTAAATGTGAAAGCGGCCTTTGGTTCTTCAGATAGGTTAGACGTAGTCTCTAGGTCTAAAATGGAAATTAATATTAGGCCAACCAGCGCGCAATAATGAGCGATGGGTGGTCTTGTTTAAATTTTTATAATTAAGGTTTTTAGTTGAGATAAAAACATCAATGGCACGAGCGGGATTTGAACCCACAATCTTCGGCTTGATAGCCGCTGCTCTACCACTTGAGCTATCGTGACCTCGATCCACTCGGACACCAACTTCCCATCTCAACCGCACCTCCTTTTTGCCATTTTTCAAAGCAATGTAGAGCAGCGGAGTATCAAGCCGAAGATCGTGGGTTCAAATCCCGCTCGTGCCATTGATGTTTTTATCTCAACTAAAAACCTTAATTAATTATAATATATTAATTGGTCAAGCGGACCACAAAATTAGGGAATTAAATTTTTATATTTTTTAACGAGGCTATTTCAACTACCAGGTTATATGAACCCTTGGGGTGCCGATTTGCAAGTATGTCGGTTCGTGGATTCAAACCCGGGACCTTTACCTTACAGTGATCAGTGCCTAAACCGTTGCGGCCACCAATGCCCCTGAAATTGAACTTTAAAATGGCAGATTATATAAATGATAATAATTTATTAGAGGCATTGGTGGCTGCAATGGTTTAGGTGTTACACTGAGCTCATCAGTGTAAAGATCCCGGGTTTGAATCCACTGACACCCCAAGGATAAAATTAAATTAAAAAAATTTTGTTGTTTATTATTCAGAATTCACTAATTTCGTGATCCGCTTGACCAAGTAATATATTACAATTAATTAAGGTTTTTAGTTGAGATAAAAACGTCAATGGCACGAGCGGAATTCGAAAAATGGCAAAAAGGAGGGAAAATTCAAAAGGTGTGGTTGAGATAGGAAGTTGATGTCGGAGTGGATGGAGGTCACGATAGCTCAGGTGGTAGAGCAGCGGTGTATCTAACCGAAGGTCATGGGTTCGAATCCCGCTCGTGCCATTGACTTTTTTATCTTAACTAAAAACCTTAATTAATTGTAATTATTCAGAATCTTTAAAATAGGACTCAATTACTAAACTTAAATTTTAGAATTGTAAGGAAGGAAAACAATTTTTTATTTTAATTTATTTTTTTAACGGCCTTATGTTTTCCATATTAGCTTAACAACCTGTGCTAAATGATTTATACGGAAAAAAGGGAGAGTGATAGAAAAATCCAAGGGCAATGGTGCGAATTGAACCCACTACCGTGCAGTATACGAACCTAGGACTATCTTGCTGACCACTCGGCTACCATTTTCCCCAAAAACAAAACAAAATTTACAAGAAAGCAAATTTAAGAGCTCATTGTGCTAAGCCGACACGACACCCATTTTCTATCACAATGTCTTCACTGAGTTTAGAAAATGCTACATGCATAATGAATATTTGAATGATTTATGTAAACATGTATAAATGCGTGCATCAATTCTTGGTCCATTGGCAAAACTGTACCTTAGTAAATTACTAGCAGGTCTTAAGAACCACCCACTCGAGTGTTGGCAGTCCAGGGTCAGACCTCGGTTTCAGTCATCCAGCCTCTGGAGGTTGGGCTCCGGGGGCTCTCAACAGCTAGGTCATTTCTGCCTTCTATGCAATCAGTTCTCAAATCCAAACCCAATCACACTCTCACTCACTTTTAAATACATTTTTTCTTATTTACATTATATTCACTCAGTTACTCAATATTCCTCCATCACCCTTTTCACTTATATAACTAACCTATTATTTCATAACCAGTTAAGAAAAAAATAATTGTGATACAAAACTAAATGATTTAGAAGGACCAACTCCAGCAGACCACCAATGTGGAAATGTTGTTGCATTTATGTACCATTTAGTTATGTGTGTACCAGTTACTTAATTGTAAATAATGCCACTGCACTTATTGTTAAATGTCATGATGAAGGTTAGAACTAAGTACTAGAAAGTAATTATTCATAAAACATGTCTTCATTTATTTTAAAAAATTAACTCAATTTTATTATACCTGGAATAGTACAATTTTGCACATTTATCTTATCTATTAGGTGAAATCTAAGTTGTATCAAATTTGTAATTGTTTGAGGTATCCAACAGACAATCATATTGATCTCATTTCTAACTTAATAATAATTTAATTTAATTTGCCAATAGATGCATTATCCATAAGGGAAGTGTCCATAACAATTTACAATATATGTTGTTAATTTTTATTCTAACCTAGCCTTACAAGTAAAACTAAACACTACACATGTCGAGATATTAAAATGATATTAAATCAAAAATCAAACAAATACATTTTTTGGTCAATGTATACTTTTTCAATTTAATATCTGTCAGTAGGACAGTACTCACAGCTCATTGTTTAAGCAATAATTCAATAAACATATGTGTTTATATGTATTTTCTAACTGTTGTACTTTGTAATCATTAACCATAAAACATGGCACATGTCATTCTGAATCATACTGAAAATAATATATTTTTAAACCATTTGATTTAAAAGTATTGATTTACATTTGGACAAGTTTATTATTTAATTGTACTAATTAAAAAAGGTAACGTTAAAATAGTAAAATTCAGTCTTAGGAGGAGATAGCTATCGGTGGAAATTATTCAGTAGTGAATTCTGATGGGGGCGATTCCGAAGTCGTCTCGCCAAGAATCGTTTCGTCTGGCGTGTACACTGTGTACTTTTCTGTCCCTTCTTGTTTGGGCGGTTCACTCGTCTCCTTTGACTCAGACGATTCCATCGAGCCGGTGGTGATTTCACTCTGAGGGTAGTTTGTCGTCGAGTCCATTTTCGGCTTTGGATTGCAGGCTCCAAAGCCGCAGAGCGATGAGATGAAAGTTTTAATAAAAGGCGGTTCGACGACTGGCTTCAGGCCCTTTTTTTCATACTCGTTCTGCTCCTCGATGGCATTCTCGTTTGAATTCTCCTTTGTCTCCTCAGACACAGTTTCCTTCGAAATATCAGATTCAGTTGTTTTGAGGGCTGATTCTGACAGTTCAAAAGATTTCACACTGATTACACAAACTGAAAAAAATTACAAAAGATAAAATAAGTATTTCCGGAAATTTAATGATGGCAATAATATAATATAATATGAGTTTTTATATAAAAAAATATGCCCTTTTATTTTTACACTGTTTATTTTATTGTACAACTAAGTATGGTTACAAAGGTAAAGAATCATCATTTATCACGAAGAATAATGCTGGTGTTATTAGAATTTTAATAAATTGGTGAAGTTTAATAATCTGGTGATCAACTTTTATTTCTATTTTTCAAACGTTATTCCATATTTTTTCACACATTTTGAAAATCCTTTCCATTCGAAAAAAAATATACCAGAAACTAAAAAATTCATCAACTCATCTTGGAGACATTTTTCTTTTAGCACTTGGTAATTTCAATTTATTGGGTCATTGGTTAAAAAAAGGAGCAAATTTAAAATTTAATTGAGCAAAATATAACATAATAAATATAAAATAACTAATAATAAATATATATAAAATTTAACCCTCTGAATACCGGCTGAAAAATTTGACAAAGTACTGGGTGGTACTCCTTCATTCCCCAATTTTTGTTAATTTATGTTAATTTTTTAAACCTAACTTTAGACAACAACAATCAGTTACATGATAGATAAATTGAAATTATCGAGTTCTGAAGCTGAAGGCGAACTTTTCAATATTTCCAGAACAAATCGAATTTTAGAGGATCTAATTTTTTTGAACATTTTGAAAGTGATTTCCATTTTAAAAACAATGATACTAGAAATTAAAAATGTCAATGTATGCTTTTGGTTATTTTAAATCATGCAGAGCTGTATATCTATTATCTGTATCTATTTATTATCGTAGGATAATCTCAGACAGTCAAAATGCTGATTAAATATAATTTTCTACATTGTATAGGCTTTTTTATTATGTGTTTTAACACATCCAAGAACAACATGGCAAAACGTTTGGAAATTTACTAGATGCTAAATTTAAAATTTATGAAATTTAGGCTGACTGTGGCAAGGACATGTTCATGAGTTAAAGGTCGTATTTCTGCTATAATATTTTCATAAAATGTTTACATTTTAGGCTAAATTTTTAGTCTATAATACTTTCTTAAAATCAATATCTGAGTGTTGATAAACATTGACAGATTTTCATCAAAGTTACAGCTAATTCATACACGGAGGCCTGTAGGAAAGAAGAGTTTTCAGTTTCTTAAAAAAATTTTTTTTAAAATTAGTGATCTGTAATGATTACTGGTGCTTAATTTTACTTTATTTGGTGCAAAACATGCTACAGACATAAAAACAGTTAAATTGATCTACCTTAACAATCTTACACCTACAATCCTGACTTATAACAACTTTCACTTGTGACCATGAATATGGCAAAATTGTATGACAATTAAATAAAAAAAATCTGAGAACCGGTTTAGAACGCTGGATTTAGGAGTTATAAAACACCAAAACAAAGCTACAAGGTTATGTTAAAACAACATAATCTGTAGACTAGACATGCAGCACAAAGGAAAGAAGGGCACTAAGCTAGGAACTCGTCAAATGTAGAATTTTGCTGTCACCTTGACAATTTGATATTTAATTAATAAGCCCTATATTATTATTTAAAACATAAATAAAACAGTAATAAATCAGAGAGGTATTATTGAAACTGCTTGATATTTGGTACTTCATGATGAAGTAAGCATATTTCACAGGATTTTTTTTGCACCTTGATACAATGGAGAGATTTGAAACTGTTTAATTCTTTCAACTATGGTTGGTTTACATGACAGTTTTAATAATTTACCCAAGTATATTTCAAAATTAAAACTTACATGTGACTATGTATCAATCCTACTTGAAACTGGCTGGTCAACGATTTTTTTCAGCCTACATAAAAAATTTTTTGTTGCTCTATTAGTTGAATATGTGTATTGTGTGTGTGTGTATATAAAAATGCTCTGCTACTTCATAATTATACTCAAGTTTTATGTAAGTCTGGATAAGTAAAAAGCTGAGCTTTCCAGGGTTGCCTGTTGAAAGTTTAATTCCCCCTTTGGTACAAATCCAATGTCTGCAGTAGATTTCTCAATACAGGTAATGAAATTGTAATATTATCATAACCAATGAGTTTAGTCTGATCATCCTTGATGTATTATAAATAATCAGTAACGACCAAAATATCAGACATGTTTCAGTAGAGTAGGCAGATCAGAATTATCTGAGACAATCAATATTCATTCCAGAATGGTTTTCGCTTTATTCTTAACTTTTTTTTGAGACTAGTTTTGAGTATATAATTAATAATGAATGAAAAATTAATAGCTGGAAAAGTTTTTTTTTTAATACATTGATTAAAAAGCAATAATTATGTTGAGTATTTTTTGTGACTATTTGTGTTTGTGTGTTTTTTATTTTGTGCGTATTTTATATGAAATATTGTTTGTGTGGGTATTGTTTAGGCGGAAAATTGTGTTTGTGTGTCTGAAATAGCGACAATTCTTAAGTCAAAATATATAGATAAAAACATTTAAGAGACATAGTTAATTTGTTTTAGTTTTGTGACTAAATGAAAATGAAAAATTATAAAAATATATATATAAAATATTATAACACCCTTTGGTTGCTGTCTATCATTTTGTCTGGTTCAATGCCATTGATTACAAAATGATGATGGTCACTAGATTAATAAGGCAGTCTACACACTACATGGGTTAACTACTGATGACCATAAAAAATTGTTAGGGCTGTATATATCTCAAACAGAAGGCACACATCATTGGCTTAAAAATTATACATATGACAGTGATAAAACTTGCCTATAAAGCAGGTTCAAAGGCAAAAATAGTCATTCCAGAACGGTTTTCACTTTGTTCTCATATTTAGTTTTTTAGAAAGACGGTTCGTGATACTGGAATATGAAAACTTTTTGTTAACTAGTTATAATTAATAATGAATGAAAAATTAATGGCTGGACAAGGTTTTCTTTTTAAACCAGCTTTAATTAATAAATTGATTTTTTTTAAATATTGTGTTGAGTATTTTTTGTGACAATTTGTGTTTGTGTGTCTAAATTAGCGACAATTCTTAAGTCAAGACATATAGATAAAAATATTGATTGAAGAAACATAGTTAATTTGATTTAGTTTTGTGACTATATGAAAATCAAAAGTTATAAAAATATATCAAATATTAGAAATTACAAATTATATGTGTGCCAGTGATCAAACTCTTCTATAAAGCAGGGTTTGAAAGCGAAAATATTCATTCCAGAATGGTTTTCGGTTTGTTCTCATATTACGTTTTTTAGAAAGACGGTTTACAAGACTGGAATATGAAAACTTGAACTTTGTATTAACTAGATATAATTAATAACGAATGAAAAATTAATGGCTGAACAAGGTTTATTTTAAAACCAGTTTTAATTAATAATTTTTAAAAAATATAAAAAAATGTGTTGAGTATTTATTGTGACTATTTGTGTTTGTGTGTCTGAATTAGTAACAATTCCTAAGTCAAGACATAGAGATAAAAATATTTATTGAAGAGACATAGTCAATTTGATTTAGTTTTGTGACTATGAAAATTAAAATTTATAAAAATATATAAAATAATTAATTACAAATTATTATTTAGAAATCGTGAGATGCGGCCTGGTGTGATGTAGGTTTCAGAAAAACATTTTCTTTATCGTGCCAACGTTTCAATCTTTATTGAGATCATCTTCAGGGCCTGGGATTTACAAACATTTACATTTAATAAATACATTTTGGATGTGGAAAAGTGAATTTATACAATGCAAAATATATTTTTTATATATTCAATCAATGTATTTCTACTCACTCAAAGTGTTTGTCTTCTGTGTAATTGTGCCGTTTGGCAACAAACAAACACTTTGAGTGAGTAGAAATACATTAATTGAATATATAAAAAATATATTTTGCATTTTATAAATTCACTTTTCCACATCCAAAATGTATTTATTAAATGTAAACAATGTTTGTAAATCCCAGACCCTGAAGATGATCTCAATAAAGATCGAAACGTTGGCACGATAAAGAAAATGTTTTTCTGAAACCTACATCACACCAGACCGCATCTCACGATTTCTGAATAATCATCGATTAACGGTCACTAATCACCACACACATCACAAATTATATATGTGCCAATATGAAACTCTCCTGTAAAGCAGGGTTTGAAAGGAAAAATATTCATTCCAGAATGGTTTTCGCTTTGTTCTTATATTTAGGTTTTAAAAAGACGGTTATGACAATTTCAACTTTCGCTTTAAAACGAAGAAAGGATTTTACTTGTATTGTGAGATATTTCAAAATAAAATCTGTTTTCTCATGATCGCGAAGATGGGCAGAAATAGCGTCCCTTATTTTTAATGTCGCGCCCTATAAAATTGGCAAAGGTTGTTTTGTTTTTTAAATATTTCTTTCTTTAAAAGGCCCCTTTAAAGATTCTTGGCATTCGTCGATGACCGATTTTAGCGTTATGACGCAACATAATGAACTAATAGTGTAAGGGTAAATAGTGCACAAATAGAAGAGAGATGGGCAAAAAAAATTAGATGAAGCGTGACCTACTTGCAGAAAGGAGGAGAGCAAAGAGGTGCAACCGGTTCAGTTCCATGTTGTTCACTGAAAATCGGGACCCCCAGATCTCGGATGTTGAGTCATCCACGTTAACCCGTTCCCTCTCTCCGTTTCTTTCTCAGGGACGAGAGAAGATAAAAGCAATTTTCTCCAGCAATACATTTTCACGGACTGTCCTTGATATTTCGCTGTTGGATTCGTGCCATATCTTATCCCTTCATCTTCGTTCAAATCGAAGTAATCATCAGTCGCACAAACCTATTTGTTTTCTAGTTGTTTTCAAGCGTTTACCTTATGTGTAATCATTTATTATGTTTTATAAGTAAAGTATTAAAGAGGGCGAAGAGGGGGTACAAATTAGCCTCGAAATGTATGTACAATAAAAATAATATAAAAAAATTGTAAAATAAATTTGTTAAAGTCGTGAGGAACGGTCAAGAATGAGGTTTAGAAAAACATCTTTTTCATTTTTTTTTCCGCTGACGTTTCGACCTTTATTCGGGTCATCTTCAGGGTCTAGGTAAATTACAAAACAAGTTGATCGGAAAAAAACAATTTAAGATGTAAATATAAATTTTGAACCAAGTATTGCATTCAAAAAGATAATCAACAACAATTGTAAGCCAGCACTACACAAAACAATATCCACAATCATACAAAGACAAACCAATATACATGTCCATTCCGTTCGGCCACACATTGTCACACAAATTAAGTAAATTTATCTCCTCAGAACATACTCAAATAGCTTTTAAAACATAAAACAGTAAATACGTTTTTTTACAAAATCAAAGACCCAATACCAACAGCCTACGAATCCGATTTAATTTATAAATGTGTGGTGTTTAGTGACCGTTAGCCAATGATTATTTGGAGGTCGTGAGACGCGGTCTGGTGTGACGTAGGTTTTAGAAAAACATTTTCTTTATCGTGCCAACGTTTCGATCTTTATTGAGAACATCTTCAGTGCTCAGTGTTTGTTTTATGCGTAATTGTGCCCTTCTTGTCTGTCGTGCTGAGTGAACTCACGTAGGTTTTAGAAAAACATTTTCTTTATTGTGCCAACGTTTCGATCTTTATTGAAATCATCTTCAGGGCTCAAAGTGTTTGTTTTCCGTTTAGATGTGTCATTCTTGTCTGTCGTGCTGAGTGTGCCCACGTAGGTTTTAGAAATATATTTTCTTTATCGTGCCAACGTTTCGATCTTTATTGAGATCATCTTCAGGGCTCAAAGTGTTTGTTTTCCGTGTAGATGTGACATTCTTGTCTGTCGTGGGTGTTTGGGCACTCTCACACGACAGACAAGAATGATACATCTACACGGAAAACAAACCCTTTGAGCCCTGAAGATGATCTCAATAAAGGTAGAAACGGGCACAAAGACAATAATTGTATCAGCGTTCGATGAACAATTGATTCTTTATTGATTGGATACAACATCAATTTAAGATCTAATTTCTGTTTTTACCTATCTTTCAAGAGCGACAAACCTTACAAACCACTCGCAAATTCAGCTGTTTGTGGTCTACGACTCATCCTGTAAGGTAAAGGTCCTGGGTTCGAATCCAGAGGTCCTGAATTTGAACCCAACATTCTTACAAATTGGCTTTTCTTGTAAAAACTCCAGCACCCAGGTTATGACCTCTGCTTTTCAGAATCCCCGTAAAAAAACTGGTTCTCTTTGGCTTCGTCCAATTTCGCTTTCTTCCTAACCGAAAATACTCTTATGGAGATCACTTGTTTTGTTTATGCTGTTAAAAAAAATTGAGAGTGGAATAAAGCACAGTACCTTCAGATTTCTTCATTTTAATTGGCAATAATCAATTGCATTATCTTATGGTAGGTAATTGATTCCTGACTGCTTGCCATGTTTAGTATGCGGTTGAATTTTAAGATATTTCTTTTAGTAATTAGCTTTCAAAGGGTAACAAATTGATTCAGTTTAATAGCATCACGGAGCTGTGGGAAGTCAAAGTAACCCCTAGACGAAGTTCACCAAATTCACCAATTCCCCACCGGATAAGAATACTTCCTTGTGGACAACTTCCTATGGAGGGGAAACGCAATTCTGCCAAACGATGTTTCCAAAACTCCTTTGATCCCTTTAAATTTTCTAATGGCGGGTCAAGAATTTTTTTAAATCTTGGGCCGGAAAGTGCTATCTCACCCCTTAAATAAACGGCGGCTTATCGCGTACAAAGATTGACATCTCTTCCGGCCAAATTTATTCAAAATGATTAACTGGACGGAATAAAAATTTCGAACATATGACACGAAGTTATCCAATAAAAGGAAACAATTGTATCATCAGGATAACTATTGGCAATGTTCAAAAAACAAGTAATTTAACGATTTTTTTAAGATGACTCGATCAACGAAAAGTTTATTTAGCATTGGAATAAACTTAAATATAAACCTTCCGTAAAAACAGTAAAGTCTCGAGGCAATTAGTATAATTAATTAAGTTCGATTTCAGCAAGGGTGATAATGGAATTACTCTTGACACCCCGAGTGTAGAAAACAACTTAGAATTACGAAAGGGTGCAATGTTGAGAAGGTTAGCATAGAAATTCTAAACGTATAAGGTTTTACATTATTAAAATTATAAAAGCAATTAAAATTATTCCTCATTTCTCTGCATAAAAGTGGAAAATTTTTATAAAATAAATATAAAAATTTGTGGATTAATGTTGAACGCAACAGTGTTGAAAAACAAAAAGCCTTTCTTTAAAAAAATTAAATTGGGTAGTCTTTGTAAGTTGGTGAACTATTTACAAAGGTTTTATCCGAATGGGGAATATCTGAATATTCTTTATTGGAGAAAATTGCCGTCTTTCCAAAAAAGTTCCAATAGATTCAATTTTTTTAAATTAAAAATAATTTCTCTCTGTATCATGTTGTGTATCTAGGCATCTTTTAGATTTTTTTCCCCGAGGATGACGAATCGACTGAATCATGACTTTTAATAATTGCTGAAGTGGAATTTATTATAACTCTTGTGCAATTCGTTTTCTTTTCCTTTTGACTGTCAGTCACAACTTTCATAATAATTTTCACACGTTCTGACACAGTTCAGCATGTGAAACGTAATGGAAATGAGACTAAGAAAACATACCAAAGCATGGAAGTGGCTTAGATATTAAAACTCCAGTGAACTGAAATTAGGTCTTTCCGATCTCGGTCCGCCTATCGTCGCTAGTTCTGTCTTTCAAACATGTTTCGGCATTTCGCTAATTTAAGTTTTTTTTTTTCAAGCTTCTTTTATACGTGTTACTCTTCAAACGTCATTATTGGACTTGATCATTGACATATTAAACCTGTTTATCATAAAATGGCATGAGATGAATCCAACAATTTTAGAAATGTTATTAAGAACCTTTAAAAGAAGTTAAACCAGACAATCTCTTGACATTTCGAGCAAATAACTGCAGATAGTTTGGATTATTAAATCTTTTTTGAAATTTCATAAACACTTTTCATTACTCAAGAAATGAAAATTGGACCAGTAAGCCAGTAAGACCAATAAAGCGTTCAGGTAATCTGGCAATCTACTGTCCCAGTTCCAAGACAATGAAGTTTTATAAAAATAAAATAAAAAATTATTTAGCCGATATATTCCGAAATGTTTATCGCACAAAGTAAAAGCTGTTATATCTTGTCTATTCTCTTCTATCGCTACCTATCTCTATTTCCATCTCCAGATATATAACTCTTTCATTTTCACTTTATATCATTTTATGTTTTCAAACGCCTTTTTTCTTTATTCTCCTCTCTCTCTCTCTCTCGCTCTCTCTCCCTCCCTCCCTCTCTCTCTCTCTCTTTCTTTCTCTCTCTTTCTCTCTTTGGTTCTTTTTTACTCTATATTTTTATCTATCACTATCTATCTAACTTTTTATTCTACCTCTTTTACTTCTTTACATCATCTTCTTTCTTAATCAGTCTTTTTCTTTCTCACTTTCTCTGCCTTTGTTTCACTCTCTCACTTTTTCTCTCTCTAAATATTACATCTCTATTTCTATTTATCGCTATCTATGTAACTATTATATTCACTCTTTTCTTAATCCTTTACATTTTCTTCATTCTTAATCTGCCTTTTTCTTTCTCTCTCTCTTTGTTTCTCTTTTTATCTCTACTTTTATCTATCGCTATCTATCTAACTTTTCACTCTATCACTTTTACTTCTTTACATCCTCTTCTTTCTTAATCAGTCTTTTTCTTTCTCACTTTCTCTGCCTTTGTTTCACTCTCTCACTTTTTCTCTATCTAAATATTACATCTCTATTTCTATTCATCGCTATCTACATAACTATTTTATTCACTATTTTCTTAATTCTTTACATTTTCTTCTTTCTTAAACTGCCTTTTTTCTTTCTCTCTCTCTCTTTGTTTCTATCTAACTTTCCCTTCTTCCTTTTTTACTGGTTTACATCATCTTTCTTAATCTGTCTTTTTCTTTCTCTCTCGCTCTCTCTCTCTCTCTCTCTTTCTCTCTCTCTCTTTCTTTCGTTTACGCTTTCAAATAATTTAACAATAGGTTTTTTTTATTCAAGAAAACTGTGCTATTTTGTCAAACGTGGTATTTTCTTGCAAATATATCTCAATGAAACTGTTTAAACAATATTTTGTATTGAACATTGTGCTATTATTGGTCATTTTAAATATTGTTTTTTAGTAATCGTTATATGAAATGTAGTTTGGGATTTGTTTTTAACTTTTGCAAATATAGATAAATAGGCTAAGTGGAGATATTTCTATCCTGTACTACGCAACAAGAAATGTTATTGAAAACTTCCAAGTTGGCAAATTTTTATTTATTCTTTTTTCCCCTTTACAATATTAAATATTGCTAGAACCTCAAAGTACGTAAAACATGGCATTTCTTTCAGAACGATGAGACTGAAAAGTATTCCAATCAACATCGAACAATAACAAATTAAAGTTCAGATCAGGAACGCCACGACAAACAATTTATCCCCAGAATTGATCCGACTTGCAAACGTACAGATTTTTTCAATGTCTCTCTGGTAAACCGGTTTGTAGGCCCGACAAGCGGCGGGTCTTACTCTGTAAACATGGTGCCAATATAATTCCAGTCGATTCAGCCATGCCTGAACGAGCCCTAACCTCGTTTGGTTCGTATTGAGAAAAAACGTTCGCCTTGAGCAGACAAGCGTCTTACACGACGTCGACCTTTGACATCACGACTGTTTGCATTCCGTGGCTCTCTTTCGAGCCCTGGTCAATCACAATTGGTTTAGCCAAAATTGAATTTCTCGTTGAAAGCAAACGACGTTTTCACTGTCGGGGGATGTGAATTCTCAGTTGATTTCCCGAATAAATAAAAGGGACGAGGCGGAAACTTTTCCTCCTTTTTCTGATAGAAAATCTAAGTGGCTGTCGAACCCTTGAGAAATGAGAGATTCCAAATGGTTGCATTCACTGAAAACAAAAATCAACTCGAGTAAAGGAAACTAACTGTGTGAGTTTTCTGAGCAATTTCCGATGTTACGCTAATGCAAGCACGCACGCACGCACGTACGCACGCGCGCGCGCACACACACACACACACACACACACACACACACACCACACAATCCATAGTCAAATAAGTTAACACAAAACATTGAACAATTATACACATATAAACAAACACCACTGTTTTATTTAAACAAAACAGAACAGGAGACAGAGAAACGTAGTAAACTACTGTACACAAAAAACTCGTTGAGGAAAATTGTTGACTTAAATAAACTTTGGTAGCTAGCAAGTCTCTCTCACAGATTTTTAAACAATCAAATAAAAATAAACCAACAAAATAAACTAAACGACAAGTAAATGAACTCAAAACATATAAAATATATATACACAAGCTAATAAGCTAACAAAAACACACACACACCCACACACACGAATTAAAAAGAAATCTACACATAAAAGTACAAGTACACAAACAAACTAACCGACTGGCATATACAAATAAATTAACCGTCCCAAAAACGAACAATCTTCGGTACAAACAAACCAAAACATACTAAGAAACAAACACACACAGGCTCAGACATTAACAAACAAATAAATCAGCACGCAAATACACAAAGTAACCCAAAACAAACTTACTAACACGCACGGATTAACAAAGAAACCTATACACGCACAGTCAAACACATATAAAAAACCAACACAAAAACATATAAACGAACTCTGACACAAAGCAATAAGCCCGACATAAACAAACCAACAAAAACACACAAAAAGCCGACCCAAAAAATACAAACAAACTCAGACAGAAACTTACCAATTTGCATAAAGGAAACTAGGCAACAAACAAACTCAGACACATATTTACCAATACCCTAAAAAAATATAGACAAAAAACTCAAACATAAACAAACAATGGAATTAAAAAATACCCAACACACATAATAATAATAATATAATAATAAACAATACACCAAACAATATACAAACAGCAACAAACCAATGCAAACAAACAAACTAATAAATCGACACAGGTAAATACAAAAAACATACTATTCACACAAGATTTTCTCGAAAAAAGCGAACACAATACCTAGACAAGCTTCCTTATTCCAAGCGCGTATCTCACGATTGGAAAGCGTTTTTGAGAAATACATACAACGTCGCCATTAAAAAACCAATAGATGATCATAAAACGCAGAGTGACAAAATGGAACAGATGTATTATGAATCCCTTGCACTTTCCATCGAGTGTACCAACGCCACTAACACCCTGGTGAAGGCAACGGAGATACTGGTACTTACAACACCGCGTACAAAGTTGCCTGAAGTCCACCTCCCAAGTTTTGATGGCAAATTGACTAAGTGGCCAACATGTAGGGACACTTTTAAGGCTCTCATACACACCAACCCTGAATTGTCGGGAATTCAAAGTACTCACTGCTGCGATAATAACTTACTGAAGAAAACTGCTGTCAGTCTGTGCTTTCTCACTCACACTCTCTCTCCCTCTCTCTCTAGCTATCTACCTAGTTATTTACCTATCTAACTCAAAAACACAAATAAATAAACCAACACACAGATCTATAAATCTTTAAACAAAATATCTTACAAAGAAACAAATGCAGAAATGCAAAAAAATAAATCCAATCCACAAATATTCCAACACAAAATTATAAAATATAGTACGTAAATGTGTGGTGTTTAGTGACCGTTAGTCAATGATTATTTGGAGATCGTGAGATGCGGTCTGGAGTGACGTAGGTTTTACAAAAACATTTTCTTTACCGTGCCAACGTTTCGATCTTTATCGAGATCATCTTCAGAGCTCAATATGCTTTGATTGAGTCTACAATTTCGAGCATTGTAAAAATTCATTTTTTCACGTCCTACATGTATTCGTATAATTTAAACAATATTTATAAATCCCATGCCCTGAAGATGATCTCAGTAAAGATCGAAACGTTGGCTCGATAAAGAAAATGTTTGTCTAAAACCTACGTCACAACAGACCGCATCTCACGATCTCCAAATAATCATAGTACATACACTTACAAACGCACAAACAACTTAGGAATACACAAAAACAAACATACATACGAAGTAATTCGGATATAAAAAGCACAGAAACAACCCAAAATACAAATGTGTGTTTCTTAGTGACCTGTTGTTACATAATTTGTTGAAGTAGTGAGGAGCGGACAAAAATGAGGTAGTTTACATAAACACGTTTTTTATTTTTTTTGCTGACGTTTCGACCTTTATTCGGATCATCTTCAGGGCCAGGGTAGATTACAAAACATATGTTGATTGGAAAAAATACAAATTATACAATTAATAAATTATAATTAATTATAAATAAGTATGCAAATGTACGAACAAACCAATGCGCACAAGCAAAGTGAATGAATCAACATAGAAACATACAAACTCGTACATAACCACCCACACATTGTTTCTTCGAAAATACGGAACAAAGTACTGAGAAGCTCTCTGCTGTGCTCAATAACTTCCTGAAGTAAATTGTTAACCTAAGTGACAATTAATTAGGGTTTTTAGTTGAGATGAAAAAAAAGCTAATGGCACGAGAGGGATTCGAACCGACGACTGTCGGCTAGATACGCCGCTGCTCTACCACTTGAGCTATCGTGATCTCGATCCACTCGGACATCAACTTCCCATCTCAACCCACCTTTGAATTTTCTCTCCTTTTTGCCATTTTTCAAATGTCGTGTAATCGGTTTGGATTCCCGACGACAATTGCAATGGCGACGGAGAGCTTTAGTGAAGTGTACTTCATTTTTAAATCATTAATTAACTACTTTCGTGGTCCGCTTGACCAATTAATACATGACAATTAATTAAGTTTTTTAGTTGAGATGAAAAAAAAGCTCTGAGAGCAGCGGCGTATCTAGCCGAAGGTCGTGGGTTCGAATCCCTCTCGTGCCATTAGCTTTTTTTCATCTCAACTAAAAACCCTAATTAATTGTCATGTATTAATTGGTCAAGCGGACCACGAAAGTAGTGAGTTAACCTAAATAATTAAAAGTATTTAAAACATTAAATAGAATATGTCAAATCTCTCTCTCTCTATCTTAATCTCTATCTTTCTATCGATCTTTCAATCTAACTATCTACACAAATAAACACATTTACTTATCTTAGAAAAGACACATCTGCACCGATACAAAAATAGTTTGAAATATTGCTTCGTTCCTTATTATTTATCTAATATTTTTTATTTTTCTCGCATTTCTCTGTTTTTCTTGTTTACGCAGTACGCAAACCTTACTCTTGTTGCTGGTTAGTAATGAGCATCTATAATTTTATGTTCTAATTCCTCTTTTTTTTTACTTTACGCCAAATGCACAAATTGGTTAAATAATTAAATTTTCTTTAAATTATATTTTGGTAATTGATATAGGAAAACCATAAAAAAAGTTGTAAAATAATAAAATTTAAGGATTTACAAATAATACACGATAGGAATTTTATTGACGCGTTAGATCCACTCAATGAAAATTGTAATCTGATTGCGACGTGACCATAAATTAAGGACAAACCAAAACCCCAATATTTCATTTTAAAAAAAACTTTGATTTCAAAATTCGCAAGTGCGCAAGGATCATTCCATACCATGCAGCTACTCGCTCTTTATAAGGAGCCAGACAATTTGTACGGCACGCTGAGAACAAATATTTTTGTTCTATTTTCAGAACGTTGGCACATTCTGTGTCTCGTGACTTCGATCACTCCGGATGTGCGCACGTTAAATGAATAGAGGTTGTAAATTGTATAACAGGCCAAGGGGCTTTCTCTCGACGAAAAGCCCCAGTCAGGTCTGATTACCATTGTATTAGTATAATTCATCCTCTTGTCTGCGGTGGGCGCTTCGAAAGCCAATCTGGGTTACTCTGATAATGGTTTCTAGGTGTGAAAGTAGTTAAGGGAATAGCAGTTTCTCCTGTATTTCCCAGAACAGAGGATGAAGAATTGAACGATAATTGCATGGGTCTGATTGAGGTTTGTTGGGTCTTGGACGAGTCCAATAATTTATTGTTGCCTCACTGAAATGACGACCAATGTATGAAAAATAATAAAGGTGATAATATTAGTTCTGTTTTTACTTTTTCGCTTTTAATTACTTTGATTTATATGTTTTTTTTTAGGTTTTAAAATACACGATGCATGTTGGCAAATTGGGTTTATAATTTCTCGTTTGGAAAAAAGACGCGCAATTGACAACGTGCTTCTGTGTAACTGTTTTCACGTCCGGTGTTATAAAAAATATATTCCTCCATTGTTTTTCTTTCGGTTGGAAAACAGGTATGCGGTCTATTCCCGTGGCGGATTGTCTCGAGTCATCGAGGGCTTGAAATACCCTTCGGTCGCGGGGGTGGGGCGACGACGACCGAGGGCTGGTGCAGTGCTTTCGGGACAAACGGACGGACATGGTCAGTATCCTGTATATAAGCTCGATCGGTACGCGACGAGTTTCAAAACCGACGGAGGATCATTTTCGGTTTAGCACGCGAAATGACGGTAAAGTGGCTTCATCTTATTTCCGAGAGGACAAGGCCTACTTTTCAATGAGACAACATTGACGATAGCATAATAACATGAACTACTTTAACGTTTCATAACACACTAAGGTCTTTTTTAAAAGCCCAACCCTGCAAAAGATACAGGAGTGTATCAATAAAGAATTAATATTGAGGAAAATACAATTTTTAATACTTAGTTTAATAGAATTGAGTAATTGCCGATTTTTCCGCAATATTCGGTAAATTTCTAACCTGAATTTTAAATTTCGTTTATATGAGATTTTTTAGAGTAAAAATACAAATTTTTTGAAAATTTTATAATAATAATTTGTAAATTTTAAATTTTGAAAAAGAAACATTTAATAGAAAAATGTAAAAAAGTCACAATACACAAGCCATATAGAAAAAAAGTTTTGGAAACAGAAAATATAACAGATAAAATAAAAATAAAATATAACAGATAGAAACTATGTAATGTAAAAAAAAATTATATGCTGATTGTTCAGCATTTTCTTAATCTCGAAGAAAATAAAAAATAGAATTTTTAATATTTAGTTGTAATAGCATTGAGTGATTGCCGATTTTTCCGCAATATTGGTAAATATCTAAGCTGAAATTTTAATTTTGTTATATAAGATTTGTAAGATAAAAATATAAATTTAAAAAAAATATTGTAATAATGTGTAAATTTTAAATTTTGAATAAGAAACATTTCATATAAAAATATAGAAAAATCACAATACACAAGCCAGATAGAAAAAAGTTTTCAAATCAGAAAATTGATATAAGCTTTATTAAATGTATAAAAATTATATGCTGCTTGTTCAGCATTTTCTTAATCTCGAAGAAAATAAAAAATAAAATTTTTAATATTTAGTTTTAATAGCATTGAGCTATTGCCGATTTTTCCGCAATATTCGGTAAATATCTAAGCTGAAATTTTAATTTTGTTTATATAAGATTTGTAAGAGTAAAAATATAAATTAAAAAAAATATTGCAATAACGTGTAAATTTTAAATTTTGAATAAGAAACATTTCATATAAAAATAGAGAAAAATCACAATGCACAAGCTAGATAGAAAAAAGTTTTCGAAACAGAAAGTTGATATATAAGCTTTATTCAATGTATAAAAATTATATGCTGCTTTTTCAGCATTTTCTTAATCTCGAAGAAAATAAAAAATAAAATTTTTAATATTTAGTTTTAATAGCATTGAGCTATTGCCGATTTTTCCGCAATATTCGGTAAATATCTAAGCTGAAATTTTAATTTTGTTTATATAAGATTTGTAAGAGTAAAAATATAAATTAAAAAAAATATTGCAATAACGTGTAAATTTTAAATTTTGAATAAGAAACATTTCATATAAAAATAGAGAAAAATCACAATGCACAAGCTAGATAGAAAAAAGTTTTCGAAACAGAAAATTGATATAAACTTTAATCAATGTATAAAAATTATATGCTGCTTGTTCAGTATTTTCTGACAATTTATGCAGTAAGAAGTATTAAAATGTTATGGTAAGGTGATAAAGATAACTCAAACAAAACATAGCAGCTTTTAATTATTTTTTTAGTTGTTCAATAATTAATTAATTCAGAATGCAATGCGATACAAATTTGAAAAGAAAAACTGCCTTTTTAAGAGGAAAATGTATTAATTCAAAACATTACAAATTTTATGCTTCTTGTGAGATTATTATAATGTAATCAGTGAAACCATGTGCAACTCAAAATCAAACCTCTTCCAATATTTTTATATTTAGTTTTTATTTCTAAGCTAAAACTTATTTTTTTTATTATATAGGTTAGGCAGAGAAAATATTTAATTTTTGGTATATAATTTAAAAATTTTACTTTTAAAAATATATAAACTTTTCAAATAAATGTAGAAATGTCACAATTTATGTCACAAAACAATTGTTTTTTAAACAGAAATTTGATAGAAGTTGTATTAAAATATATAAAAATTATGTACTGCGTATTCAGATTTTTTCTGGCAGTTTATGAAGTTATTCAATTTTTATGGAAAGAGGAAAGGTTAAGACATTAAAAAACCCACAGTTGATTTAAATTCTTATCTGGCAGTGTAAGATTTTTCGAAATAATTGAAACACAATACAGGGAAAATCTCTCGTAAGCTAAAGAATGTTTTCTTTCCTATTAATAATTAAAACAATTAACAAATGTCTCACGTTTTTAAATAAAATCAGTTAGACCAAACCTGCCATAAGGATATATCTGTTTTGAAAAATATTGATCAGAAGCAGTGAGTGAATCCAAAATATTCACAAATTGATGGTGATGTGATATTAGTCACGGTAACTGAAATAATTCAGGTGAAACTGAATGTCCTTTGACTAAATTAAATTCTTTTTTAAATCTAGAATATTAAATAAAAGTGTAAAGTTTTCCAATAAATAAACGATCTGTCTTGCAATACGTCATTTCAGTTTCAGAATAAATCATTTCACTTTAAGATGAACGAAGTGAATGAATTCAAATTATTTCAATCACTACAGAGGTTGATTTTGTAAAGGATTGTAAAATAAGTTAAACAACTAAAATATTTAACAAAAATTGCACGTATTCCAATAAATAACTATAAGCGATAAAATACAAGTTAAAAACTAGACCAATTCCTGTCATTCATGAGGGCTTAACTCCCAACTTTTCCAGTTGACTGTCGCGGACGAGGGTCAGAACCACTTTCTCCCAATTTATATCAAATGAAATTCTAAGGACTATGACGGGATTCATACCCAGAGCTGATAGCTTGCTCATAAGCAATAAATATCAATTTTAAAAGTAGACAAAAATGACAGTTTAATCTTAATTAATGAGAAGTCTTAATGAACTTTAATTATTATAAATTTTGAGAAAGTAGGGCTTAAGAGGATATAGACTGGGTTCACCGATTTTAATGAAATATTTTTGGCGATACCAGGCGGAAAGATATTAGACAGGTGTCCTTTCGATCTCCATCCAGGTTCTTTCCAACCCTGGGGACTAGAAACCAAGAAAAATATTTAGGCAATTTAGGTACTTTTAACTAGATTTTCTGCCTTGGTTGTACATATATATTTCAAGGCTATTGTAATATTTCTGTCCATTTTGATTTTATTTATTTAAATTTTTATGTAGGATAATATGAATGGTTGTAATAAGTTCATCTATAAAAAAAGATTCGTTTTAAGCACCATTAATGCTCGTAGCTACGAATTTTTAAAGTAACAAAAAATAAACATTTTCCATCTGTTTCTTTTCTTTGTCTCAGATATCCGGTACATTTAAAAAATTCATAAACCTCTGCATTGTATACATTTGTCATTATTATAATCAGTGGAAAGCTGAGATTCTCTTCTTTTAGGCTAAGTCAACAAGGTTTACATTTTCAAGCTTCATAAGTTAGAAAATTAGATATAAAATCAGCTAACACTCTCATATCCGGCTGTTAGTTGTGTAAAGAGGCAAAATGTATGCCATTCTGTGTGATTTATATGGTTCTAAACTCCTGTAAAAATTCCTATAGTTCAAAGGAGTTGTTTAAAAGTAATCGCCATTTTTGTGATAAAAAAATGGAATATGTATTGTATGAAATGGATATGTATTGATGTTTTTTTCAAGGAACAGAACACGAATCTCAATTTTGTATTTTTATAAAAAATAATTATTTTATTCTGTTTTTGCTACGTTGCTCTGGCAAACGTCAAAATTTATTTTACTTCTTTTTAATACTAACCTACATATTGTTTTGATATCCTACGTAAAATCGACTGATACAATAACCTTGAAATACAAATGCAATAAATACAAAAAATTTATGAAAAAATATAGATTAATTGTAATATATTTTTTATCCGCTGTTAGGACCACATAGTATTACAAATAAAATGCATCATTCTTCCATTTAATAAAGGTTCAAAACTTATTAACTTATATTATATCCTTTACTTCATAGACTTTATTTCGTCTATAAAACCTGGAGTATAAGATTACTTTTTAATGGTACGACGTTGTCGTAATAATAATTTTTTTAACAAAAGAAAACCAACAATCTTATATTTTTTACTTTCTAAATTTTTCACATATATGGTTGTAGGTACGTATTGAAAGTGTCGTTTTCGTCCACTTTCAAATAGGGATTTTAACAAATACAAAATCTGATAAGAATATTTTTTTTCAAAATTTCCTGTTTTTTCCTTATTTAAATTTAATTAAGATTTGTCGACTGTCTTAGATAATGAAATATTTAGTCTTTACTTTAATATATTAGGGACATTTTTGCACACGTGTCTTGTTATACCGGTTTGTAAAAGAATATCTTATAAATTGGACACAATTTAACTAATTTTTATATAATATTATAAAGTATATAAAATATTTCTGTAAATTCTATAAAAACTATAATATTTTTCTATATAATAATAGAATGCAAAGGTGTATTTTAATAAAGTTACAAATTGATAAACACTGAGGCATAAATTATTTGAAAAGTGTGGTGGTTAGTGCACTCTCAACAGGGCACACAAGAATAGCAAAATTACGTAGGAAATAAACACTTTGAGCCCTGAAGATGATCTCAATAAATATCGAAACGTTGGCACGATAAAAAATGTTTTTCTAAAACCTACGTCACACCAGACCGCAACTCACGATCTCCGAATAATTTATTTGAAAAAAAATTCCTTCTTTAAATGATCAGTTCGGCTTTATTCGACATTTATTTAAAAAACAGTGTACTATTTATTAAAAAAGTATGTATTTATTTTTATAAAAACAACAATATATAAAAAATATTTACCCAGTAATCTTTTTAGATCGTCCCTGTTACTGAGAGAAGCGGCTTCTAAGAAAGAACTTTTCTGCTTTTGAACTAATTCTAAAATTTTACTTTAATCAGGTTTCCACATAATTACATAACCCGAGAAAAACGTTTATAATTATTAAACCTCAAGCCCTTCTACTTTTTTCTTTAAAGTTTCAAGTTAAAAACAAAGTCTGAGTAACCCTTAATTAAAAAAAGCATGTATTCACAGCACCATTTTAAATTTGTCAAAGCTTGTAGCTTATTCACTGGCGGTAAAGTAAAACTAATTGATGAAGCTGAAAAAAACGTTTAATAACATAGTTAAATATAATATAGTCCGTTTTTTATATTGGCATAATTTTATATATTCTTAATTGAGTTTTCCCTACCATTTCAAAGAAAGATTACAGAAGGCCTTCACTTTTTTTTAACATTAGACACATTTGCTTTAACTATAATTGGAAAAATTCAAATTTTCTTTGCAAAAAGACATTGATTGACCTGAAATAATTAATGGCAAATATTTGGCAAAGTTCCTGCAGGTTTGAGAGGAGATTTATGTTTAGACCTGTCGTTTTAATTCTCAGCCGTTAGAACGCGGATGCGCGACTATAACTTTAAAGGGAAAAAAATATCAAAAATGTTTTTTTCTTATCTAGGTCAAGATCTATTTGTGAGGTTTATTTTGAAAAGCTCAAGATCAACGTTGATCATTTGACACTTATAGCCTATAAAAAAAAGTGCCACAAAAGAGTTTTAATAGTTACAATTTAACACGCATTTTATACTGCCTACTAATAATCTACTTATCTAAATTACATTTAACATGTTCAAAATATATGTTTAACGTAAATAGCGGAAATTTAATGATGAATTTTTTGTGAAAAACCTTCGCTTTTGACTTTGCCTATCTAACTTAAAACACATATGTGATTGCCACAGAAAAAATCACCTAGTAGGTGTATAATCGTCTTTTGTTATTGTATTTTATAAATATCAATTATTGATAATATTGATATTGTTTTTTAGAAATCGGAAATTGTAAAAAATTCAAAATCTGTTACGTTTCTATTTATGTCAATCATACAAACATTCCGCTTCCAGACAAAAATCACTTGGGTACAAATTTCGAGATTTTTCTGCAATAGTTCTAATATAACTAAACCTAGATATTTATAAATGAATGAATAATAGTACTTATTTCCATAGAATACAAACAAACTCAAAATAATTTACGGCATGGACAACAGTCCGTCAGCCGGAGTCTAAACCTACATATCTAAAATTTCATTAACTGATAGGCGTTCTGTAGTGGCTATAAACTTTGAAAAGCACATTAAAAAATATATTCTCTGTTTTACTGTGTTAGATGAGATTCTTTCTTTTGAATGGAAACAGTAATAGCCAGAGATCATTTTCAAATTTTTGCTTGAGATCATGTTTGTTACCAGGGCTTGTAGGTTCAAAACCACTTTTCCGTTCATTTACTTCATTAATTTGTAAACATATTCTGTCAAATTAAAACAGAAATTATATGCATTGTTGCTATAATAATTCATCGAGGCAGAAGCTAGTTTCTTATGCTATTCAGCATACTAGCGACAATCCAAACAATTCTTGAACAATCCTTTCCATTTGAGCTGAATATATAAATATTCTGGGACGTCCATTCCAACATTTTATTCATGACAAACCTACTTGAGTCCTATACTTCACAAGCAATAAATTAATCTTTCATTAATAATTATCTCCCTCACTGGACTCCACTATACATCCTATATAAAATAACCAAATTTAATATTATCCTATTATTTGTAATTTTCCCTAATATATTAGTTAACAAATTAGGAATTAATAAGAAAAAGACCAGGAACACAATTGGAAATCTTATAAGACAAATTTGACAAAATCAAACCCATTTGTAATCAATATGGAAATGCGGAAACAAATGCAAAAACATGTAAGGTCGGTAAAGGATGATGATGGAAACTAACGTGGAACGTCACACTCACAGAAAACTATCTCGAACCCTCAACAAAACAGACAAGATCGAAACGACGGCCCAAAAAAGACAACTACTAGCTGAAAAACTTGGACACAACACATTTAAAACTAAAAACTCATTAAACACAAATTAGCAAAAGTTCAAATCGTTTACAGGATTTCGCACCAATCTAGCGACAATAGGCAGACCAAAAATTATATAATGACTTAGAGGTCATTATGACCACCCTAACCATCCCTTATAGGTGCATCACCTGCTGATCGCACATAAAAATCCTTTAAAATTGATTTGTTTTGACAACATAACAGGGTAACTAAAGTTGAACTATTGGAGGAGAGGGGTTAAAGAAAATTGAAATAGTTCCGTTTGCAAAGAGTAAATATTTTAGGTTCCTTTAACCTCCCAAGTACGAACGTAGTTGCATTGCTTACATAGCCGAATCTGAATATTTTTGGGGGTTCAGCTATTTTTTCCAAACAACCCCAAAATAAAGAAAATTTATTCCTTATTATCTTTCATTATCCTCTACGACCTGTAGAAACCCTAAATGTCCAATCTTTTTCAGAATCTGGATAGACATCAACAAATTGATTGCAGAGTAGATTAAACTATATTCCGTAATTTTATAATAATTATTATAGTTTTATAGTAGTACACACAGTAATTATTTGAAATAACTAGAACCTTCTAATATAGTTTCACGGATTCAGCTGTTTTCGAAACAAATGCTATTAACTGACAGTCATCAACGATGAAAATTGTTTTGGCGTTGATCTCATTTGACAAAGTTCTATGTTTTATCCCTTCCTATTATCTTTCAAGGGGCTCCACAGCCGATTGGTACGCAAAATTACCAAATTACTTTGAGCTCTTCATAGACGTTGTCTAGAAAATTTTGGTTTTTAAAAAAAAGACTGAATAGCTAAAAATAGAGGGATCCGAAAAAAGTTTAAATATATTATTTCTTTTATTGTTGGTTGTTGATCATATAATGTTGCATGGAATTTTATTTATTAATAGAACGTTTTTGTTTGTTTTATTAAAATGTTCTTTATTAATAAAATTCCATGCTGCAGTATATGTTAAACAACCTACAATACAAATAATAAAAGAATAAAATAAACAGCAAAAAGTTGATTATTATTTTTTAAATATTTCTTTTTATTATACATGGCAATCCACAACTCATTGATACATCAAATTACCGAACTGCTTTGGGCTGGAGTTTTCTAGAATTTAATTAAGGTTTTTAGTTGAGATAAAAAAGTCGAGCGGGATTCGAACCCACGACCTTCGGCTAGATACGCCGCTGCTTTACCACTTGAGCCATCGTGACCTCAGTGAGGTCTTTGAATTTTAGAACATTTTCTTTATCGTCCCAACGTTTCGATCTTTATTGAGCCCTGAAGATGATCTCAATAAAGTTCGAAACGTTGGCACGATAAAGGAAGTGTTTTTCTAAACCTTACGTCACACCAGACTGCATCACAGGGTCTCCGAATAATCATAGACTAATGATTAGTAAACACCACACATTTTATTTTTTCTTATTATTCGTCAAGGAACTCTTCACCGACTGGACGGTACACCAAATTACGAAACTGCTTTAAACCCCGCAAAACCTTTGATCTAGCCAATCGATCTCAATTAAATTTAACACATACTCAAAAACATACATAAACAATTAAAAAAAACTCTTCCCGACCAAAAAATATCAAGTTCGCCCAAAATTTCTTACATCAAAGAAGGTTTAAATCGTTAAAATTATAAATAAATCCCTAATTCCTTACATAAAGGCGTTCATTGTAACAAATAGGTCTGAAAATCTGAAAGGGGTAATTTTTCATCAGGATCACTAAAGAAGTAAACCAAATCCATTGATTATACTTTGCTATTGGAAAATTAATAATATTGGCAAAGCATAATAATTATAATCCATTAGAGTTCGAGGTCGATTGATCGAATAACGTTTTTCATTGGTCGAGATAAAAAAGTCAGTGTCACGAGCGGGATTCGAACCCACGACCCTCGGCTAAATACGCCGCTGCTCTACCACTTGTCACTTGAGCTATCATGAAATCAATCCACTCGGGCACTAACTTTTACACTTTGAAAAATGGCAAAAAGGAGGGAAAATTCGACAGGTGTTGTTGAGATGAGAAGTTGGTGTCCGAGTGAATCGAGGTCACAATAGCTCATGTGGTGGAGCAGCGGCGTATTTAGCCGAAGGTCGTGGGTTCGAATCCCGCTCGTGACCCTAACTTTTTTATCTCAACCGATGCCTTATATAAAGATTAATTAATAATTATAGTATTAAACTTAGCATGAAAAAATGACTTTTGAGTTAAAATTTTTAAAAAGTAATATTTTTTCTGTACATACATTACATATAATTTAACAAAAATATGTGCTTCATTAGATTTTGTAAAAACTAAGAAAAAATTCTACAAGCGTGTCCGTTTTGGTCTTTCTGTGATTGTCAAATAATATAATTTGTGTTTACAATACTAGACTTACAGCTACGTGAAAATCGTTTCTGTTTGTCGAGCGTTGTTTATCATCTACGTGAAACGCACATCCCCATTCTCACTGTTCAAATACAACAGTGTAAAGTCTGTGATTATTATTACGACCCACATACATATCACAAGGATTTTCCGTTGATATATGTATTTCGTTTGGTAATTGGTACAACGTTCCCTTTTCAACCTGGGTCGATGTGATATCAAAATTATATAAATTAAACATGTGGCTTATATCAACTCGAATATTATACTTGCATATTACAAAGTAAATTTTAATAAAACAGTTATTCTCAGTATTTAAAAAATGCTAGCCTTCATTAATGTAGGATAAAAATTAAATAAACAAGAATCTTTTATCCAATCATAGTTGAAAATCGATCTTTCGTTTTTACTCCTTAATCAGGACGAGGTGCCCCTGATCTCTCTAAAAGAATAAATGCCATCGCCAACTTGAAATTAAGGAAAACCCCTGTATTACACGGAATCCAAAATAAATTCTACATTTTTTATGGTGTCCATCCTGATTTTGTATAACTATATAAAAGATGATGGTTAGGAAATAAATTGTCTTTTTCACCATAGGCATTTATTTTGTCAGACGCGTTTCGGTCTAATGTACAGGGTGACAATTTAAGATCGCCCGTCTGAATTTTTCTTGAACCAATGACCCTATAAAAAAATAATATAAAATAAAAGAAAATATTTTTTAGTCTAGTTTAAAATTTTTACCTTCTTTTGAGAAAAATTATACAGGGTACATCTAACGTTCCTTGCACAAATGTCGATTTGGGACGATCAAACTTGATACTTTGAACCACCTGATGATGACAAGAGTACGAAATTCTCGGCTTTTGCTATGTCCACGTTCGAAAATTCGTCCAGTATGGCATTGGTGGTGAACTTCGATTCATCAGTCCGTAGGATGTGTGGAAGAACGTTTTCTTCAGCCTCCCAAATCGACATTTGTGAGAGGAACGTTAGACGCGTGCCATAGAACCCCGAAGTCCCTGGACAAGATGAGAACGATACGGCTTAAAATTGTAAGTCTAGAGTATATCTCTACATTTATTTTTTGAAAAACCTAAAACCCTTCTAACATTTCGGAGAGTGGAATTCGGATTTTCGCGAACGTAAGTAAAATATTCAGGCCCTCGTCGAAATTACGCTGCCGGTTCTTTTGCCACAAGTTTGTCATTTTTTGACTTAAAATCCAATTGCATTATTGTTTTCAGCGTAAATATCCTTTAAAATGATGTGTAAGGATGTCTGAACTTGTCTTAAGGTACCTTGTATATTTTTTCCCAAAAAAAGGTAAAAAAGTTGTAACTAGACTAAAAAATATTAAACACGTATTTTTTTATATATTTTTTAATAGCGTTATTGGTTCCCACAAATTCAGCCGGCCATTTGTAGACCATCTTCAGTGACTTTTTTTATATAAAATGGTTTGGTGGATGTTTTACATTCTTATAAGTCAGAAGTGGATGTCTAGACGACTATGAATTTGGCGTGTAGTCTGTCAAGAATCCAGACATCCAATTCTGAACTTATAAGAATGTAAAAAATCGTGACTTATTTTGGGTTAAAACATCGGAAGAAGCTAATAATTTGCATAAGTTTGTCATTTCAGCACTAAAACTGAGACAATTTATTACAGAAGTGTAACGTAATTTCAATTCCATTAAAGACAAAAAGTAATATTATGTCCATTTATTTATTTTTTAATTTTATTTACTCTTACGTTACTTTTCAGCAAACAGTACCTAGAATGACTTGTGTTATTTTCTCATTTTTAATCCTCTTCACCTATTGCCGAGTAGTATTATGATTATTTGTGGTTACTAGTTGTTTTTTTTTTTTTTTTTTTTTTTTTTGGTGCCGGTGTTTTTGAAGAAAAGCCCATTTGTAACGCAGGGCCGCTGGATTCGAACCCCGGACCTTTACCTTACAGTGATGAGCGCCGTGTCAACGTCTAAACCGTTGCGGCCACCGACGCCCCTAATTACTAGTATTAAAATATGTATTGTTTTTTATTAAAATTAACTTCTCTTACTTATATTTTTATATTTCTCTATACAGATCTGTAATAATAGAAGTGACTTTATCTGTTAAGGTTGTATTTCCTATGTACAGATTATTTATAAAATAAAATAAAAAATAACTACTTAATGCACATTTTACAAATTCATAATTTAAAATAGAAAAATTAAACGAGTATAAATGAAAACAGAACTCATACTAGTTTTTTAAACCGTCCCTTATCATCCAGGTCCACTTTTTCGTGATTAAATATTTCAATCGTGCCATTCGGCATTTTGCCACGTCGAAATATCCAATTCTCAGCAGGTCCAACGAGACTAAACAACTTAAATTGTGTTGTTTTTACGTAATGTAAAGATTTGCTTAGAGGATAGCCAGGCTAGAAGGAAGATTGATCGGTTTGTTTTGGATACTGAATAGCAAGTACCCTTTAGGAGGGTGGCCAAGGAAGTCGAAACAATTAACCCTTGCAAATGCAAACAGATCTGTTCGCATATTGTGCATTTTTGTTCAACTATAACAGATTGAACGACGGAAAATTAAGAATTTGTAAAAATTAATTTTCATAAACTATTAATCCTTAAACCTTTATGGAAATACATAAACTTTGGTCTCAAGATTTGTTTACAAATCTGAATAGCTCCTAAACGAAGCATTCTACAAAAATTATGCTTTGGATAAAACATTGTTTAATAAATCCTAGATCCAAGTATCGTCATCGAAAGTATACCTTCAAATTAAAAAAAAGTCACTCCCTCCTTGGGACCTTACGTCTAATAAATTTTTGACTTTACATTCTACGTACAAAATTATTTAAAGACACGTCATCAATTTCTTTAATTAATTCCAATAGAAAGAATAAAATGAGGTAGTTCGTAAACAATCACCCAGTAAATCTTCCAGATCAGTCACGTTTTTGGTTGCTTTGCTCTCTGATCGTATGAGAGTTTTATTGCTAGTAAACTCTTTTACTTGGAGCTTTCCTTAATTTTTCTTGCAGAACTAGTGAATATAAGTTTTTTATGTTTAATGTTCCTAATTGAAGACCAGGTGCAAACTGCTAATGACGGCTAAGGCCTTTGATCATGTTTTTTATACACTACAAAAATTATGCTTTACGACAAACATTGCTTAAAAAATCCTAGAATCGAGTTACGTCATCGAAAGTGTACCTTCAAATTAAAAAAAGTTACCCTTAATAGAGACCTTACGCCTAATAAATTTTTGACTTTAAATTCAGATTCTATTAATTTTCAGATTTAATTAATTCCAATAGAAAGAATAAAAGGAGATAGTTCTTACATAATCATGTAGTAAATCTTCCAGATCTTCCTCAGGCAGGTTTGTCTGCCTGATCATTAAAAATGATTCCTTTATACATTGGCACCCTCAATATAATGAGGTTGTTATGTTTCACTACGTTTTGAAAATGTTTGATGTATTCATTTTGGATCTGACCTGGTCACGTTTCTGGTTGCTTTGCTCTCTGATCGTATGAGAATTTTATTGCTAGTAAATTCTTTTACTTGGAGCTTTCCTTAATTTTTCTAGCAGAACTAGTGAATAATAAGTTTTTTATGTTTAATGTTCGTAATTGCCTTTTGATGACCAGGTGCGAACTGCTTATGAAGCCTGAGGCCTTAGATTATTTTTCTTTTTTTCACTAGCAAAAATTAAGATTTGAATTGAGATATACACCTAAATATTTAACAGCCTTTGATCTTGTTATTGAAGAGTTGTCTTACATCACTGTTTATGGTCTTTCAACGCCGAGTAAACCATATTGTAACAGGAAAATTTTGAAGTAGTAGGAAATTATGATGTTCACAGGACGGAATACATCTTGTAATTTGAGGTTTTTTAAATAATTATTCAGAAATCGTGAGATGCGGTCTGGTGTGATGTAGGTTTCAGAAAAACATTCTCTTTATCTTGCCAACGTTTCGATCTTTATTGAGATCATCTTCAGGCCTGGGATTTACAAACATTGTTTTCATTTAATAAATACATTTTGGATGTGGAAAAAAGTGAATTTATACAATGCAAAAAATATATTTTTTATATTCAATCAAAGTATTTCTAAATTTAAACAATGTTTGTAAATCCCAGGCCCTGAAGATGATCTCAATAAAGATCGAAACGTTGGCACGATAAAGAAAATGTTTTTCTGAAACCTACATCACACCAGACCGCATCTCACGATTTCTGAATAATTATCGATTAACGGTCACTAATCACCACACATATTATTTAAATATTTATATTATATACTGTATAGTCTTGAGGGGAGTCGCAAACTATTGTTGGTCTTCCAGTTTTCTGCAAGGTGGTCCTGATTGTAGGGATGGCTTTTACCGGACGTGGATTGTGCTAGTGGGTTGGGGTGAGTGGATAGTTTGTCGTGGAATTGGATGAATTTGGACGGGATTAATTTATTTGCAAAGGGTATTTTGAGGTCATTGGAGGGTGGCGTTGGAGATATAGTAAGGAGCGTTAACTATAATTCAAAGGACTTTGGATTGGAAGGATGTTAGTAGGTTTAGCGGTGCCCCACACTTCTAGTCCGTATGTCCAAATCGGTTTCAGTACAGGAACGGAATTAAAGATGTTAGTAAGGAAAACGAGGGCTTTTTTATTGGTACCGAATGATTTGACACGTAATCAAATCAAATCCTGATAGGGGGAGGTCAGGAGGAATAAGGTATTTTTAATGATAATGGTAGTGCCTCCGTGACAAACCGCGTCACTTGGTGGTCTGTCCAGTAGGATGTAAAAATGTGATCTACCGGTAATGTGCGTCTCGGTGATAAGTGCAATGTCAATTCGTCTGTGGTGAATCAGTGCGTCACGTCTTTGAAGGCCAGCTCTTTAGCATTCAAAAGAAATATTGACAGTGATTTTTGGTTTAAGAAGCTCATTTGGATGTTCGAGGAAGGAGATTGGAAACTACTGAGGTAGAAGAGAAATGAGGGGATTTATGGTATTCTTTGATCACTCAAGAAGAATGTGAAGTGATGTCATGTGTAAGAGGAGGTGCCGACTGAAACGCCATTCGTGGCTTGAGCGTATAAAAATTAATAAAATGAATGTGAATGATATTGATTTATTGTAGTAATGAAGGCGCCTGTTTAAGAAAAAATGCTAAACCGGCAATGTCTTCTCGTATTGCGTATCGTACCGTTCGAGCTGTAGGGCGCGTAGAGATGTAAAAAAGCTAATAACTTTCCAAATTTCAGGATGAAGACGAACAAAAGTTGGCGAGTGAGTATGATTGCCTTAGTCGAAGCTTTTATCCGCCTACGTAGGAGGAAGGGGAAGTCGCTTTTCAACGAGCCGATCTTATTTGGGAAAGCCAGGATGTCATAACGTCGAAGATTGACAGCCGCTTGCCAGGCTTTCCGCTCCGGCCAATCCATCACTCGAAAGGATAACTTTTGAAAAACCTGCATTCTTCGCTAATTGCTCGCCGATATAGTTCGCAGTATCGTTAATCAGCCTGACGGGGGAAATGGCTTTTTTTTCGATTCTGGAACTGCCAAACTGGGCGATTAATATTCTGATGCTTACACAATAGGGGAAATTCAATTTTAATATCTTACTGCTATCAGATCAACTTTATCAAGTTTATGTTGCTTTTTGTATTGTCTTTTGTAATTTTGCAATTACATAAATACAAAATTGTATAGCAATTCTTTTCACGATTTTTTAAATCTAGATCGTTGGTTTTGTTGAATTTAACCTCCAATTATTTTTTATGCCAAATAATTTATTATTTATGCATTTCGGGCCACGTCCTTGGTCCCACTTCAGAGATGTTATTTGGGCTAAATAGAAATTTTATTAGATTTATTTTGCCCAAATAACAGCGATGAAGTTTGACCAGGGACGTGGCCCGAAATACATAAGCGAATAAAATATTTGGAACAAAAAATCGAACTCCAATTATTGTTTATGACAAATATTTTATTCGCTTATGCATTTCGGGCCAAGTACTTGGTCCCACTTAAGTGCTGTTACATGGGCTAAATGAAACTAATAATACTTTTATTTAGCCCAAATAACATCTGTGCAGTGAGACCAGGGACGTGGTCCAAAAGGCATAAGCAAACAAAATATTTGGCATAAAAAATAATTGGAGTTTTAGTTCAACTCAACGAATGACCTAGGTTGTGAAATCCCAAAACGAGGAAACGAAAGAAAGGAAAAATGGGTGAAAGTAAATCAAATTGAAAATGCCATTGGTCACCAGAGCAAGAGAAAAGAGAAATAGAGCTAGGAAAACCACAAAAGAGCAGCAAGAAAGGAAAAGAGAAAAATGAGAGGGATAGAAAGAGAAACGAAGCGCTCTCTCTTTCTTTCTCAGATACATACAGAGAGAGAGAGAGAGAGAGAGAGAGAGAGAGAGAGAGAGAGAGAGAGAGAGAACAGACAGATGGATAAATAGATAAAAGAATTCAACAGAAGACATAGAAAAAACAGACCAAAAGAAGAAAAGAGAACGAGCAAGCATGAAGTGTGACAAAGCAAGGAGAAATAATCAAGTGAAATATTTGAGAGAGAGAAACATATCTGAACAACGAAGAAAATCCTGAAAGGGAAAATAGGCGAAAGTTAAATAAACGAGAAAAAATGATGGTAAGAGTGCACGCGAGAAAGGGGTAGAGAAGAAAAAAATAAAAATAAATAGATAGTAAATAGATAGACAGATAGAATGAGAGAGAGTAAAAGAGAGAGAGAGAGAGAGAGAGAGAGAGAGAGAGAGAGAGGGAGAGAGAGAGGGAGAGAGAGAGGGAGAGAGAGAGAACAGAAAGATGGATAAATAGATAAAGAAATTCAACAGAAGACATAGAAAAAACAGACCAAAAGAAGAAAAGAGAACGAGTAAGCATGAAGTGTGATAAAGCAAGGAGAAATAATCAAGTGATATATTTGAGAGAGAGAAACATATCTGAAAAACGAAGAAAATCCTGAAAGGGAAAATAGGCGAACGTTAAATAAACGAGAAAAAATTATGATAAGACTGAACGCGAGAAAGGGGTAAAGAAGAAAAAAATAAAAATAAATAGATAGTAAATAGATAGATAGATAGAATGAGTGAAAGAGAGAGAGAGAGAGTGAGAGAGAGAGAAACTGAAAATCGGATAAATGAATAGAGAAATGTAATAGTAAAAGAAAACAGTAAGAGCATAAGAACAAAGAGAGTAATTAAGAGAATGGCTGACTATTGAGTGCTGTTTTATTTAGTCCCCGAATTTGGTCACATACTGATCACTCTTACAATCAATGAGAAAGATATAGATAGAGAGAGAGAGAGAAAGAGAGAGAAAAAGAGAGAGAGAGGAGAGAGAGAGCGAGACATAGATAGATAGATAGATAGATAGATAGAGGGAGAGAGAGAGAGAGAGTGAGAGAGAGAACTTAAGTTGGATTGACTTTTTAGCTACTGGTTATCGAAAAAAAATTCTCCTAATGATTCATTTACGTAACTGCTTTCTCAATGTTTGACTATAGATTAAACCATTTGTACTTTTACAGTGCTTAGAAAAGCATTCCAAATGTTCGACACCACCAAATGCGGCTTTATAGACACTTGCAAGATCTCGACAATTCTGAACACGATGGGCCAGCTGTTCGAAGACGCAGAGCTCAGCCGGATCATCGAGGAGGTCGACGTCGAAGGTAAGCCGCGTCGAAAAAAATAAATAAATATAATTAAAATAAAAAACACGCTAATTTCAGTTGGGTAAAAGGCGTGACAAACTCATTTCCCGAGTATTCGCCCATTCAAAAATAGAACCGACGGTCACAGATGCGTGCTAACGCCCCAAATAATTATTTGTTTACAGAGTGCCCTGAAGTATTTGGATGTTGGCCAGGTATGACTTATGCCCCGTTCGTAAAATACATTAGATCACTCGATACGGTCTGTTTCAACAATTAAACAATTCATTTAAAATAAAAAACATTTTTAGACGATTCACATTGCCAAACGTGCAATACAGCACTACTGTATCTGGGAAGAGCATATATTTTTCAGTTTTACACTGTTTCTTTGTTTTTTGTAGTTCACCTTTTTTTATAAAGCAATCGTCAACCTTAAGCTGAAGGTAACCACAAGGAGTTACAACATCCACTATAATATTAAGGCGGTTTCGGATGATGTAAAATTTATTGCCGAGCCTTGCCGCAGTTCCCCGGGTACAATTAACTTCCTGACTTACAAGATGCCACGTATAAGAGCAGGATTAGTCAGACAACACAAAAGGAATTAATAACGGAGAACATTCAATACCGAGAACAATCATGCTTGAATATAAATACGGCGAATTTTCTGCAATGGAATTCAAAGGCTTTAATCATTAATTGTTGATAATTATATCCGTTTTGTTTTTTATTTTTCTTAAGATTCATTAATTTTTCTGGAAATTAGCAATTTACTATTATTTAGCCAATAATGCATACGCTAGATGCAAGATCAGGAAGGCAGAACTAATTTTTACCCGGTCTGTAATGAAGCATGGGACTGAATATAACAAATCTCCACCAAATCTGAAGTTATGTCGAATGTTTAAATGTCTTTTTAATATGGATATGGGCTGAATACATATTTTTTGCGTGACCATTTTGGTGTTATCAATTCGGAAATACGCAAGGGGTGGTTTTGGTTTGGTTGTGTTTTGCTAGGTTAAAGTTAAGGATTATTTGGAGACCGGGAGATGCGGTCTGATGTGACGTAGGTTTTAGAGAAACGTTTTCTTTATCGTGCCAACGTTTCGATCTTTATTGAGATCATCTTCAGGGCTCAAAGTGTTTGTTTCCTGTGTAGATATGTCATTCTTTTGTGTCGTGCACTCTCAACACGAATGACACATCTACACAGAAAACAAACGCGTTGAGCCCTGAAGATGATCTCAATAAAGTTCGAAACGTTGGCACAATAAAGGAAGTGTTTTTATAAAACCGACGTCACACCAGACCGCATCACACGGTCTCCGAATAATCATTGACTAACGGCTAGTAAACACCACACATTTTATTTTTTTCTTATTATTCGTCAAGGAACTCTTCACCGACTGGACGGTACACCAAATTACGAAACTGTTTTAAACCCTGCAAAAACTTTGATCTAGCCAATCGATCTCAATTAAATTTAACACATAATCAAAAACATACATAAACAATTTTAAAAAACTCTTCTTTTATTTTCCGCAGATATTATTAATAATGTGTGGTGATTAGTGACCGTTAGTCGATGATTATTCAGAAATCATGAGATGCGGTCTGGTGTGACGTAGGTTTTAGAAAAACATTTTCTTTGTTGTCCCAACGTTTCGATCTTTATTGAGAACATCTTCCGGGCTCGATGAGTTTGTTTTCTGTGTAGATGTGTCATTATTCGGTGGCGTGTTGAGAGTGCCACACCTACATAGAAAACAAACACTTTAAGTCCTGAAGATGATCTCAATAAAGCTCGGAACGTTGGAACAATAAAGAAAATGTTTTTCTAAAACCTACGTCAACCAGACCGCATCTCACGGTATCCAAATAATCATTAACTAACGGTCATTAAACACCACACACACGTTAGAGTTAAAGTTATTTATTACCACTAAAGTAACATTGCCATGAGTCTTTCTACTCGACCATGTCTGATTACAGAATAAATTTACCTAATTTATTTTTAATATTATTTGTTTTAAACTGGACTGTTATTTTGACGTAACATAAAGATAGATTTATTTAGTTTTTTTATTGCCATTTATTTTATTATTCAGATTAAGTTAGTCTAGAGATTTTAAACCTAGAAAAAGTCTTCACAACATTTCACAACTAGTGTAATAGTTTAACGTGAATTTGAATCTTCGAGCACTTCCAGAGTCATTTGGCTGTCTGTCCAAATTATCGATGTTAGGCTGGATGTGTGTCGAGGAGCATGTTCTATTGTGTCCTTTAGCCACAGTACTGGCTTAGCAATAGCCAGAAGTTCTGCATGATTACTACATTGTTTTGATAATTTAAACCTTGTGTATGAATAGATAGGGTATTTTCTTGTTACACAAACACACCACATCTAACTTAAAAATCATACTTCCATCTGTACAGATCTCATAATAAGCATCTCCTTTCTCGTTTCATTAGAAATAAATTTCTCAGCAGCCAACGATGGGTTGATCTAGAGACTGGTTTGAATCCTGATTACATATTTTCAATAATGTGAACTCGCAGCTATCAAACCATCCCTATCGACTAACGTACCACTGAAAATGCCAAAACGCGTCTGAAGAAGAAAACGATAGGACTACATACCGATTAATTTTGTTTTCATTTCAGGAAGAAAGGAACACAAATAATTCAATCCCAAACCAACAAACATTTATACAATACAATTTTCTGTCGTTTTCGACGTATATTTTAAGCATTATTTTATTTCAATAGTACCTTTACACCATGAGATCAGAATTACAATCAAATATTGTTTAGAAAACATGTCGAACAATCATTTCCTTAATTGTTATCGGGTTGTCCGGAAAATAATGCAGGATTTTAAGTTTTCATTAAAAAAAATCTATATAAAATATTCTGTTTACGTTTACAGGATTACTCATTTGTATGAATGTCAACACTTATTAATCCTCTTCCAAATGATATTGTTTGTTTACCTCTGTAGCATTCCGCTACTTGGAAATAATTCAGTCATCCTTATAATGTCAAAGCGAGAATTTCGTACGATTTTCTTTTACGAGTTTAAACTCGGCCGAAGCGGAGCCCAAACGGCTAGAAACATTAACCAAGTCTGGGGCGAGGGTTGTGTTAATGAGTGCACTGTGCAAAGGTGGTTTAAAAAATTTCGGGAGGGAGATTTCAGCCTTGAAGATGAAGAAGGTCGTGGAAGGCCTTCCTCTCTTAATGATGATGTTCTGCGATCAGTGGTGGAAGAAAACCCCAAAACAACTGTTCGAGAACTTGCAGAGCAACTCAAAGTCAGTAAAACGACCGTCGCTGACCACCTCAAGGCGATTGGAAAAGTGAAAAAACTCGAAAATTGGGTTCCACACTCATTAAACGATCGCCAAAAAATCAGCGCTTTGATGTTTGTGCATCACTTCTTTGTCGAAACAAAAATGACCCATTTCTGGCCAGAATTGTTACATGTGACGAAAAGTGGATTCTCTACGATAACACTAGACGTTCTGGACAGTGGCTCGACAAAGGAGAAGCTCCAAAGCCCCCAACTCATCAAAAAAAGGTAATGGTTACGGTATGGTGGGCTTCATTTGGTTTAATACACTACAGCTTCTTAAATCCTGGCGAAACCATCAATGCTGAATCATACTGTAACCAAATTAATACCATGCATCAGAAATTGGCAGTAATGAAGCCCTCTTTGGTCAATCGGAAAGGGCCCATTTTGTTGCATGACAACGCTCGACCACATGTGTCACGTGTAACGTCACAAAAATTATTGGAGCTTGGCTATGAAACTTTGCCTCACCCACCCTACTCTCCGGACCTCTCGCCTACTGACTACCATTTTTTTAGACACCTGGACCACTACTTAGAACACATAATATTCAAAAATCAAACGGAACTGGAAAATGCATTTATTGACTTTATCAATTCTAAAAATTCTGAATTCTACTCAGACGGAATTAATAAGTTACCAACACGTTGGGAGAAATGTATTGAGAGTATGGGAAATTATTTTGATTAAAGAACATTGCTTTAAAGTAACTAGTTTCTTTTTTTTTGTTTAATACCAAAATCCTGCATTATTTTCCGGACAACCCAATACAAAAGGTCATTTTCGACTCGTTTTATTTATATTATTAATTGCACAATAATAAATCTGTAGATCGTGAGATGCGGTCTGGTGTGACGTAGGTTTTAGAAAAACATTTTCTTTATCGTTCCAACGTTTCGATCTTTATTGAGATCATCTTCAGGGCCTGGGATGAAAAAATGAATTTATACAATGCTAGAAATTTTAGACTCAAAGTATTTGTACCTACGTCACACCAGACCGCATCTCACGATCTCTAAATAATCATCAACCAACGGTCACCACACAATCATAAATGTTTTTGATTTTTATCTACCACGTTTTTGAGAATTATTTAGAGGGGAAAATAAGTGACCGTTGATTTATAAATATAGAGAAAAATATCTAGTAAAAATAAACTCGGGCCCATCTATTTTCAACTAATTGGCCTTATGTTTTCCATTAGGCATTCATTAGGCAATAAACACAGATTGTGCCGAAACAGCAAGTTTAAAAAAATGTTAAACCCGTTAAGTTGAGAATGTACTAAATTGCACTAATAAAAAAAAACTCTTTACCGGACAATAAAATAAGTAAAAAAGCAAAAACCACCCCTTTACAATATGAATAATAGACTTTTCGACTTGAGAGTGTTTTTAATCCATTTTCTTGTGTTATAACTGTCAGCATTTTATCTTAAAAAAAAATTCGACTTTTCAGAAAGCTAGGGAAACAACCCAAACTAACTCTGAAAAATAAACTCATTTTTTATTATTTTGAGACCTATTTGGACTTAAAGCATCAAACATTAGCGTCCAACCAAATATTCCAACCTCCAACTTATCGAGTCGTTCCAATCCTAAATCCTGCACAATCGTCAATGTTCCTTTCTATGTACCTAGACTTATTATTCATAGCAACTTTAATATCAAATTTTGAAGAAATCAAAAATAGCTCCAAGAAGGTTCACAAGCGATTATCCTTTTATACAACCCCTCATTTCAGCAGCTTTTCATCCCACACCCTTTCAAGTAATCGACCTTGATGGAAGCGTCATTTGCTCGCGACCTTCTAAGGAGGTGTTTGTTACTTTACCGTGGTACTACTAGAAGCAGCATTTTATAACTGTTTAGGTAAAATAAAATATATAAATATATATTTTTTATCGAGCAAAAAACAACAACTCGTATTTAGGAATGTAGATGAAACAGTGATTGAAATTTTACAACTTTCCTTTCTATTTAATTAATTAGGGATTTATCACATATTACTATTATATTAAATTTTAATTAGCTAAATTGTAGAATGCTCGTATTGTTCTACGAGTTGAACATTTGTTTTACGATTTTATCGTCTCTGATTGTCTGAAGTAATGTCGGAATGTTTAATTAAAATGCGTAATAAGAGTTTGGATTCGAAATGTTCTTTGTAACAATTAACCTAGATTCTTGATTGGCGGAAGAAAGTTGAGATTGTGATTACATCCAGTTGGAATTGGTTAAAGTTCTAAAACGAAAATTGTTTTTCAGTTGAGCTGCTTAGTAAAAGTAACTGACCAATAATTTTAGAGTTAAAAAAATAATGGATATTAAGCGTTAGAGAGCTTAATAATTTTAATGTCATTGAAAAATTACCAGCCCTGAACATAAGAAAATATTTTTATTTTTCATATAAATATAAATACTAATCAAATAGAAAACTAAATACAAATTTATTTGTGACAATAGTGAAATTTGTGGGGTACTTTAAAGCACAAATTGGAAAATCCTTCTTCCCCACACTCTTTGCTGAAGCGGGTGTTTTGCAAGGTACCTTCCTTAGTCTCATTCTATATTCAGTTTACACGGCAGACAATCTTATCAATTCCGACACATTGCTACTGAAATATTCAGACAATACCACCAAAATTTCAGCAAATCTAGAAGCCAGTTATATGTTAACACACACACACACACACACACACACACACACACACACACACACACACACACACACACACACACACACATATATATATATATATACAGGGTGGCCCCAATCGATTCAGCACACTTCCAGATCTTACAGGAAATTGAACGCTGAATAAAAAAGGTCCTATGTACCTGTGTCCGCAAACCCTTCAGTTCCGAGCTACAGGCAAAAAAACCATGAAAAACCACGTTTTTTGACCTTATTCGTGAAATTGTTAGTAAACCATTAGCCTGACCATAAAACAGCTCGAAACAACATCTGTAGAGGATTAATTTCTGCGTCGAATGAGATTAAAACCAGCCTGATCGGCCGAAAATTTCATTTTTGACGATTTTTCGAAGTTAGGATTTGAAGGGATAAACAAAATTCACCATTTCTGACATTTTTATCGAAAATTCACAACTTGAACCTCTATCAAAAAATTCTCCGTTACAAAACTCCAAACTCCGCTTTCATGATAGGTGTCCTTTTTAGATGTCCCGGCTGAATTTCTTTTGAACCAATGACCCTATAAAAAAGTGTTTAATATTTTTTAGCCTAGTTACAAATCTTTACCATTTTTCGGAAAAAAATTATACAGGGTACCTCAGGCCAAGTTCAACTTCAAAATTTTAAATACGACCCTAAACACCCTGACACATCATTTTAAATTTTTTTACGCTGAAAACAATGGTGCAATCGAATTAGTTAAAAAATACCAAAGTTATGACTAAAATTTGAAAAACGCATTTCGTTTGTTATGTTGTTAATTACAATTACTTGCTTCTTCTATCATTGTTTGCCAAACTGGTATTATGAAAGTAAATCTTCATTTTTACATCGACTGAAGAAAACGTTCTTCCATACATCCTATGGACTCCAAGTTCACCTCTAATGGCATTTCACTACCGTTGTAATTTTCGAACATGGGCAGAGGAAAATCCGAGAATTTCGTATTCTTGTCATCATCAGGTGGTTAACAACATCAACGTTTGATGTGGACTTCTCGGAAATAAATTAATTGGGCCTTATTTCTACGAAAATAATTTAAAGGGTGCTCAGTTTCCCAATTGTTTTACCAACACTCTTAGATGATGTTCCTCTGCAACAAAGGCAAACTATGATTCTCCAGCTTGATGGATGCCCAGCATACCGCATACAGCAGATGAGAAGTTATTGGAATTGACACTTCCAGGATAGGTGGAAAGGACCTCATAAGAAATTCAGCCAGGCTATATATAAAAAGGACACCAAGTATATTTTATATATATATATATATATATATATATATAAATGCTAAAAAATAATTGAATCAAGATCGGTGCAACAAATATCAGGTCGATTGCTATATCTTAAAGTTCCTTTAACTTTCCTTTGACCAACAGACCAATAATTATTGATATATAATTATATATATAAGTTTTTAATAAATATATATTGTTAGAGGGAAGTCAATTTTATACGATGGACAGAAGCAAATGGTTATGCTTTACTAAAATCGTCTTACTCTGACTTCATACCTCGACTCCGGAAATACAGTTGGCTTGAATTTTTTCGGAAATTAAATCTCCCTCGGAGGCCTAATTGCTCGGCCAAGGGCATCGGAATTAACAGTACATTAAGAGGGGTTCAATTAAATCCGGCGGGGGAAGGTGCCAAATGATACGAAATACCAGCGATTCCGGAGAGACGGTTCCGGCCCGAAAGTGGCCCCGCTCCAGCGGTTTGTTTTTACGGCCAACCTGTAAACCGAGTCGACGTCTATTTCGAAATGGTGAGCCATATATTTTCAACATTGCGGAAAATAAGTACGACTCCTTTAAATAGTATCAGGAGGCTGGAAACGCGCATTAAAAAATACTGGTCAGTAAGAAATCTATGAAATTCATAAAAATGCATTTAGTCGTAAAATTCCATTAGAAGACATTCTATCTAAGTGCAAGGGTTCAATTATTATACTCTTTACTTTTGTTTGAACACATCACCTATTGACTTTTGTTTTTAAAAGAGATTTCATGGTCAATGCCGTTTTAGCTTCGTAGAGGGTTTAGAGGATATCTTGGTGAAGACATGGAGAACAACTTTTTAAAAAAAGATGTAGAAATGTGTAGGATGTCTGACCACGCAATGAAAAAAAAAGTTAGAGGAAAAACTTTGAATCCGGTCAAGTTTCTTAACAGGACACTACAGACTAAATGGGCATCTGAAGAAGATTGATATAACCCAACATGGCACGTGCAGATTCTGCAAAGAAGCAGAGGAGGCACCAATACAAACAAACAAGCGCCACATTCCCTCGCAGGAGAAAGTATTTTGGGATGTTCATGGTAACCGTAGAAGAAATTAAACAACTGAGACCGGGTTTACTAATCAAGTTTCTTGATGAACTAGGATATGTGTGCTGTAGGTACAGAACGGAGGATTCAAGTTATCAACGCGCGCAGTTTAATCTTAGTCAAAGAAGCATATTTTAATGTAAACTTATTAACCTTGTCATCAAATAGACTAACATAAAAAATGATAAGAGTTTCAAGTTGGGTTTTATTTGAGATATAGAAAGGTTGGTTAAAATGAGGATCACTTGGGTCTGAAATGTTTGAATTTGGCCTAGGTTTCATTACTTGGTAGAGTGATTATTTGGAGATTGTGAGATGCGGTCTGGTGTGACGTAGTTTTTAGAAAAACATTTTCTTTATCGTTCCAACGTTTCGATCTTTATTGAGATCATCTTCAGGGCCTGGGATTTATAAACATTGTTTAAATTATACAAATACATGTAGGATGTGGAAAAAAATGAATTTATACAATGCTAGAATTTTTAAATTTAACAAAGTATTTGTACTCATTCGAAGTGTTTTTTTCTGTGTAGACGTTATTGTTTATGGTTTATTGGGTGTCGTGTTGAGAGTGCCAGTGAGATATTGATGTTTTATATTTATATACGTTGGATTTTGAAGGGGAGGGGAAGCGAGTCGGGATAGAAAGACATTTTTATATGACGGATCAGCTTCTTTGAGGTGAAAGGAGCCGACAATGGGAAAAAACGGGTAATAGTTCTACCTGATTATCCTTAACTTGGTAGAGTTTCAAATTCCAAATCAGTAAGTCCAGATGGGGCATGTAGTCTCGTAAGTTAATTAACTTTGTTTTCTTTATAGTCTGCATGATAGTTCCAGACTGCTTAGTTCTAATCTATTCCATCTAATGTGCGTACATTAGTTACGTTTGTTGCCATGATGAAATCGAGGTATCGGATATGGGTCCGTGCTGGAATAGTGATGTTAAAGTAAAGTAATTCCTCTCATAATTGCATACTACTATCAATTAAAAAGTCATCGGCTCTGCGGGGATCGAACCTAGAACCAGTAATGGCAAATACAAGTCGGACGCTCTAACTACTCGTCCATCGCGGTTCAATTAATAATAGTGCTATTATTTATAATAAAAGACAGGCGGTTGGATATTTGAAGGTAAATGTGACGTGATCACATTTATTTTCATTCAGGGTTAGTACTACAGCAGACAGAAAGAAAAGAGGCAGATGAATATTTGGAACAAGACTGCGGATAACCACACCGGCACAGATGGTCAATTGAGTTTCTCTCCAGGAAGGATTACCTGTCGTAAAAATATACAAGATAAGACAAAGTACAAGTATGAGACAAACCGCTTTTTGTGGAAAGGAACGAGTTTTCAGAATCTGTACTACCTGTATAAACAATCAGACATAAACAAAATTAGGACTAGGTGTAGGTAAAAGGGAGGATAAGCTTGAGCCAAGCTGTGCCAACAAAAGGAACAATTAATTATTCTTTCTAAGGTTGAGATAAAAAAGACAGTGTCACGAGCGGGATTCGAACCCACGACTTTCTCTCTCACCCTTATCTCAACCAAGACCTTAGAACGAATATGAATTGATTGAAATGAAGTAACATGGTCAATTGACCACGAAAACGTAAAAGGAACAATGTTTTATTTCGAAATGTACCAAAATCATAATCGATTGTGACACTGTGTCTCCGTGGGAAGAAATATCAGCTGTGAAAATTATACAGAGAATGTAGATCTTTAAACCTTAAAAGACAGCGAATTTTACATGTTGAAGTTACGAGTTTTCAGTATCTTGCAACCTGAAGAAACAGTCAAAAAAATTTTGGGACTAGTTAAAAGGTTGAAAGGAGGTTCTTGAGTTTGTGCATGCCATGAGTTTGATAAAAAACAAATCATAAAAAAATTGGATGTTTGTCTTAATTTTTGAAACATTTTGACAAATTCACTCACAATCGTTTATTTAAAGGTAGCGGGAAAGTGAATTTCGACGGTTTCTGCGAGGTGGCCGCTCACTTCTTAGAAGAGGAGGACGCCGAGGCAATGCAAGAAGAGCTTAAAGAAGCTTTTCGCCTTTACGACCGAGAAGGTGAGTTTGGAATAAAAATTCCTGTTTATTTTCCTTTATTTTTCGTCATGAAACGTTTCAGGCAATGGATACATCACGACGGCTACCCTCCGGGAAATCCTGGCTGCTTTGGACGACAAGCTGAACAACGAGGACCTCGACGGAATCATCCAGGAAATCGACACAGACGGATCCGGCACCGTGGACTTTGACGGTTTGTATGATAACAGTCCTTTAGTTGGTAATATTTTTAACTTTTAATTCTAAATTAGCAGCAATAAATAATGTTATATATTATTAGTTTTTATTGTAATCTTCTTACTGACGTCATAATAAAACGAACAAGGTAGGAAAAAAATTATTAGTGACCGTTAATCGATAATTATTCCGAAATCGTGAGATGCGGTCTGGTGTGATGTAGGTTTCAGAAAAACATTTTCTTTATCGTGCCAACGTTTCGATCTTTATTGAGATCATCTTCAGGGCCTGGGATTTACAAACATTGTTTACATTTAACAAATACATGTAGGATGTGGAAAATACAAAAATTTCTTTTCTATACCGACTTCCTTCCCCACCTCTCCAACGTGTATAAACATAAAACAGCAATATCGCACTGGCACTCTCAACATGACACGAAAGAATGGCACAATTACACAGAAGACAAACACTTTGAGTGAGTAGAAATACTTTGATTGACTATAATAAAAAATAGATTTTGCATTGTATAAATCCACTTTTTCCACATCCTACATGTATTTGTTAAATGTAAACAATGTTTGTAAATCCCAGGCCCTGAAGATGATCTCAATAAAGATCGAAACGTTAGCACGGTAAAGAAAATGTTTTTTTGAAACCTACATCACACCAGACCGCATCTCACGATTTAGGAATAATTATGAAAAGCAGTAAAATATTGTATTTACAAGTGAAAAGTCATACCACTTCTATGTACAAAGCTTTTTTCAGAATAGCCTCCAAGAACCAACTTCCCAAAACAGTCGAATTTCTAAAGATAGTCTGGCGAGGTGTCTACAAATGTACGCCACCTCAATAAAGCACCGGTCACGGAAAACCACAAAGGACGGCGGAAATTTTTCGAAATACACTAAATCAGACAGCTCTTGGCATCTGTCCTTTGACGGGAAAAGAAACGGTGAATTATGCCGGGCTTTGACACGATTTTTTTACGTTTTACCAAGGGGGTCTTTTTCATCGTTTGGGGCTGTGTTGAATTAGCGCGGTTTGTTCGATAAGCAAAGAAGAAACGTCTGGGCCTAATTCTTCTCTTTTGACAATTAGGACTTGGCCCAGTAAAAAAAAACAACTCTTTTTGGCTACAAGACAAATACTATCTCTACAGAGACATCCCCACTTGATTTTCATGTGCAACGAATTATTATAGTTTAAGGATAATCCTAAAAATAAATTTATTTCAAAGTAAAATTGTCTCTCAACGAATGAATTTTTTTTACAATAATCTTGAGATAGATAGATAGAGTAGAGAGAGAGAGAGAAATGAACAATTGCTAATTAACTTGAGAGAAATTTTACAATCAAGAATTTTATAATCTATCACATATTACCAAAACGTTCGATTATATTATCCTTACATGTTTTATTATTTCCTTCTTTGTAAGCGTTTTATAATACTTAATTATCGCAATTTTAATAAATAAAGGTATATTAGATATAAAGCAGCAATGTTAACCATTTTATTTAAGAAATTTGTTAGTAATTGATTAATACTTTCTAATAAACTTTTGACTTTGTTGGTTTTGTTTCAGAATTCATGGAGATGATGACTGGAGAATAAAAGTAATGATAACGAATTATGAATACTTACTACTTCTCGCTTAAATTTAAATAAATGAAAATGATCATAATTGTATAATTGAAATTTTGGCATTGATGTATTTGCGATACAAAAAAGTGAGTGTTACACCAACTGAATATTGCCAATAAACGTATATTTTTTCACGTTTGTTTCATTTGCAAACAGCCATCTTCCATATTTACAAAAAATATTTTATAAACAAATAATCTTGTTTCTTCTTCTTCTTCGATGAAATCAAGGATTTTTTTAGGAGTATAAAGGTCTTCACATTTCAAGTATTTGATGATGTGAAATTTAGTGAAATGGTTCTTTTTTGGGTTTGTTTGCTTTTCCACGATTTGTTATACAGGTATTACAAACATTTGACTTGCCAACAGGTTGTACAATGTAATTATTAGCAGTTATATTTTCTTCGCGAGATGGCCATCTTTTAATAGCTATTTTCTTATCTATTACTATATCCGGGCAAGTGATCTCTCTCTCTCTCTCTCTCTCTCTCTCTCTCTCTCTCAATCTCTCTCTCTCTCTCTCTCTCTTTCTCCCAAGCGAGTGAGAGTGAAAGAGAATTACATTTCTTATGCAAAATGAATTTTAAAATGTTTGTAAATAGTCCTGTCAACAGAGCTCTTCAAAGTAATCTTGTCGAAAATAAGTTGAAGGAGACATCTGTACAAACTTTCAACTCGATGCTTTAAGCTTGTTTAAGTATTTAATTCTGTAAAAAGAACGTTTCAAGTACAAGAAGTTCTTTTTAATTGAATACTTCAATTTATATTTCAAATTATTAATAGCTAAAATATAATTTGATAATATTAAAAATAAGTACAAAAACAAAGCACAACCTGCTTAAATTGACGATCAAGCTACTTATTTATAACCATGCCCGTAGTCGAAGTGTCAAATCGTCCGTTGTACGAAAGGGCAGATTGAGGAATGACACATTGGGAGTTGAGGATGAAATGTACAAAATAAAATAAAAATTATGCCACAGATCACTTGGACTTTCGTTTTTCCACAAACTATCTAAATGAATTTTCTCAGTTGTGCTGGCATGATGTCGTTAAATTTTGTACAGCTTACTGAAATTGGTTTCTATTTTTTATGTTGGAATGAAAAAATTTCACATACCCACCATTCCATCGATGTTGTTAGTCATCCACATAATGAGCGGTGGGTGGTCTCGTTCAATTTTTATTTTCGCAACAGCAGGGGTCATATAAACCCTCAGGGTGCCGGTGTTTTTGAGAAAAAAACCATTTGTAAGTATGTCGGGTTCGAATGCAGGACGGCAGGATTCGAACCCAGGACCTTTACCTTACAGTGATGAGCACCGGGTCAACGCCTAAACCGTTGCGGCCATCGACGCCCCAAATTTTTATTCTAATTTGACATTGAGTTCATTCGTAATGAAATTTTTTTAGCTTTTTCCCGAATTCGACAAAAATTTTAGTTTTTTTTCTATTTAGTTTTATTAATTAGAAAGTACCTAATAAATTTTCATTTTATCGATGGTTTTGTTTAAATACAAAATGATTTTTAAGTTTGACGGAATTCTTTCATTAACAGTACATAGAAAAATTAGAAATAAATTCTTTCTGGTTAACCAGGAATTCGTTATAATTAAAAACTTAACAAAATTCGCCAGAGTCCATTTAAACAGGTGGTGCATTGTTTGTCCCCAAGGGGTGGCGAAAAATTCACCACCCCTGTTTACTCGCATTCGTAATGAATGTAATTGTTAACATTGTATTCAAGTTATGTTATACACAATATTACGTAATTTTCGAATTTAAACTGAGACATATGTAATGAAGTGCAAACGTATGTTACAAAATTGTTATAAACAGGTGCTTTTTTAAATTTTCAGAAGATTTTATTTATATTATGTTTTTAGTTTTGTGTTCGTTCGTTTTTACTTTACTCTTTTCCAATGGACTGTCGATGAAGAAGATAGTCGGTGGAAGTATGGCATTTCAAGAGGATTTTCCGTATATAGTCAGCCTACAGTGGAAAAACAGACACCACTTTTGTAGCGGAAACCTGCTGTCTTTGAAGAAAGTCCTGACGGCCTGCCACTGCACGAGCATATTCTTCAACCACGAGCACATCCTGTTCGATAGAGAAGACGTGATAGTCGTCGGCGGGGTGTTGAAACTGAAGAACAACATAGACGAGCAGATACGACACGTCAAGGAGCTCTTGCCCCACGAAAAGTGCGAAGAACAGGTGTACAGCTGGAGGTTCGACTACGCCCTGTACATCCTGGATGCGCCTTTTCAGAAACATTTCAAAGGAGGCGTGGTCTCCACGGTGCCGCTTTATTCCACAAACAGGATAAAGGCGATCGAGAAATTGGAGAATATGTCTAAATCGTCTCAGGTGTGCAGAACCGCCGGCTGGGGAAATCAACTGGTAGTTGAAAACGGCACCGTCTATTCGACACTCTCGGAATACCTTAAGGTCTTAGATGTCACTCTGCTCTCGAGAAAAGACTGCTTGCTCATTCTGTGCAGGCCTCCGATGTGCCGTTGTTTGGACGATGGCGATCTCCAGAGGAAGACTCAGTGGTGCGCCATCGGCCCTGATGAACAGGACGTCTGCGAAGGGGACTCTGGCGCCCCTTTGATCTGCTCGGGCTTCCTCTTCGCCATCCTGTCATGGGGGCCCGCCTGCGGAGAATGGACCTACCCCTCGATGTACTCCGGAGTCTACGAAGTCCTAGACTTTTTGTCTTCAGACGTCTCCATGCTCGCTTCAAGTTCCTACACTCTATTAGAAATCGGCTTTTTCGTCCTCATCTTGATACTACTTTTTTAACAACTTTAAAAATAAAATCAATCTTTTTGCATTGTAACATGTGTTTTTTGTACATTGAGTTACTATTTACTGCAACTATATAAGGATTAGATTGATCAAGCATTCATCATTTTAATCTATCAGATGTAAACAATTACAATAGAAAAAAAAATTCAAACTAACTTGATCAGATTTCTATCTAGTAAATTTAGAATAAAACACATCTTTGTCTCTGTACCATAATCCCGAAACCCAGCAAACGGCAGCACAACATCTCCTTCTGTCGTCCTACTCTCATTTTCTAGATGGAGAAGATCCTGAAAAATCCCCTCATACAATGTCTTTATCAAACACATGATTACTCCCATTTAATCCCTGATTATCAGTTTTGTTTCCGACAGTGCCCAGCTGTCCTTCTCGACGTTGCGCAAGGATCTTTGCATCTGGTCTGACATGTGATGCAGTGTAAACTCAGAGGGGATCTCCAATTTCACCTTGTCCTAAAGTCCTTCTTTGCCGACCGGTACTTTTGAGTAAACATTCAGTTTACTTCTTCCAATTAATTTATCTTTTTAGGTAAGGTAACCTAAATGACCCATAGTGGTTGAAGGCCATTTAATAATAATTATGTAAGGTTAATAATAATTATGTAAGGTTTCCTTTACTTAATGTATACTGCTGACATACTTAATCATCCGAATATTTTTCTGTTCTCAATTGTAGATGATACTACTATCCTGTCCTTGTCATTCATTCCTTGAAATCTCAACATAACTGTCTTTGAGTCTTGGCTAAGGAAAAGGAAGATTACATTTTACCTGTTTGTAAGGCATTGGTCGAGATAAAAAAAAGTCGGTGTCACGAGCGGGATTCGAACCCAAGACCTTCGGCTAAGTACACAGCTGCTCTACTGCTTGAGCTATCGTAACTTCGATCCACTCGGACACCGACTCCCCACTTCAACCCACCTTTCCAATTTTCCCTCCTTTTTGCCATTTTTCATTTATTCTCGGCGACCAATGAAATGGCCTTGGAGAGCTTTAGTGAAATATACTCCATTTTCCTTATTACATCTATTAGGGTCCGTGGTCTGATTGACCAAATAAATGATGTTCAAATAATTAAGGCTTTCGTTGAGATAAAAAAGTCAGTGCCACGAGCGGGATTCGAACCCACGACCTTCGGCTAATACGCCGATGCTCTACCACTTGAGCTAATGTCCGTGTGTGTAAGCGAACCTTGGACCGAGTGGATCGAAGTCACGATAGCTCAAATGGTAGAACAGCGGCGTATTTAGCCGAAGGGGGGTTCGAATCCCGCTCGTGACACTGATTTTTTATCTCAACCAATACCTTACATAAAGGTGAATTAACTGAAAGAAGTTATTTGGTCAATCGGACCACGAACTCTAATAGATTACTCTTTACATTACGGCATCCTGTATATCTCACCCATGTTCCTCTACCTACGATAACCTGTGTTCACTGCTTAGTAGTACATCGCAACTTCTCATATGTGGCAGGACTTTTTGCAAGTAATCCAGCTTCTAAAACTCTTCGCCTTACACTTCAGTCGGCTGACATTCACATATCTAACTTGAAGATGTTGATCTCAACAACGTAGAATGTCAATTATGGACGACATTCGAAACAACCTCTGAAATGTCATACGATGGCGACCTGATCCTTGCCTTTTGAGTAACATCTTGGTAGCGAAGGAAGCACATTCCATGATTCCTTCAAGAATTCGGACAGCCCCTGGCCGCATTCGCTTGACTTCTTCCATCTTCCAACATTGCTATGGTTCTAGCCGAAAAGTTGTACACTGCCCAATGGAGAAATATCTATTTTCTGTTAATACCTTTCTTCTTATTAAATAATTCATTAGGCTGTAAAGTAACTTTTTCCATCGAAACTTACATCTTTATGCATTGCTATTGCACAGGATTGGGAATCGGGATCAAGAAGGATGAATGACAACAGACAATTTTGCAATAATTGTTGATTAAAATAAATTCTACAAACTGTGACTAAGAACCGCTAGAAATCTAAGCCGGCGAACCCGGCGGTGCTTTACCGATACAGCTGCAACTTACAAGCTACATGGCTAAGCTATTATCTTCTGAACATGTGCCATCCACGCATTTTCAAGACACAAAGAAAAGCAGTATAAATAATGATATAAAAAAATTAAAAACATCCATCAGTCAAAAACCTTTTTTTATAAAAAAAATTATTAAGATTCGTTTTGTCCAAATTATTAGTAAAGAAAAACTTTTATTACAACACTTTTTGTTTTCCATTTCATAGAAGGAAAAAATCGAAAATGTATCTTTTTCAAAGACTCTTATCACACCTTTTTTTTTCTTTTCAATCTAAATAAACTATTAAACAATTATCGATTATACTACTTTTATTTTTCAATACGTTCAATATATTTTATATTTCGATTACTTCTAGAATCGGCAATTCTAAAAATGAACAAAATTTTCTAATACCACAAAATAAACAATGGATTTTCAATTTTATTTGTGTTTGTTTTTGAGAGTGATTTTGATATTTTGGAGAAAAACATGGCCCTTTGAACTGTAAATATTAGGTGAAAATAAGTATAAATAGTCACACTCAAGTAATTAGCAAAAATTAAAGTTATTACTGCCTTTACAGGATGCTTACGTCACGGGCGTTAGGGGCTTAACGCTGGGGGGTCACTGACGAGGGGGTCAAAGCACTTTACAATATATTTTTCATACTATTTTTATTAAACAAGTCGGACACCCTAACCACTAAGACAACTTGGTAAGAAAAAACTAAATCACTTTGGATAATAAATTTTATTGTTTGCATTGTTAAACAACCCACAGACCTGCCAAAAAAGCAAAAAAGAATTTTTTGATTTTAGTGTTAACTTAATGGGACTATATCGGTTTATTTTAGGAATTGGTTTGAAGCACGTACTCGTGCAAATGAAGAAAACTTTTGACCAAGATAAAATACGTCTTTTGCTTTTTTCTAATCCAAACAGTGCTTGTTTTTAAAGTTTTTTTATTTTAAAAAACTTACAGCTCGGTTTATATTTAAACTGCTGTACGGAAACTCCGTCAGGAAAGGAAAGAATTCTCCGGGGGAAAAGAAACCTCCAAGGGTTCCAAAATTTTTGTAATGTAGTACCTGTATTTTATTTATTACTGCACAATGTACTATTCACAATGTATAGAACAAGGACTTATCGCATGTGGAGGACTTAAATGCCATTAAACATTTAATACAACTTACTGCTTGAGTACAAAATTTAAAATAGTCAAAAGTTTGAATGTTTTCAGCACTTTGTAAGAAAAAATGCTTAGTATCATTGAAGACAAATAAATATTGACATATATGAATAAATATTTTCTTTGTTTATTTTATTATCCATTAAAAATAACGTTAAAGTTGCAACCATAATATAAAGATTAGTTATCTCAGGCCACGTTTTCCCTCCAAAAAAACTCACCTCAATTCAATCGGACAATATACACACAAAATAGGAAACATTTGTGTACACAGGAAACTCGCTAAGCTGCGGCCCTTGGCCCCATATCTGAAAAGAAAAGATGCACTTTGTCACCCAAGTCGACTGAAATCAAAGATGTACGATCGAGCCGCAGTGGTTTCTCGTCTCGGTGCGATCTCGGCCGACTTTCACTCGGTGAGCGGCTGCCAGTTCTGGATCTGCTCCATCGGGTTGGCAAACGCCGAACTCCAGTGGGTCAGCGCTTTCCCACGGGCGAACATGTACGACCCAAGGACGCATTTCCCGATCGATTTGTCTGAAAAAATATACACGAAATAAAACATCCACAAAGAAAGAAGATGAAGAATTCCTGTCATTTCATTCGGTACCATAAACTAGTCACATTGAAATGTAACTGCAATCTTTGGTTGCATAAGGATAAAACAAATACTGGGAGCGTCCTTTCTTGCGATGGCGTGTCGTCGTTCTAAGAATTTTTTTATATCAACGTTTTTGGGCACCGAAAATATTTTCCAAGACAATACATAGCAAAAGAGAAATTGGCAAATAGAGGGAAAATTCGAACAGGTTGAAATGCAGAGTTGGTGTCTGAGAGGATCGAAGTCACGATAGCTCAAGTGGTAGAGTAGCAGCTTATTTAGCCGAAGGTCGTGGGTTCGAATCTCGCTCGTGACACTAGCTTTTTTATCTCAACCAAGACCTTACATAAAACGAATAATTAATTGAAAGAAGTAACTTGGTCAATTGACCACCAAATCGTAAATGGACTATACATAGAATTTAAGTATTATATGTCACAATCACAATAAATGATTTTCAATTAGTTAAGACTTAGGTTGAGATAAAAAAGTCAGTGTCACGAGCGAGATTCGAACCCACGACCTTCGGCTAAATAAGCCGCTGCTCTACCGCTTGAGCTAGTGTCCGTGTGTGTGTGTGTGTGTGTGTGTGTGTGTGTGTGTGTGTGTGTGTGTGTGTACTCGAACCTTGGACCGAGTGTATCGAAGTCACGATAGCTCAAGTGGTAGAGCAGCGGCGTATTTAGCCGAAGGTCATGGGTTCGAAACCCGCACGTGACACTGACTGTTTTATCTCAACCAAAGCCTTAATTAATTGAAAATCATTTATTTGGTCAATCGGACCCCGCAACCTAGTAGATTCACAATAAATATAAAGAAAAGTAAAAAATACATGTATTCTTCAGGGTTATTTTTTACAGAATAAGCCAAATTGAAGTAAGACTAATTGTTGCAAGGTTATATAAAATAAACCAAGGTTTGACAAAAGTAACTTGGAGGAAGAGTCCATTTTATTTTTCCATCCTCATTAACCCCACCCTGGCAGTTAACCTAGAATTACGTTTTACTTTTCCCAACTTCCCCCCGGCCCAAGTGTAACGACTTGAAAAGTTTTTAGTTTAATTGGTGCATTAGGCTGTAAGGATGAGTGGCTTTTTCGCCGTTTTAAGATGGCCGAATGATTAGGCCGAAAGAAATTAGCAGTTTTAAATAAAAAAGGAAACGCGGATCTCGAGGTTTTTCTCTCTTGTGATTGAATATGCACTTTGGCCAGGGTTTTATAGCAGCTTTTCTATAAAATTAGCCGTTTTACGTCTTAACGAGCGCTGATTAACTTTAACAAGAGTAACAAGACAGGGATCGTTGTTTGCTTTAAATTAAACCCATATTTTAGTAAATAAATTATTTAAATTCTAATCTTTTTCATTATCGGATTTTCAATTTGTTACTAATTTCTTAGTTTCATAATAAATCTCCATCTAGACGTTATTTAATAAAAGATCGTTAAAGTTTTTATTATTATCTATTCATTATCAATCTTTTCGTATCTAGTAATTGAGCCCTTCTACTATGAATTTCAAAGTTTAAATTTTTGTTGACTTCATTATTTTTATTCTTAAAGTCATTATTAAACAAAGTACAACTGTACATAACAAATTAAGTTGGTATCAAAAAACTTCTACTTTATTTAACTTATTTATTATTTTTTATATATATGAGAGAGAGAGAGAAAAAAAAGGGAGAGTGAGGCGAGAGGGGGAAAGGAGAGTGAAGTAGTAAGTTCATGTGTGTTTAGGTTAACTAGAGTAAGTTTATGTGACTTAGGGACGGATGAATGTGATATGATACCAGGTTTGAAGAACCTGCTCAATAAATTGGTTAGACCCAATAGCGTGACAGTTTCAAGTATGCTTCTACGTTACGTCACAATAGTTTAGTAAGGGAGCATAATAAAGATCGACTTACGTGCTCGTACGTGTTCGTAAATGTAAGTTTATTTTCGTAAATGTATTTTTATTTTGTCACCTATTGTTCATGACGGGAAAAAATTTAGTTGTTGGTGTCATGTTCTTTACAATGTTAGTACACTGTATTTTTACTTGTGTAAAAAACTATAATTCTGCGGGGGGGGTTGTTTTCTTTGTAGACCATCTTCCTCCCTAAATCGAAATCTAGATCATTCGATTTTTTTTTTCTACGGGTTTCGCAAAAGCAGAAGTCATACCAACTCCCGCTGTGTCGGACACTGTTTTAAGTATGTGATTTCGAGTTCAGGGCTGCTCGATTTGAACCCGAGAACTTTACCTGACGGTCATGAGGGCCATGACTTAACTGTCGGCGTCCCCGATCGCCTTACCCACACACCTTCCTTGCGGGTCCAGGTAAAGTCCGACCATCAACCCTGGTGCCTCGGGGTAACAAATGATGGAGGCAAATTTCCCCCTTACCTTCCTATACCCTTCCTTTCCTAATTTTCCTTTCTCTTCCTTACACCCTTCTGCTTTGGCAGAGGCTTCCTAGGTTACTGAACCCGCACCCCTCAGGCAACGGGTGCATCAGTAGGTGGTTCGTATGAACTCCCGGATGGGCGATCAGTCCCACCTTAAAAATAATACTGAACCACGGAGTAGTACTAATACTAGTAGTATCCAGGCGGCTCTACTAATTGAGGTTGGACTCGTGGTGGTCGTGGTTTGCAAACAGATTGTACCTAAGCTGGAGGATACCGGCCAACCGGAGCCGGAGATAGAGTGCCTTCTCTATCTCTCCAGGGGTGATGAAAAGCACAGCTGAAAGGCTGGGCCAGAAACCACAAAACCATTTTCAAGGCACAAGTACGGATGTGCCCTTTTTAGGACACTTCTGAACTTAGTTAGTATTGCACCACCTCGCTAGCTAAGGGATGTGACAAGTCCATGCATGTAAAATCTTCCTGGTGTTCTCTTTGAGAACACTGGGCGTCTGAGAAGTCCTCTCGGGGATAAGTCCGGACGTTAAAGATTCTCATGCGTCTCAACACCCATGAGTAAAGATGGGAACATGGGCCCCCGATCGCTCCTATCTTTAGACTTAGATGAATGTGATATGATACCAGGTTTGAAGAACTTGCTCATTAAATTGGTTAGACCCAAGATGGTGACAGTATCAAGTATGCTTCTACGTTGCGTCACAATAGTTCACCATTTCAATACAGTTTACGCGATGTGTAGTCTAACCCTTTAATATTAAGCTTTATAGACAATTCTTCTTTTTACACAGACAAGAGCCAAATAACCTGCAGAAAAGACTAGCATTGAATCATGTTAAAAATTGTCGTTATTCTGTTATTATTGTAGCAAATTATTCTGGAAAATTCAAATTACCGTAAGTCTACAAAACAAGAGATATTTCATTAGTGGGAGAAACGAAACGCGTCATTGTTATTTTGTGGTGCATGTTCGTTAGCTTAACGAAGGGATCCATCGAGCTGAAGGTTAACTAGATATTCGTCCATGCTTAAAACCGATTTACAGTGTGACTCCAAGTCCTTAAAATAGAATTTCCTCGTGTCCCTACCAGGAATGACTTTTTTCCCTGGTAAATATTTACGCAGCCGTGGGGGCATGGAAAAACAAATGGTTCACCTTTACAAGAGACATTATTACCCGCCCTCTGGAATCGGGATTTAAAGCTTTTCAGCGATGACCAAACAAACAGAAACAAACACGAATACACCATAAAAACGGAGAGTTTTATTGTATTATTTTAATAGGGGCTGGTTTAGTTTATTATTCCGTTTTATAAACAGACAAGAAGCAGCGTTCGCAGCTGGTCGGATTTGAATTGTAAATTAATTAGCATGAGTTAGACCCTTGCTATTTTCTCTATTTATTTCCTGATGCCTTCAATTTTGAAATTCGCTGTTCTAGTGTAATAATTAAAAGCTTTCTCTAAGCTGACGAAACAGTCATTCTGGCCACCTCTACATCCGCCATGCGGAGAGCCATTGACGTTGATACATCATAGTACATTTAAATAAATCCAAAATCTTAGTTTTTCGTAGAGAGGACAGGGTGGCGAATAATGTACTGGATCTTTGACGGAAGACGAATTGACTTTGTGAGTGAGTATAAAAGTATCTGGGAGTGCTCTTCACGCCCAAGCACTCTCTAACATCTCACCTCAAAAAGAAAATTTATACGGGGAAATATGCAATAAATTCGGTCTGGTTCAAACATCTCTCAATTTCTTCTGTGTGTCGTCGATAGTATGCAATGCTTCCCAGGTTTGGAAGTATCAGCGGTTCGATATAGTCGAATCTTTTCAACGTCTTTTATTCGTAAATTTCGTAAATTATTCCACCTGAAGAATTTCACACCTAACTGCACATTGAACGAAGAATCATCAACCGACCTTTTATTTGTTTACACCTTCAAACTCCACCTTTTATATCTAAGCACACAGCCTGATTACAGAATTCCCAAAATTACGGCGGTTGAAATAATTAACGCTAATTTATCCTGGTTTAAGGCACTCAATTCATTACTCCAATATCTCAATATTAACTTTTTACTCTCCTTTAACAATTATGAAGTTCTCTAAATTGTCGGCATTTGAATCATCCATTTGCTTCAGGCATTTTGAACATTGCACCGAACTGGCTTTCAGATCCAATAAATTTATGCTCTACAAAGAACTAGATCGTTCAGAGGCATTTTAATCAATAGACTGTATTTAATCTTAGATTATCAATTAATTATTTATTAATGTTTTGTAATTATTAGATTATTAGTAATTAGGTGTGTGGTGTTTGGTGACCGTTAGTTAATGATTATTTGCAGGTCTTGAGATGCGGTCTGGCGTGACGTAGGTTTTAGAAAAACATTTTCTTTATCGTGCCAACGTTTCGATCTTTATTGAGATCATCTTCATGGCTCAAAGCGGCACTCTCAACACGACCCACAAGAATGACACATCTACACGGGAAACAAATACTTTGAGTCCTGAAGATGATCTCAATAAAGATCGAAACGTTGGCACGATAAAGAAAATGCCTTTCTAAAACCTACGTCACACTAGAACGCATCTCACGATCTCCAAATAATCATTATTAACTAGTTTATAGAATAAGAAAAATGTATTTCAGTTGGATTGTTTTATAATTGAATTTCCGATTGTTTATCTTATATAAGAGGAAGATTGAGTCAAGAAATGAAATTATTATATTTATTACTTAATTTCTGAACAATAAAGGGAAATTTATATTTTAATTGTGATCAAGGCCTACTGTCCGCTGATGGACTAAATATCCAATCTTACGTTTATCATGTTATTATAAATATGTGTAATGCTTTAAAAATAAACACTGTATTATTATTATTATTATATTAGCTGTTAAGAGAATATGATAATTCTTATTTTACTCTTAAGTTTTAAGTTTTATTGTATAATTACGAAGAGTTTTATTTTAATTGTTTTAAATGAACACAAAACCAGCGCTCCCTGTCGTCTCCAGGGGTTTCAGGGTAAGGTTAGATGATTAAGTTTGGCTTTCCTCTCTCCTCCTGCGCTGGGGAGTTTTATTATTTTTTTTATTTATCTATCTTTGGTTTCTTTTTCCTTTTTTGTTATTTTTATTGTTATATTTGTTAAAAATATAACGACTGACGCCAAACCATTTTTTTTGTCATTTAAGTTCAAGTGTTTAGATATTTAATTTTTTTGCAACTCCACGGGCACATTTTTGTACACAATTTTGAGCCGTTGTAGTATCATATTTGTTTACAATGTTTTACACCTTTTGAACATTGTTAAGAATAGTCATGGGATAGATAAATTGGTACCTTTCCCATATCCTTGCTGAGGTTGGAAAATTTGCAGGCAGAGGCTGGTCACGTCGATGTTAGCCTGGGGCACCCTGAAATTGAATCCCTGAGAGTATTTGGGTTCGCCTGCTCCTTTGACGTTGGACGTCCTCTTCACCTTCACCGTGTGCCAGTGTTGGTTCAGGGTCAGTCTTACGTACGTTTCGTCTTTGCCGGTATCGTGAAGCTGAAATGACAGAATGCATCATTGAATACATCAATAAGCAGTGGGGGTTCTTTAGGTCTGCTAGAATTAACTGATTACAACACCAAAAACCAGACCACAATTAAATATTCACCTTTTAGACTTAGTTAAATCTCAATAAAACTGACAACAAAAAGTTTATTAAGCGATAGAATAAATTGAGTTCGCAAATGGAGAAGGATGTGGAATCTCCTTGCATGCAAATGATGAAATACCAAATGCACCTCTGAATAATGAGAAGACGTGATCACATCATTATCAAACATAGCTACTATATTTTGTTTTATATACTACAAATCAACACACAATTTATAATCCAAAATATTTATATTTATGTTTTATTTAAATAAATTAGACAGATACCACATAAAAGAACAATTAAAAAACAAAAGAGCGAGGAAATCCTTAAAACGTTAACGAATTAGAATAAAAGCAATGTAAACGTAGTCAATACATTAAAAAATAATAACATATCAAGGAGAGAAGTGCAAAGAGTACAACAGAATGAGAGAAAGAAGAAAAATGACAGAATGCAAGAATAACGAAATAATCAAGAAAGAAACCACCAAAATAGAGTAAGAAAGAAGAACAAAATCAGAAGTATAGGACAAGAGTAATAAAAATGAGAACATACATAAAAACTGGAAAATGACAAGGTTAAAATAGAATAAAAGCGAAAAAAGAGATCGAAAACGACAACATGAATTAAAAGAAGAACAAATAAAATTACTAGCTAGATCTCAAGTATGTGTAAATATAAAAACAAAACGGACTTAAAAGAAATTATATGGAAAACTTAAAAATAAGAAAACTGAGATCAATAGAAAATAGAATTAAAACAAAAACAGAATAAAACAACCTGGCAAAATCAGTATCAGATAGAACAATAATAATTTGATGATACAAAACACATATACAAACCTCAAACGCTAAGTAAAAATTGTAAACAAGTATTGTATAACAATCATAAAAACCATAAGAATGCAATAGGAACAAAATAGCATAAATATGTTTAACCCATAATAATCAAGACAAAGAACAAGATCAAAGGCCAATAACAAGATGAAAAAATAGAACTTAGATCATCAATGAAAAAGAGAATGGACAAAACACCAACTAGGACAAATATAACAAAACAACTGGGCAAAACCAAGACCAGATAGGACTAGATTAAAGTGATAACACAACACACATATAAAGGGGAAAAAATAAAAATGCGAAATGAGAAGACAAGATAGCTGCAATAATATGATAAATCATCATCAAGACAAAGTACAAGATCAAATAAAAAGATGGTACAATAAGAATAAGAATAAAACTGATCATAAATAGAAAACAAACAAAAAAATTAACACCAACTTAGAGAAAGAAAACTAAACAACGGGACAATAAAAAGATCCGATAGAAACAGAATAGGTCGATAACATACCTAGAATGAGACCCATTAAACAGAAAACAATTATTGACAAACACACACATATATATAAAAATTAGTCTAAGAAATTACCAAGGACAAGTACAAAATTGAAAAAAACGAGCACACATATGAAAACTATACAAATCTACAAGGCTAGATTCAAAATAGAAAACAACGAAAATAAGAACATCACAACGCAAATAAAAGAGCAAATCAACGAGGATAGTAAAAGCTCGAAAACCAAGTTAACAAAAAAATTAATTAGTACGAATAAAATATCAAGAATAAAACAGAGAATATCAACGGAAAACGGAGTACGAGCGAAAAATATGACAACAAACTTAACCGACATTTCTACAAGTTAAAGTATAAAATCAAAAACGATTAAAATAAGAAGAACAATAAGGGCAAAAATGATATACGATCTTCATAAATAATCAACCAACAAAACCAATGAAAAAATTGAAAACAACTAGAATAAAAGAAGAGGTATAAGGATTGGGGAAAAATGAAATGTGAATTGGTTTAGAACCCAACTGAAAAAGAAAGAATAAACATGAGTACATCGATTGAAAAACAACAGCACGTACAAAAAAAACGCAATACACACGAATAAAAATAAGTAAGAAAATACCTAATGTAAACAAGACAAATACAAAAGGTAGTGAGATAGGGCAAGATGCAAGCCCAGATAGATGAAGAGCAATGTCAACAAACGTGAGAATGTATAATTATGATAAAATCAGAAAGAAGACAGGTAAAGCAAAAATTAGGTGAACAAAATAAAACTACGTGTCATTAAAGATCGTAAATCTATTTGCCTAACATTAAATTTAAAGCCAATAAATTTAAACAATTTAAATAAATGTTTGAGCCTTTAACAGTGCACACAGTGATGTCTACAACTGATATAAATAATATATGTATTAATTAAATTGTGTTTAGAATACAAATGTTTTTTTAAAATACTAAGTAAGCTATTTCAATAGTGCATTTGAGCCAATTTGAGGTTGATTTATTTAAAGGAAGGCAGAAAAAAAACCACCACCTTTGCCCGTGACGCATTGTAGTCCCACACGCTCAATTAGGCAAGGTTCCCACCGGAATCTCCATCCTCACCCAAGTATATTTTGGTTATATCTATTCTACTTCATTCATTGTCGGTTGGAAAGAAACCAACCAATGGTTATGAATAGAACGGTCCATAACCCAATGAATTAGGACTCTTAATGAAATCCTTGGCAGATGCGTGAAGCCTAAGAAATCCGCACGTAATATTTTGTCTAAACGACTTGGCCACACATTATTACGACGCTATCACCTGTAATTCTGTTAAAACATTCTACATAATTTTCACTTATTCTAGTTATTACAATTATCTCTAATATTTAAAGACAAAAATAATCCAGTAAAAAGGGAAACTTCTGTTCATCGAATACGGCGTAGTGTGAAGAGGAACACGACCAAAGAGGAAAAGCGAGAATAGACGTGCCCAGTTTTGAATATTCATAACTAAACCTCTCTTCATAAACTCGCACACCAACTGAGAAACTTCTCACAAAGTAAAGTTTATCGTTATGAACCGTCAATACTCGATAACTTTATTAATAACGTATTAATTTTACTTTGCTTTGTTTCCTTAACTTTTGTTTGTTATTTACATCTACAAAGGCTACAAGGGCCCATAGATCAAGGGGTCTGGTGCAGTGTTTTTGGCTTACGTACTGGTATAACGTCTGCATGTTTCCAACCTCAAAGAATCTATAAATTTTTAAGGCATATAGTCAAAATAAAAAGTAAAAAGAATATATTTTTCATTTCTGATGATAAAATAATTTTTTTTAAATACAATCAAAGACAAAAACCAGACACTTGTATTGATTTGTTAAAAATAAAGGCTACGAATCTTATTAGTCATTAAGCCTTGAGTCTATACATGTCAACGGCGCAGTGGCGACGCCAGGCTTGGAAAGAATGGAACCCCACGGATCCCTCGCAATTGATGCTTTTAATATTAATATTATGCGCTATCGAGAAGGGTCGGTGTCTAGTCACCATCGACATTCTTTGATCTAGAGTCCGGGGACCCATCAATCCAGCCCAAAACCGACCAGCACCCGAGGTCCCGTGTGGACTTCGCCACAAATAAGCCGCGTCACACCGCCGTTATGGGGCACCAGCAGAAGAAACAAGAGTTGAGATGATGGGATATTAAATTTTATCTATTTGTTGGATATCTATTAAGAAGTTAAAAAATTGGTTTATTGATGCAATGTTGTTGTTTAGTATGGATTGGAGGTCTTTGGGATTTCGTGGAAGGTTCTTGGACAGGTGTATAAAGGAAAATCTATTACGATGTGGGATATAGTGACAGAAGATGTACAGGTTTAGGGGTTCTTTCAAGGAGGAAACTATGCGTGAGTCAGGAGTGGCCAATTGGAAGCCGGGTTAGTTTCTTCTTTTCAGGAAGGTCTGGAAGAAGATTTCTTTACATCTTTCTTTAGTGCGAGGAGCTTGTTTCCTGTGCAGGCACTCCATTGTGCTTCCATGCATCCCAGACGAATTGCCTAAAGTGACAGCATAGGTCACTGTAGGGAACCCCATTGTGAGGAGTACCATTTGAGGAGGATTGATTTGTTCATTTTGCATAATAACTGGGCATAAAGATTAACAACTGACCGCAAACATAAACACAACATTAATAATTTGTTGTTTACCTTTACAGAGTTTTATTAATCGTTTTACACTCTTTAGATTAAAAATAAAGAAAATCCTTTCAATTTCATCATTTCCAGGGCCAAGTTTTAAAAACATTTCTTAAAAGCATGGTTTTAAGTCGAGAAGATCTTGGTCGGGCAGATACTTCTGCCAACGACGGACAAAGCCCATGTGCTGGGTGTGCCGCACGCTACCATCTACGATGGTCTACGGTGGTTTAGTGCCTCTGGAAATCTCGCTCGAAGAGAAAGAAGGTAGTGGTCGTCCGCGATGTACGACGGCTAAAAACGATCGTTTTATTGCTCTTACCGCACAACGCAACGTCATTTAACGGCTTCCTTGATAGATAGTCAACTCAAAATGTATGGGCGAGCTCTAAAATAGTAATATACAGAAACAAACAACAAAATACGAGTGTGCGTTCTTTTCTCTTTGCGTGTATATTAATCATATAAAGATCTTTGATTGTTCCAATTAAATTTTTTTACTGACATTCTATTGGAGATTACCCTGAGATATTGGAATGTCGGTATTCTTCACTATATTCTACTTTTCTATTTTCTAACTTAAAAAAACCATACATCTTTTAAGCAAAAAAATTACTTCAAATATCAACTCCTATATATTTAAAAAAAAATCAATTTCATATAACTGGGAAAAATAGTGCAAAAAAAATTTAAGCTATATTACGGACTGGTCCGTCGTAGGCGAAGAAAAACTCCATAACCATCCTTTTTCTCAGGGACACCCGTTTTTAAAAGGAGTCGACTGTCGCCGGATCAATTTCAGGGAAGCACCTAAGAAAAGCAATTTGACCCATATAAGTTTACGACTTCACACGTCCTTTTCACTTGGTATGTATTAAAAGGTTAAAAAGTTATATTTATAGAAAAACTGTTCAATCCTTACAAACTTTATCTTTAATGATAAAACGTGACGGAATGCAGTGAACCAACTTGTATGTGAAGATTGGAATAATTCAAATTCAACCTCAACTAACCACATAAACCGAATCGAAAATACCACTCTCAAATTGGTGGCACTGGCTATTACCACAATAAGCCGTACATATTTATTTAGATACAAATTTTATATATTTATCCAGTACCAACCAGGAATTAACAAAAAATATTTTGTATTTATAACCAGGTACTATATTTTCCGTGATAAAACGAGAATTGATATTTATTTATTGTTCATGCGTATGCAATGAGAAAAATGATCATCTCCCGATTGTCAGCTCTTAACCATAATACATACATTAGAAATCATTCTATTGATTTTTTTCCCGTTTATACTGATGAAATAGAAGAATAATTTATAATTGAAATAAAATTAACAATGGATAAGAAAAATTTAGCAAAATAAATATAACACAACATTAAATTGTTATGCAATTAATTAATCTTTAAGGAAGGTATTGGTTGAGATGAAAAAGTTAGCGTCACGAGCGGGATTCGAACCCACTTTGCCACTTTTCAAAGGGTCGTGGGTTCGAATACCGCTCGTGACACAGACTTTTTTACCTCAACCAATACTTTCCATAAAGATTAATTAATTGAATTATATTATTCGGACAATTGGTCTACGAACTCTAATGAATTTATTAAATAGTAATATTAATTGTTAACAAAGATTAAACGGATAATAAATTGATAAGTTAAAATATCAAGGTTTGTATGCTATTTTGGTCGGCTGGATCAAAATCGTTTGTTTCGCACTATGCTCCAGGACCGACATAATTTTTTTTAGATAATTTTATGCCTCGGAAAAATTGTGTAGCCTATTTTGGAGAATTATGTAGCCTTGTACCTCTTCTACAATCTATGTGGCCTACGTGATTTCATGCAGGGCAGTTATTTTTACGTATCTACTGGAGTGCCAAGTCGCAGACATTTGTTCGGTATAACTTTTTGTCTATAGGTGATTGGCATGTGTGACTCCAAGAAGGACAGAAATATTGACAACATGGGTTTGGCGGTCATGTAGTAAATCATGAGTTTGTTCTTTATTCTCATGGCAGAGGACTTAGCCTTTTCCCACTAGGTTTTTACATGTTCACATCATACAGGACATTGATCTTCAATTTCCATCGAAAACAAAAGCGCTATATTCGGTCAAGTTCCTTATTTAACTTGTTTGCTATCGCATTGACGCAGTTGACAGAACTTGGGTTTCGGCAATACGTTTAGAAAAATAGAAAACAGAGTCAGACCCAGTATTGTGCACTGTGGAGCTCCTACTGCTATAATGGTGCAAGATTAAATTGAGTCGTTCAGCGCAACGTGAAAAGATTTAACAGACCATGAATTGTCTATTTATATACAGTGAAATCACGTAAATCTTTAGAAATGTATGTACAATATTTGACAGAAAATTTAGAAATGTAATTAATTTTTTGGCATTAGTCCTCCCTTCATATTTAAAATATAATCGCATAATCTTAAGTCTACCTGGAATCACTTTTTAGCAGCTGACAGTATATTTTATCTTCTGGAGTTTTATGTGCGTAAATACAATTCAAAAAAGGATTTACGTACTGTTACTTGCTTAATTATGTATTTTTAATTAATTGGGAAAAAAGGAAACATGTTTATTTGTTTTTATGTTTTCCTTTTTCCGTCATTGCATCGGATTAAAGAAGACTAATATGCGCAGTGAAATTTACAGGGCGGATGTTCCAAATATGATTTGCCAAGTTTTTAAATAGACGAAGAACGATCAGAATAATCGCTCGATAATAGTAAAATTGGCAACTAGATATTGTCTATTTATAGATACATAGAAGAATAATCAATTATAAATATTTGTATAGGTATTTTCTTTACTCCATTAATAAAACAATCTATTATAAACCTTTATTTAGGGTACAAAAGTGGGATTTGTCCAAACACTTTAGTAGAATAAGAGGTAAGAATGATTAAGAAGCTTTAAAACATCTTTGATGCAAAATTTAAACTGTTGTTAAGGTTAACAGTTTAAATAGTTGGATGGTAGTTAATTAAACCCTTTAATTTCATTAATTATTCGAATAAGACCACAGAATTTTTCGAAATCTTGTCTAATTTAAAAAATTAAAACCAATGTGTTTTAAATATATCGAGAGGCAGAAAATGGACAAGCTCAATATTTTTATTGATTTCTGAAACCATCTCAAAATGAATATCGCACAATATTTCAAAAGATTTAAAAGATTAGACATAAATAAGACCTCTTTACTACCAAAGCTGGAGCACATTAGAGATCAGTCAATTTCTTATCTTGAAAAGAGAGGTGTATAATTTATCTTGTCAGTGATTTTACCGTGCTTATTTATACCTAAAATTGCAGCGTCAATCGACTCGAGGGTTGATTCTATAGAAAATGAGTGTAACACGTCGATTTTTTCGTTTATCTAGCTTAATTTGAGGTTTGCAAGCTTAATTTTTGCGTTGATCGACTCAGAACGGTTGATTCTATATAAAACAAGTATAAACAGTCAAAATATTTTATTATTTTCTGAATTTTGAGCTTTACGTACCTAATTCTTGTGCCGATCGACTTAGAAGGGTGGATTCGCTAAAAAAACACGTATAAAAACTTTAAAAAGTCTGGTCTGTTGCGTTTCTCTTGCTGATTTTGAGGTGTTAGAGCGTAAATTTTTTCTCAACCAACTCAGAAAAGTTGATACTGAAAGAAAGAAGTATCAATATTTGCGAATTGTTTAGTCTATTGCGTATATCTTGTTGATTTTAAGATTCACGACATTAATTCTTTCGTCGATCTTTTCAGAAATGTCGATTCTATAAGAAAAAATATATAAATACATCGAAATATTTTATCTTACTTATTTTGAGGTTTACGAACATAGTTATCACTTATCATTATTATTTGGAGGTCGTGTGATGCGGTCTGGTGTGACGTAGGTTTTAGAAAAATATTTTCTTTGTCGTGCCAACGTTTCGATCTTTAATGAGATCATCTTCAGGGCTCAAAGCGTTTGTTTCCCGTGTAGATGTGTAATATGTCTGTTGTGTTGAGAGTGCAACTTTGAGCTCTGAAGATGATCTCAATAAAGATCGAAACGTTGGCACGATAAGAAAATGTTTTTCTAAAACTACGTCACACCAGATCGCAACTCACGATCTCCCAATAATCATCAAGTAATGGTCTCTAAACACCCCACATTTATCATTGTTATTTCATTAGTATTAAGCCAGAAACCAGTTTACATAAACAGTTATAACGATTCTAATTATCTACAGGAAAAATCATGTGTAGTCGCTTTTTCCTTACAGTTTAGATTTTTTCATTATACAGATAAAATAGACTGGTGAAAGCAAGGTTTTTATAATAGAAAATTCGGACAAAACACCAGTGAAAAGTCAAACACAAAGAAAAATTTCAAAAAGCCATGTAAAAAAGATTTGCAGCACATTAAAAAACCCATTTTCCGTTATTTTAATTTAATTTAACAGCAAAAAGAAATAATTTTAACTCATAAAACCAGTTTTCCTATGTTATTTTTCGCCATTCCATTGTGGGGCTTTGCTGTTTAATAATCTGTCACCTCCCGATCTACGTTATAAGCGACGACAGCTAAAGGAATTCAAATCAGTCGAAAAGAATGCTGCCGATGCCGAGGAGATTATTTGATTGTGACAAAGAAGGATGAATGAAAAGAAAAGAAGATTGTTTTTTTCCACCGGGGAAAAACTGAAAAGGGTTGAGTTCATATTCTTCAACTAAGTAAGCTTACTATTTTCCCTTTTCCTCTGATAAAACAAAACCTTGTGCTCAGGACAAAATATCCAATATATAATACTTTTGTTTATTTTAAATTTAGTCGGAATACAATGCAATCTAATTATACACGGTATTACAGTATGAATAAAGGTTGCTGGGCGGAAGGATAAACAGCAAAAGGAAAAAATGAGGCAATTTACTTGGCATTATTGATACTTATAAATTAGACCTAAAAACTTCAGTGACCGTATCATAAAAATAAACTTCATAGGTCTTCAACCCTTAGAGAAAGCAGACATCTTAATGATTTATATTACATAATGCACGGTATATTTTAATATATTGTAATTATCTAACGAATATTTTTTAATTGTTTTGTTGCAAACTGGTGAAATTTGACATAACCCATCATATTCACTAAATTCGCAATGATATTTAAAATGTAAATTTTCAACAAAACAATTTGGGCTTGTTAATTAAATATAATTTATTCGTTGTCGATCGTCCTGTCCTTGTTATATTGATATAAGGCGTTTCGACATCTCGCCATCTTCAGTGTTAAGTTGTCATCTTCAGTTTTATGTTAAGGCCTCTTTACAAAGTATAGGTGGGAGCATTTATAGATTACGTTTTAATTGATCTAGTCGGTCTGTGTCGCTTTCAGGCCAAGAGGTGCTCATGAGTTATTCTTATGTGACCTATGCGTAGACTTTATGACCTTTTCCAATTTCGACCTGTTCTCCGTGGACCAGGAATCGAAGTTTTTCTTAAACTGTATCAGTTTAACTGCTGCCATGTTTAACTACATGTAAAGTAATAGTTTTAAAATACGTTGGGCGAATATGTTGGAATGCGTCGTAGGGTCTTCCTGCGGCTTCTTAGTCCTCCTGTCTGTTTCATCGTTTCTGATTATCCGCACCCAACACGACCATCTTTGATATTTGTCGATCCCTTTTAACCGTTACTTTATCTTATATATTAGAGGGTCCAGGCCCTTCTGAGCTTCACGACGGCACTGAGCGATTCGGTCCATATAAAAAAAAAACCTATGGTTGTTTGATCTTTGACCAACGCGAGGGATATACAGTTCCGCACACTGGCACCCACCGCACAAATTGATTTTGAATCTGTCTGTAAAGACGGGTCAGGCTTCAAACATTACTTTATGCATAGTGGAGTGTCTCACTTTTCTTTAATTTTGCTTTTGCGTATGAAAACTGAGAGAAATCAGGGGGGCGGTTCAGGTAGCTTTCCTGGCTCCACCTGGTTCAGCTCTACTCCCCGCGCCGCTATATGTCCCTGGCACTTCTTTTGTCCAGCGGCCTCCGGAAGCGTATCTTTCGTCGTTAGACCTTATAGGGTCTTACGTAAGAAATGGTCCGGCCTTGCCCATTGGGAGAACCCTTGCCTCTACGCAGATGCTATCGATCGGGCTTGTCCTAAACGCGCCTGTCACTAATTTCAATCCTTGCATCTAGATAGTTGATAATTGTTTCAGGCGCGTTTTTCTTGCCGAGTAGGCCCTACAACCGTAGAATAATTTTTGGGACAGCAGCGTTTCAAAAAACATCATCAATACCTCTCTGTCAGCTCTACATCTGAAATTTCTCATTATTAGAAAAAAAAAAGTTTTTGTGTACTATGATTTTGTTTTTAATTCGTTTTTGTGCTTTCTTCCTCAAACCTACTGATGACAGTGGGGAGCCGAAACGCGTCTGAGATTCACCAAAGTTAGGCAGATCAGGATGATCGGGTACGACCAAATTATAGGTTCATCCCGCAGAGCAAACAAAGTATTCTCACAATTAAAAAATTTATTTTGAAAAATCGCTTTGCTTTTCTGATTAAATTGGAAATTTCAGTATATTTACTCGACATTTGTTTTTAATTAATCAATGGGAAAATGAACCCAGCTGACTTAAAATCAATTAATTTGAACTATTATTTCTTTCATTATTGATCTATTCTGTCATGTATGAACTAATAGTTTAATTAGTATTTAAATTTTATACAAAGACATAAGTAGAAATTCAGATTGAATCCAGTTTATATACAGAATTGATAAAACTGCATATGCTATTTAAGTAAATGATGACAGAAAAAGACGTGAATGCAATACTGAAGCAATTAATTAAGGTTTTCAGTTGAGATAAACAAGTCAATGGCACGAGCGGGATTTGAACCCACGATCTTCGGCTTGATACGCCGCTGCTCTACCATTTGAGCTATCGTGACCTCGATCCACTCATTCGCTAACTTCCCATCTCAACCACGCCTTTCGAATTTTCCCTCCTTTTTGCCATTTTTCAAATGTGATCGTGCCACAGATCGTGGGTTCGAATCCCGCTCGTGCCATTGACTTTTTTATCTCAACTGAAAACCTTAATTAATTGTAAGATATTAATTGGTCAAGCGGACCACGAAACTAGTGAATGCAATATTGAAGGTTAGTTTAGAACAGATATGAACACGATTTAAGCCTTAATGTTATAATTATTAAGTGAATTGTTTAATTTTACTATTTACATTTTTTACCTACCATATTTCCTGAAAGTTATGATTTATATGGTTGAACGAAAAATATGATAGTAATTGATAAAATAGATATTTTAGTTAGGTAGATAGTTTCTCTGCCTGCATTGGAAACTTCTACCTGTCAACAAGGACCTTCGGCTGCTTTGACCACTTGATCTACCGTGACTTCCATCCCTCAAACACCAACTCCCAATAAAAAGAATAATTAATTGAAAGAAGTAACTTGACAATCAAATCAATTGACCACTAAAACATAAATGGATTGACATTTAATAAATAAAAGATGTATCACTTCACTAACAGCTCTCCGAGGCCACTTCATAAGTCTCTGAGAATCGAATCCTGATTACACGACATTTGAAAATGGCAAAATGAGGGAAAATTCGAACGGCTGTATGTTGAGATGGAGAGTGTCCGAGATGATCGAAGTCACGATAGCTCAAGAGCAGAGGCGCATTTAGCCGAAGGTTCGAATCCCGCTCGTGACATTGACTTTTTTATCTTAACCAAGATCTTGCATAAAAAGAATAATTAATTTTTAAATAGTATTTATTTTAATTTCCATAATTTTTTTCTATGTATATCATGTAAATCTGGAGTCGGGATTTAGGAAATATGGTGATGGTAGCTTCTCCTATGTGATTACCAACGAAAAAAAGTGACTTTTATCATATATAATCATATTTTGGATAGTTTTGAGCCGGCATAGTATATTGGCCATCGTCAGCCCTCCTCTTCTTTACAGTTCTTTTTCTTTTCGCCTTTTATTTCTACTAATTCATTTTTCTGACGCTGAAGCCTAGTTATGTTCAAGTTCTATTCGTTTTTTGGTGTTAAAGTAACTGATTTAACTCGTTTCTTTACCCGTTGCAATTTTCTCACAACTTCAGGCCTCGTTTGACAAGGATAAGAAAATATATATGATATACACTAAATACTTCACACATATAATAAAAATATGTAGATTTAGAAACAAGTGAATTTAATTTAAATTCATCTGACCAAGAGTATGGCTTAGCTGAATTGAAGAAGATGGTCCATTCAGGGCAAACGTTAATTCACAACCAACAAACTTCATTCACACTGTCCAAGAGTATTCGATATTTCTTGAGGTTTTCTTCTTCCACACTAATAATTACTCACTCAGTTATTGATACAAATAAAACCGCAATTTTCTTATTCGCCCTTTTCATTCGGGCCAATAAACACAGTCATAAAGCATATATCCGTGCCTAGTACTCAATATTCTTGGGGAATCGAGGGGCCTGACTTCTTCATCTGACTAACAAATACATTCGTTCCAATAATTAACAACTATTTTGAAACTTAAAGCTAGTATGCTAAGGTATTGGATCAGCTATCTCGGCTCACAGGACCTACATAATTTTGAAGTTTGATCTATGCACTTCTCCGTATTCATATTTCTTAGATAACGGACACCGACGTGGTCTTAGAAGGTGCCCACTGGTGTTACTTATGCGCAACCTTTTCTATATCAGACCTCAAATTGTCATAGAAATAGAAACCCGTCTCGAATTACTTAATAAGTTTTTATTGATAGTAGTTTCGTAAAATTGATTGTTTCATTTAGTAATTATCCCATTAACGCTTAAATCGTGTATTTATTTCTTTATCCGTTCTACGAGTATTGAAAAATTAGCTTGATATCTATAGATTTTTTTGTCATTTTTTTTCATAAGCCTGATATATTGGAAACTCTTGACACTGACTTTTTCTATCTCAACCAAGACCTTACATAAAAATAATAATTCATTGAAAGAAGTAACTTTGTCAATTGACGACTAAAACATAAATTTATTATTATTATTTAAAAATTTGCGCTTTTTGAGTGAATTGGAAACTTTTCCGTATCAAGGACATTTTTTTCATATATCAAGTTTATGATAAAAACAGACTTAATTCGCAGGACATCCCATAAATTTATATTGTACTTAAATTAATATTACAACATTAGCAAGGGGTTATTTTTATTAAGTTCCTGTTAGTAGAAAATGTCTATTTAAGTAAATAAAAAAGAAGATATTCAATTATTGCAATAATACTCGCTATTTATTGCCTTATAAAATTATTGGACTTAGTGAGAAATAAAATCGCCCACCATATTTGCAGAAATTGGTTCCCACATTTACTTGAAAAAGTGGTTTTTATTATGATGTAAAATATTATTTTAAAATTAAGTATGCAGATAATCATATACCAAGGAAAGCAACAAATGTTAAAATAAATATTCCAATACTAGTGTGTCAGCCGTAGAAAGCTATAATTTGATACAATCGTTGACATTGCTAGCTAATACATTTGTGGTGGATTAATTTTACTTTGTATTAGATATTTCACCACAATATTTGATTTTATTACTATCAAGGCAAATTTACTGAAACGGAAATCACTTTTGTTCTGTTAACATTGGTAATTAATTACTATATCATTGGTAATTAATTACTATATATGTTCGAAATATAACTGAACAACTTCCAGGGGGAAACTGTACAAAGCAATTTCCTTGATGACAAATAGAAAACACACAAACACATCACATGAAGCTTATGCAATCGATATATGCAGATAAGTATGAACTAGAAAATTTGAAAACTATGTAAATATGAAATAGCGTTGCTGTCAAATAAATGCAACACGTAATACTTAAATTTATGCACGTGTGCAAAGAAACAAGTCGCCAAAAGGGGAAAAAACACCGTGGGATCAGAAACCACTCCTCCTAATAATACGGCGACCGATTTGGCAAATCTCCTCTCCCCAGGCGCTTCTGTTACGCTAGAAAATTACTCTTCCGCTTGACAAATTTAGAATTCTTTTCAACCCCGGATTTAGGCCGTTAGTCACCCGAGGAATGGTAATGTTCGCATTTAGTCAAGTGTGAGCTGGATTTTGGCCATAACGACGAGTTAAAATTGATATTATTGAGATATCAACAAAGATTTTGATGTACGCTCCGATGATCACGGGAGAATAAAAAATTGACGGGTTTTACAGGACTTGTAATTTTTTTTTTCCAGTGTAATGAAATTCAGCAAATATATGAGCCATAGAAATTTAAAATCGTCGCCCGTAAAATCACTCGAATGAAAAAAGTGGAACTTAGCCTGATTGTTAACTGTAAGGATAGGCAGACGATAATGACAATTTCAAATAGATAGAAAATTGTTCAAATATAAATCCACTTTAACCACTCACAAATGAAGTTAATTAAGTTTTCTCTTGTACATGTTGGTCGTTTCAGATCAACCTAGTCTGCCTATTTTTTATTTTTTTTATTATGTGATAAGTTGACGATCCCCTTTAGGAATTGTCAAATCCCTAATATCAATTTTAAGTAGGAATGTTGGCAGGTGAAATAACAGATGCTGATTGCTGCTGATTTATAAAAGCTCAAATTTGCACCTGCATGTACATATGCACTTACGTGAGCTGAGCTTCTCGCAGTCCGGCTTTTGTACTTTACAATCAATTACCGGCAAGCAGGGAGAATCACCCACCCCGGAAGTTGACACACCGGGGTCAGGTCTTATCCGACTAGTCCCCGTTCCTAAATCCAAAGCCATTCACACTATCACTCACTATTAAATACATTCTTTTGTACTTGCATATCATTCACAGGTAGTACTCGATATTCCGATTATATAACTAACCTATTTAAGGTTCGATGGCATGAACAGGATGTTTGAATTTAATCAAAATTTCCAAATAAATCTAGGTACCAAAAAAGAATGGGAACGAGAGGGAAACTCCTCTTTTAAGAATGGCACCATCCTTTGGTACACAGATGGATCTAAAACACAAGAAGATACAGGGGCAGGAGTATTCCGTCCTGGAACCAATGCTGAGAACCCATGGGAAAATACACCAGTATCTTCCACGCAGAGATTCACGCATACATATATTTACCCAACTCAACCTGAATAAAGGGTACAAAAACAAGAACATAGCTATCATGTCAGATAGCCAAGCAGCCATCAAAGCACTAAGCTCAAATATCATTAGTTCAAGGATGGTGTTGAACTGCGAAACCTAGTTAAACATATTAGGTACGCAGAACAAAGTCAGCCTCTCCCAGGACACATGGGAGTAGAAGGCAACGAGAAAGCGGACACCCTTGCAATGAAAGGAGCTGCTACACCGCTGATAGGACCGTACTGTTCTGTGGCAAAGGAACCCACTCTATCAATGAGTATCTCAGACAGAAGGACAAAAAGAAAATGAAGGAACAACGGAATTCACTTATCGGACACAGGCAATCCAAGAATCTCTTAACAAATTTTGGAAGAAAAGAAATTACAGAATGTGTCAAAGGAAGCAGGAACAAAACAGGACACTGCAAGCTAAATGGACACTTAAAGGAGATTGGAATAATCCAAGACGGCATATGCAGATTCTGCAAAGAGGCAGAGGAGACACCTACTAACAAACTTTGCCCGCAAGAGGAAGTGCTTTGTGACGTACAATGTGACCATAGAAGAGATTCAACCATTAAAAACCGGGTCTGCTAATCAAGCTCCTTGATGGGATAGGACTCACCGATATGCTTTAGGCAGGGAACAGGGGATACAATAGCTCTTAAATGGCGCAGTATATTACACCACGAGTATTACATTTACATCTACATCTACAAGGTTTGATGAGTACTTAATATTCCGCCATCGACCCATCCACACTACACATTCATGCTAATAATCCATTCACTCTCAACACACGCTAGGACGAAAATAAAGGATTGGACCCAAATCCTCGCTGCTGTGTTCAAGCACAATTATCCTAGTGGAACAACAGAATTGCACCCTTTGATTAGGTAGGTACATCGAGCAACCTTTCTCTGCATGCCGGACATATACGCGGGCTTTGGCCCAAAAGTAAGTGTCCGTGCGTCAACCTCGCTTAACCTGTTTTTAATCGTGTGAGATGACCATTCTTCTAAGAGACATATCCTCCGAGGACCACTTATCATCAGTGTTCCTGGTTCATGAGAGCTTCTCTGCTAGTGCTGCCCACCTTCTTTTAGACGTGATTTTTATTGCGTTTTTAGTTTCAAGAGGCCGGATCGCGACTAGAGGTTAGGCATCTCGGTCATAGAAGAAGAAATAACAAATGATACATTTAATAATGTACTACATATCACAACTACAGAAATCACTCTCAAAGGCTGTATTTGTTCCTTGTTTGCTTTTATGCCATGTACTGTTTTAAATAGAGATTATATTCACAGGCATCCTAATGTTTGGTGTGTTGTATTTTTTATTGCTAAATATTACAAATGAGCAAAATTCCTAAGATTTGTCACAAGGTCAATTGTAGTTTATGTGTTTTATAAATGTATTGATTAATTACTTTCATCATTCAAGCTTAACAAACAATGTGAGACATGAAAAGCGAAAAAATATGTAAAAATAAAGAGCGATCTCCACAAATTCATTTGATAGGGTTTCAATTTGAATTAAATTTCAATTTAAGTACCTAATGAACTCGTCTGGCTTTAAACTCGGACCCGATTGCGTGTTTCGGCCCATTTGGAATCTCAAAGCACAATGTTCCAACCTCATTTGGTTTGCTAATACAGCTCCAATAAGAACTGAAATTCTAATAGGGTAGGAAAAGAGAGAATTTCATTTTCCGAGCCGAATATGCCACATTTGGTGTAATGAGGCTCATTCGTTGAATAATTAATGAGTGTATGGCTGTTGTTTTTGTCGGAATAAAAGGGTCGTGGAAAAATCTCTATTAATTAATTCTTTTAATCGCCAACATACCCGTTTCTGTTGGAAAAAATTGGGCAAATTACAATTATATACCTCTACATTTTAGCTCGCAAAAAAACTCCGTTCTTACCTTCAGTAACACCCTTTTGGCAATTATACCTATTTATGCCTCCTAATGGTCTTCACATTAACCATTTCCGGTTGCGTATTGTGTAATATGAATATAAAATTAAAATATACTTCCAAATTTACCGTAAATATTAAAATAAATTTTAATTAATTAAGGTTTTTAGTTGAGATAAAAACGTCAGTGTCACAAGCGGGATTCGAACCCACGACCTTCGGTACAATACGCCGCCGCTCTACCACTTAGCTATCGTGACTTCGATCCACTCGGACACTAACTTCCATCTCAACCCCACCTTTTGAATTTTCCCAACTTTTTGCCATTTTTCCACCTCCTTCCTTTTTTATCTCAACTAAAAATCTTAATTAATTGAAAGATATTAAGTGGTCAAGCAGACCACGAAAACTTGTGAATTAAAATAAATATGTAAAAAATATAATGTAAAAAAATCACATATACGTTTGTCATATAAAAGCAAAATAATAAAATCAGTTTCAATTAATTAGCATTAACATCAACCCATTATATTTCGTGGTCCGATTGACCAAATAACTTCTTTCAATTAATTATTCTTTTTATGTAAGGTATTGGTTGAAATGAAAAAGTCACGAGCGGGATTCGAACCCACGATCTTCGGCTCAATAGGCTGCTGCTCCAACCGCTTGAGCTATGGTGACATTAACATCAACATTAAAAATTTATTCTAAATCAAATATAAATTTATTAAATACGGATGATTGATGGATGATAATGATGAAAACAAAACTATACGCTGATATAAAAGTAAACAGTATCCATTGATTTCAACTTGCATAGTCAATAAGCCATAGCAATGGAAATTAACCTATAAAAACAAACTATAATAAGTAAATATTTGATGTATAGCTAGTTAAATTTTAAGAAAAACGTTATTTATTCGCCATGTTTAAATAATGTAGCGATATATAATAAATTATTTCAGTTGATCACCCCGGTGGCCATTAATTATGTGGCACATGGAGCAACATTTTTCAAACAGCCGGTCATATACGCGGGCTTTTGCCGTGTATCAACCTTCCATGGCTTATTTTTAGTCAGTACTCGTATTTTGTATTTGTACTTACTGTTTTTATTTATATTTCATATCTGTATTTATATTCGTATTGTCATGTTAAGTTTATTCTTGTACCTGTTCGTGTGCATATTTTGTTAGTAACTTAATTCATATTTACAATATACATTTCATCTGTGTCGACATTCTACTGTGTCATTATTTCAGGGTTCGTGTAAATTTGTCTTTGCGTTTGCACTTCTGCATATTGAAATCTTCCTGTATTTCATGTATTTGTTTTATTGTATTCGCACTTGCCACGGCATTTTTGTCTCATGTTTGTATGATTATCAGCATATGTATTTGCGCCAGAATATTTTTTTTTTGAAAATTAATAATTGTATGGATTTTGTGAGTTAATAATTATATTTTGGCCAGTACATGGATTTTGTGAGTTAATTTTTTGGGCCAGTACGTGATTTTGTGGGTTAATAATTATTTTTGGGCCACTACATGGATTTTGTGAATTAATAATTATATTTGGACAGTGCATGGAGTTTGTGAGTTAATAATTAATTTTTGACATGTGCATGGATTTTGTGATTTAATAATTACATTTTGGCCAGTGCATGGAATTTGTGAGTTAATAATTATTTTTGGCCCAGTACATGGATTTTGTGAGTTAATAATTTTTTTTGGGCCAGTACGTGATTTTGTGAGTTAATAATTATATTTTGGCCAGTGCATGGAATTTGTGAGTTAATAATTATTTTTGGGCAGGTACATGGATTTTGTGAATTAATAATTACATTTTGGCCAGTACATGGATTTTGTGAGTTAATAATTATTTTTGGCCAGAGCATGGAATTTGTGAGTTATTAATTATATTTTGGACAGTGCATGGAGTTTGTGAGTTAATAATTAATTTTTGACCTGTGCATGGATTTTGTGATTTAATAATTACATTTTGGCCAGTGCATGGAATTTGTGAGTTAATAATTATTTTTGGCCCAGTACATGGATTTTGTGAGTTAATAATTTTTTTTGGGCCAGTACGTGATTTTGTGAGTTAATAATTATATTTTGGCCAGTGCATGGAATTTGTGAGTTAATAATTATTTTTGGGCAGGTACATGGATTTTGTGAATTAATAATTACATTTTGGCCAGTACATGGATTGTGTGAGTTAATAATTATTTTTGGCCAGAGCATGGAATTTGTGAGTTATTAATTATATTTGGGCCAGTACATGGATTTTGTGAGTTAATAATTATATTTTGGCCACAACATGGATTTTGTGAGTTAATAATTTTTTTTAAATTTTTATTTTACGAGGGTGCGCAACAGCAGAGGTTATGTCAACTCTCGGGGTGCCGGTGTTTTTGAAAAAAAGCCCATTTGTAAGTATGTCGGGTTCGAATGCAGGGCCGCTGGATTCGAACCCGGGACCTTTACCTTACAGTGATGATCGCCGTGTCAACGCCTAAACCGTTGCGGCCACCGACGCCCCTGAGTTAATAATTATATCTGTATTTTGTGATCTAATAATTTAAGCTATATGTGATGTAATAATTTTATCTGTATCGTATTTGCGCCAGTATCTAGATTTTGTGAGGTAATAATGTATCTGTATTTGGATTTTCACACTATTTGTATCTTGTGAGCTATTAATTATATTTGCACCAGTGTATGTATTTTTGTGTGATAAAATATGTATTTGTATTTGTGCCAGTATGTGTATTTTGTGAGGTAATCATTGTGTCTCTATTGTATTTGCGCCAGTATAAGTGTTTTTGAGCGTTAATATTTCTATTAAGTCGATGTTTTTGACCAGTTAATTGTAAATTTAGGACGTGTAGTGTTGTATCAATTAAGAAATTAGTTCGTGGGTCATCTAAATAATTGGTAGCTCTATATAATGCCCGGAGAAAGGTCAATATAGGCCTAAAAAAACTGGGCAATTAATAAATATCTCACACCTGACTGATTTCAACCCTAATTCACCATTTGTTTCTTTATTTACAGTTGCACCACTATTGGCATTTTTTCGATGTTTCTATTTTGGCCTGTATTTATAATTCCATTACCGTTGCTTTGTATGTATTTTGTATTCTAATTAATTGTAATTAAGTTCTTTGTATTTTTATATGTCATTTATTTTATTCAGAGGAACTAGGAAAACTCCGGATTAGAGGAACCTATGCTCTTTCGCTAGATTGAAATTGACGGAGCATGCAGATTGTTCAAAGGTGGCTGAGAAATCCTCGCTCCACTTGAAAACAGACTAAAGAGTAACAATTCTCAAAGGAAGAATTCTTTTCGCGAGTTATTACTGCGGAAGTAGTACTGCCTCTGGATGTTGGAAAATCACCGTTGTACTATAAAATTACCAAAAGAGAGATGCAATATATCACAAAAGACGCGGTAGTGTAAAATCACAAAAACATAAACAGTTTAAACATAATTTCGTTTTGCTTAAGGACATACTTTTTCTCGTAGGAAACAAATCAGAAAATCGGGGGCAGAAAGTGGTACTAACCATTTTAATCCTTGTACAAGTCTTATTCTCTTAGACTGGTGAAAATATTTACGTTCTAACCTCTAATCATAAACCTAAAGTTCACAATTCTATGTAAACATCATGACGAAAGTGGTAATTTTCAACCAGCAGAAATGGGAAGCAGTATGAAAGCGGAATCAATTACGGCATTTTCATCACAAATGAGATGATCAATGCATAAAAAAGCAGTTATTGCTCGTTAAAATTGACCTTTTCACCCCGAATCGACCTTTAATTCACGGTCTCATTTCGGCGGGTTAATGAACACCGAAATAAACCCAAACCTAACCGCACATAAAACCCCTCCAGTCGCAAACAACACGAAATTGCTCTTCTCGAGAAGGTCCTTGTCCTCCGATTCGCTGTTTTTTCGCATATGTATCAATAAAAAAAATCGAACGTTTTAATAATATCGACTTACTTTAATATTTCTTGCAGCAATCACTGAAACTGTGAGTCTATGAAGGTTTTCGTTATAAAACAGTGAAATCAGGAGCTCTCCGAGATCTGAACAGGGACCATCTGTCTCCTGGAAAAAAAAATTTAATTAAAATTTGCACAAAAAATTTAGAAAGTAAAGAGATTAGCATTTTCTGCTTGGTAATAAACGTAAACTTTTTACGGAATATCTTCGATCCGATGTCACATCGGTTAGAACTATTACGAAGTACGTTGATTCCATGTGATCAATATTGATTAAACTGTTGCCTAACATTTAGGAAAACGTGATATCTATTATGATAACTACAGGGGTAGCTTCACCCATTAGTTTTTTTTAAACAAAATGCTATTCTACAATATATCAAAATTATTCAGAATTCGTGAGATGCGGTCTGGTGTGATGTAGGTTTCAGAAAAACATTTTCTTTATCGTGCCAACGTTTCGATCTTTATTGAAATCATCTTCAGGCCTGGGATTTACAAGCATTGTTTACATTTAACAAATACATTTAGGATGTGGAAAAGTGAATTTATACAATGCAAAATATATTTTTTATATTCAATCAAAGTATTTCTACTCACTCTACTTTTCTACTAAACACTTTGATTGAATATAAAAAATATATTTTGCATTGTATGAATTCATTTTTCCACATCCTAAATGTATTTGTTAAATGTAAACAATGTTTGTAAATCCCAGGCCCTGAAGATGATCTCAATAAAGATCGAAACGTTGCCACGATAAAGAAAATGTTTTTCTGAAACCTACATCACACCAGACCGCATCTCACGAATTCTGAAGAATTATCGATTAACGGTCACTTAAGAGACCACTTATATATGCTTTCTATGTTGTTTTTGTTACAAAAATTCCTTAAATTAACTTTTTTTTAAATTCATAAAGGTAAATAATTATCAACTATTAAGTAAAAGAATAAATCAAGCATAAACGGACTTGCAAATTAGCTCTCTTTGTTAAGAGTACCAAAAAACAGGTATTTACGACGAAAATCATGCTACCGGGTGAATTAACGGCCTTGACATCGCCTGTTTCCACATCTGCAAACGCTATTTCATGACGAGGTCATATCAAGCTCATACATCTTGGGTCGTGTACGATTTTCTAAGCTGATTTATACGCTATTTAACACTTACGGTTTTTCCATAACCATAACTTTTCTTATTCCATTAACAAAATGGAGGGTGAAGAGTACGTCAGCGGCTAGATAGATTATAGATTTTTGATTCATCCGACCCAGCACAGTCAGTGAAGGGATCCGCGCTATTTATAACTTTGACATCAATAAAGCTATTGAAATAAAGGATGAACTTAGTTATCCTATCTCTTCATTGATATTTTATTTGTAGTGGAGATTTCAAGAAAAAATACCATACTATATAAATAAAGACAAGTGTTTTTAACTATTAATAATAACATACAATACTCTCCTTCTTCTTCTCTCACTCTCTCTCTCTCTCTCTCTCTCTCTCTCTCTTTCTCTCTCTCTCTCCCTCTCTTTCTCCAAGATCTAGGCATCACTATCGATAAAACATTAAGTTGGAAAAGACAAGAATCAAATGTATGTCAAAACATTTATCGAAGCCTGCATCAACTAAGAACAAGGACAATAAAGCCAGGCTTAACTATTAAAAAATAAATGGCTCAATTCCTCATTTTACATCACATCGAGTATTGTCTTCTACCATCGACATGAACCAGGAAAATATCAATAGATTAAAAAAATGTTTAAATGTCTGTGTCCGCTTCATATTAAATTTAAAACTATTTAAGCATGTGACGCCATATTATTTGAAATTGAATTGGTTGAAAATAAAGGAACGTTTCACACTAAACACAGTTACAACGGCTTTAAAAAAATTAAAATTTAAAAAAATCTATTTACCCATACTCAAGATTTACATTCATGGCATCGATTTATAAATAATCCTCAAAAGTCAACCTTGTACAAATATCCAATTACCATACAGCTATATACAACAAATCATTTCTGGTACAAGCCTCGCGTAATGTCAACATTTTCTCAAAAGTCTTAAACTGTGAGCATTCTGTAGAAATTAACAGGCTAAAAATGCACTCCATCCTAATAAAGCAATATGGTGTTACAAATAAATAGTTTCATAAACTAAACAATCTATTTGTCAATGATCTAATATGTTTCTTTATAAATCTTAATATTTATTTTATTATTTACTATATGATGTGCTTATACCCCTCGGTTTCTCGTTGGATGATGTCACAAATATTTAATTGTCTCTAGTATTCTAGATACTACGATACAATTTAATTATTATTTTTGTGAGTATTATTTTTTAGCTTTAATGATGAGTTTGAGATTATTTACTGAAACAAATTAGTAGTTATTTACCTATGTTTTCACGTATATATTTCATCTATTATTTATTATCGATTAAGTTGCTTGTTAAATTGAATTATTTGTAGTTTTTTTTTAATTATTTGGAGATCGTGAGGTGCGGTCTGGTGTGACGTAGGTTTTAGAAAAACATTTTCTTTATCGTGCCAACGTTTCGATCATTATTGAGATCATCTTCAGGGCCTGGAATTTATAAACGTAGTTTAAATGTTACAAATACATGTAGGATGTGAAAAAAATTTATTCAATGCGAGAAAATTTTTGGTTCAAAAATATGAATTTATACAATGCTAGAAAATTTCTGATTAAAACAATTTATACAATGCTAGAAAATTTTAGTTAAAAAAATAATTTATACAGTGCTAGAAAATGTTAGATTAAAAAAACAGGCCCTGGAGATGATCTCAATAAAGATTGAAACGTTGGCACGAAAAAGAAAATGTATTTCTAAAACCAACGTCCACCAGACCGCATCTCACGATCTCCGAATAATCATTAACTAATTTGTTAACCAACAGCTAATTGTTACTAAACAAAACAGCGAATGTTCCTATTGTTTAAAAAAATAATTTAACTTAAAAAAACGTTATTTAAAAAGATAATATCTAGATTGTTATCAATGCAGCCTATCTATAAAAATGCAACAACAAAAGGCCCAGGTTTCGAATGGATAAAATCAAATCAGTAGAGCAATCTTTGAGAGTATTATGAGTATTACATTCCCGAGGAGATACCATTGAAATGTATAAGCGGGTAGACTGTAAACGAGTATAAAAATAGTTCCCAACAAGAAATACTGTATAAATTCTAGCATTATTTGCATGCAAATCGCATACTCTGGTATGATCATTATATTGTTAAAATGGTGCAGTAGGCGATTTTTGGTCACAAACTTTGTTCTGGTTAAATAAAGCTGTTTTATTTTAAATACATTTATCGAAAGTAGTTGTTCGTTTCAAAGTGAAGTTGGTTTCATAACAATAACTGTGGCCTGAGATTAAAGAAAGTTTGCGTGAATTATTGCCTCTTGAATACCAAAAGCTAATTGCGTTCTTTGATCAAAATCTTGTTTTGGAGTTTACTTTGTTAATGTTTTGCAATCAATCAATAAATCTACTTTTTGCTATTTTATTATTTATGCTGAATTTTATACAAATAATATTTTTCAATTACGGAGAACAGTTATTTCTTATTATTTTGAAAAATTTAAAATAAATCAACAATAAAATTAATTAGTTTATTTTACTTAGTTGATCAATGAATTTATTAATGTGAGACAGATGAAGGTATTGTTAAAAAAATATTGTCATTTCTTTATTATTGACAATTCTCTTTTTTTATCATTTTTATTGTTGTTCAGAGTGGCAAAAAGTGAAATTTAATTTCTCTACCAAGTAACAAATCATTCGTCTTCGGTTCATTTTTGACGTCCTTGGCTGTCTGTCCGGGTCGAAACGAAAATTAAACTTCCACGTCTTGTAAAGTGATTAAAAACCTGAGAGGATTCATTACTACCGACGAAATGAAATGGGGTCATTAAGGTGTTTGATAATTGTTCAACGGAATTAATTAAATTTACGGAAAAAAGCGCTAAATTTACAAATTTCAACCAACCAGTTGACACATTCGGCGTAACTACCTTAGAAACAGTGATACCAAGGTTTATAAAATTACGTCGTCAAAATTTAATTGTCTTAAGTAATTTCAATTTGGTAATGCACAGTTAAAGCCAGCCCAGAGATGTTCTTGTCAGAAAACATTACTCACTGGCTGTTAACTAAACATTTAAATTTTTTACTGAACAACATAATTTTAATTAATATATTTTACACCAGTTTTAATTACAATCTTCATTTTTTGAGACAAAATAAACACATTTTTTAGGGTGAAAAATATTACTTTTATTATATTTAAAACATTATTTATAGAATTGTTTTGTAATTATACCAAATAATTACTTGAAGAAAATCCCCAGATATTTTTATTCAAGTCATTTATTCCAATAAAAAAATCTTGACTTAGGTTCTCGTAGGCGTTTTAGGTGGTTTGACTTAATCTGACATTTGAACTTTATTATGTCAGCCCATAAATACAGACGAATTGATCTAAAAAGCCAATTAACTTCGTTATTTTCCATTGATCAAGTTTTTCTCGTTTAAAATATCTCGTTCGCTGGGTCCGCGTCCCAGTCGATATTCCTCTGTTCAATTAAAATTAATTCCAAACCAAGAACTTTTGAAATTATTCTTTTATTCGTACGTCATTATTTTTTTAAATGAAAAACTGTATAAAATCAATTAAAAAGAAATTCATACTTTTTGTTGGGAAACTTGTACTTTATTGGCAGGTTGTATAACAATTCAAATTAATAAAGGCTAAAAGAGAAAAATACTAGATTATAAAATAATAATAAATAATTGAGATATTACATAATTTGCTTTACAAATTAGAACGTATTCTGAACATTTGTGATTTAATCATTAATTATCTGTTTCCCTTGTTTTCTTAAATTGCAAAGACTGCTGGCCCTTTAAACACCATTCTTTTTTTACTGCGAAATCGAAACAACTTTGCCACTATTTAATTAATTGGTGTGATTTATTTTTAATTATTACATTTCTATAGTCAATATGTACATTTTCTTTGAATATATTTTATTGGTATATGGATTGGAATATGGATTATTTGTATATAAATATGTTTTAAGGCTGGATGCACAATTTTTTTGTTTGAAACGAATGTAATGAAATAGGCCTTTTTTCGGGGGTTCGAAACAGCAGAGATAATAACAACCCTCAGGGTGCCGGTGTTTTTGAAAATAAGCCCATTGTAAGGATGTCGAGTTCGAGTGCAGAGCCGCTGGATTCGAACCCGGGACCTTTACCTTACAGTGTTGAGTACCGTGTCAACGCATAAACCGTAGCGGCCACCGACGCTCCCGATAGGCTTGTTGTTTTACATAGTAGGATATGACATAAAATAAATTATATTATTCAAGATATCACATGCTTTTATTCAAGAAAACCGTTCTGAAACACTAATAAAAAACGGCCTATCGATTAAAGGGTGAAGTTTGGGTCCGGCTCTAAAGGAAGAAAAGTGCGTGAAAACTATTCGACATAAATATGGCAAAAAAACAGTCTTAAGAAATGCCAGGGCTTAAAAGCTAAACACCTCATCCCACTACTTAGTAAATGTTGAGCTCTGGCAGAAAAACTACCTCTGGGCCATTTGTGTGACTACCTCCTAGCATTGACTACTTTTCGAATGGGAGTAAATTGATATTTCAAATCAGAGAAATGTTAAAAACTCATTTTTACCTTCAGCCCATAATATTATACATTTTTAAACTTCTAAATATAAATTTAATAAACTCATCGCTATCCCTATCATTCAGCTTCTTTTTATTCTTACAAAGTAAAGGAGAGCGACTGGTAAAAATTTTATAAATAATTACAAAAGAGTTATCTTTAATTTATAGGTATTAAAAATTAAAATTTAACATTAAGCCATATTTGTTTAGCAGTCATAATTGACCGTACTAATTAATTGGAATATTTAACATCAAGCTTCTTTCATCGTAGAGAATATGTTCGCGTAATATATTTCAAGGTTCAGCTGTGGTTGGGTCAAGTATAGAGTTAGAGTACATATGATTCAATGTTTTATGTAAAAATATTTATTTAACCTTAGGTTCTACCAGATATTAAAAGACTGTAAAAAGATATGTGAAAATTTATTTTTTTTAAATCCTCATAGGAATAAGTATTTTATATTATTAAAAACGATATGGGATAAGGCCAATTAGAAAAACAGCACTCAGATCTTTCGTTGGGTTTTCTAGGAATATATCTCCCACATCAGGACATTAACACTTTTATGTTAACATTACTTAGCAATCATTACACAATAGCTGAAAAAGTTAGAATATTTTTTTTAATATGAAGTTATTAATTAAAGTTTTCATTTACAGTCCTGATGTGAAAGAATATATTTCTCGAAAGTTCCATAAATGGTGATTCTATATTGCAAAATATTAGTCATATGCGGAAACGTTGCCAAGAGCCCGAAGAACTAAAGTTTGTATTCAGGGATTTTTAGAGTAAAAAAAATTATATCAACTTTGCTGCTTGCTGTAAAAAAATTTAACCAAGCAAATGTTGACCGAGCAACCCACCAAAAGCGTATTATTAGAATAATCATTTCGCCATTTTATTTTATAACATAAGCTGTGACTATGAGTTTTTTTATATATGCTAAACTGTGCGCTTTAGGTTTTTTCAAATTACTGGTGGAGTAAGACGAGAAGGTTTTGGCATTATTACTCAAGGGACAGACTGGAAAGAAAGAACAACACTCTGTTTTATTAAAAATGTTTAAAAAACGGCTTGGGCGCTTTGAGCACTAATTGTAAAAAGAAAAAATACAATGCTTCAGGATATTTGTCATTAGTCTTGGCAAGCACCTTTTGTTATTTGATCCCCTCGCCGTCAGCTTTAAATCCGGCCACGTACGCTTTTTATAATGAATTTTCCCCTTTTATTTTGCATTCCGTTGTGATTCTGTTGAACGCAGCTGGTAAATCCGTTGTCAGTTGGCAATTCCGTGAATTTTGCTGCAAAGTTACAACCTTACTCACGGATAAAGTGTATAAACGCTACCGGAAATGGTATAGGGCTTGACGTGGTTAAATGGAATGCCCTATTATTAACTCGACTCAAACAGGTTGTTTATTTACAACATTTGATATTCCAATTAATTATTCTATTTATTTAAGGTTGTTGGTTGAGGTGAAAATTTAGTGTCACGAGTGGGATTCGAACCCACGACCTTCCGCTCAAAACGCCGCTGATCCAACCACATGAGCTATCGTGACTATTGGTTAAAACAGTGGCGTATTCAGTCGAAGGTCGTGGGTTCGAATCCCGTTAGTCACTAATTTTCATAACCCAAAAACTTAGAAAAAAGGATAATTAAATGGAATAATTAATATGGTCAATTATGACCATAATCAACTAACCATCCCTAACCATGACCAGAAAGCAAATACTTTTTAAAAGGATAGTTCCTACTCACAGTAAGTTTTTTTGCAACGATCCGGATTTCGAGCCTTTTAGCTCATCATCAGGTTGAAGGACTTCTACAATCTGATGATGAGCTAAAAGGCTCGAAATCCGGATCGTTGCAAAACAACTTACTGTGAGTAGGAACTATCCTTTTAAAAAGAATTGAACACCACACTCACTCCATCATTTATCATTTCTACAAAGCAAATATGGCTTAATTTGATATATGGGACTTAGAATGGAATAAATAACTTAACATTCTAACAGGACTGGACACTATAAGGATAATATTAATAGAATTGGACAAATAAATTGTTATTTCTTGGTCTATAAAAATAAAAAGACACACAGCAAGAAAAAGCGGACAAAGATAATAGGCCAAAATTCTTATGAAAAACGTTTATTTCTTAACAGAGAGCGTTGAGCCTATCACTTTTCGTAGTTCGCCGGCAATTCTAGCTTTTGTGTAATTTGCCTCAAGAAGACCCACCCAGAGAGGGTGAGAAACCCACCCCCGGTATGGGCTTCCTAGTCAGACCTCGGTCTTATCCACCCAGACGCCGAGGTTGGGTTCAAGGGCTATCAACAGTTATTTCAGATCCAAAGCAAACAATTCCTAAATCCATTCGCACTCTCACTCACACTTAAATGCATTCCTATTGACATGCCATTCAATCAGGCTGATTGCGTACTTGATATTTCTCCGTCACCCTCATTTTGTAACTAAAATAATTGAGGGTACTCAATATTCCCCCATCCAACCTCTCTCACATATTCGTACTCATTATTTTCAATAAACACTAAGAAGCACAAGAAGAGATATCTGCCAAGTACTATATACAATAAAACAGTCCTGTTACCTACAAAATCGGAACGGAATCAGATACTTGCTGCATGCTCAAGTACAATTACCATACTGGGTGAAATTCCAATTTCATTATTGGACGTATGGTTCACAAAGTTGAAAATAAAATAAACCTGAATAAAAGTTTATAAATTTTATCTTGCTTAAGAGTGTCTGTCCTCAAGTGAAGCGAAAGTGGCCCGGAGCAGCAATGAAAAATTTGTGTCAAGGCGGGATTCGAACCCACGACTTTCGGCTAAATACGCCGCTGCTCTACCACTCGAGCTACCGTGACTTCGAACTGATTTTACCTGCGACACAAATTTTTCATTTCCAAAAAATTGTGTATAATTAATTGAGTAGGTTTCAGTGTGAAGGAGTGTTGTCACTGGGAAGCTTACAAGTGACTCAAACAACTCATCAACATAAGAAAATATTTAATTAATAGTTAAATCGTAGTCATAAATAACAAAGAAAATGCAAAAAACTAGTCGAACAGGTAAAAACAATAGCAGATACGTTGGAATTTTAATCAGAACCTTTTCCATGAAGGATTATACGATAGGATAGCAAACCGTTTATTAAGGTTGAGTGGAGAGGAATGATAAGGCGTATCTAATAAATCAATTATCGAAAGTGCTAATCGTTTATGTCGAACTGTTTCTGAGAAAAGAACGGTCAGTTCCATCAAATAAAGTTTCCCCAAGTCGACCCAACTAGCAAATTGAATGGCGGAATACATTAGTGAATTGGAATAGATTTATTTTCACCACACTGTTTTTCTGAAAAAAAAAATTGTTCCACTGAGAAAATCGCACCTACAATTAAAGACTAATACATTTCCAGTTAATAAAAATAAAATAAAATTTGTACTTAATGATTATTTGGAGATCGTGAGATGCAGTCTGGTGATATCATAGAATTATATATTTTGTGTGATGTGATGATGATATGTGTATGTTATCGATTTTTAATTTGATTGATGATATTAGCGTAGCTGCGACTGAGTTTACATGTGTCTGTTCTGTAATTGATGCTGCGTTTATCTCTGTTGATGTAAACCATTTCTAAAAGGTTACGTTTATGTTTGTTTTGTGTGCGTAATATTTTTGGATTGTTGAAGTCGAAATTGTGTTTGTGTTCAAAATGATGGGTAGCGAGTGGTGTAGGGTTTTGTTTGGGTTTTTTGCAATCATAGAAATGTTGCGTTACTCTCTTATCCAGATATTGGGATGTAATACCGATGCAAGTTGCCGGACCGTTTAAACAATTGATTTTGTAAATTACGTCAGATTTATTACTTACTGGGGTGGGATTTTTAATTTTGGAAAAAGTGTGTGGATTGTTTTATAGCTTTCAAAAACTTTTCTACACCTACAACAAACACTTTCAGTGAGTACAAATACTTTGATTGAATCTAAATTTCTAGCATTGTATAAATTCATTTTTTTCCATCCTACATGTATTTGTAAAATATAAACAATGTTTATAAATCCCAGGCTCTGAAGATGATCTCAATAAAGATCGAAACGTTTGCATCATGAAGAAAATGTTTTTCTAAAACCTACGCCCCACCAGCCCGCACCTCACGATCTCCAAATAATCGTAAACTAACGGTCACTAAACACCGCACATTTGGACTTAATCTAAGTTACAATGCAATATCCAAGTTTCTAGTAGAATTATACGTATGTATGTACTATTTATGGGCCGACAAACATCAAGTGGTGGTCATTGCTGGCCTTCCGTGCTTAAACAAAAATTCGTTTGTTTTTCCCTCATCTTTGTCTGTCATATTTTGTCTCCGGTTTTCTCTACTTGCCAACCTCTCGAAGTTACCTCAGGCTGTCAAAAGACTATGAAAAGAACAAGAAACACCATAAACTCATAACACATGAAGATTTTCACGTTTCTTCCTTCCCTCGGAAGCACCGCCAGCTGCGAAAGCCCTACCCAACCGGCTTTGGACATTCAGTAGAAGAATGATAAGGCGAAGTGATACGCATAAACGCCTCACAGAATAAACATAAAACGCATAAAACATAACACATACAACATACATTTAAACTCTTATAAAACTGAAGTACTGAAACGGCGATCCATGCCTACTGACGTAATAGGCAATTAAAAAACAAAACATCATGTAACTTTATGAAAAATAAAAGATCATATTGTTCCGGTAGATAACTTCAAAGTGGGTAGCGAAATTTTTTCCCAACGTCCACCTGGTTTTTCCTTCTTAAACTTTTTTCGTTTTTTTGTTAGAGGTCAGCAAAGAAAAATGATAAGGCGTATATAATAAATCATAAATAATTCAAATAAATACATTTACTTTTTTCTTTCTCGTACTTTTACCCAATGGATTTTAATTTTGATAGACATTTCTGTTTCAGAAAAATACGTTTTTTTAAGCATCATACATCAAAATTGAGCCGTGTTTCATCAATTTTTCAAATCATTTTGTTGTCAAATACGAAACTAGAATGTACATAGTACATTTTCACAGGGCGCGTAAAGCTGTCAATCAGCCCCTAATGAAAATAATTATTAAAACACGTGACACTGCCAACGTCCAATTGGACAACACTGACCTTCTCCAAATCCATTTTGAGCAGTTCGAGCTGGTCGTTGGGATGCTCCGTGGCGAGGTGTCGCAGGGGGAATGTGATGTGACCGATCGTCCCTGACCGCTTGTTACGTCCGCTGTCAACCACCGTCATCCTCAGTGAGTGGTCCGCCAACTCTTTTTCGGACACCTGTCATATAAAGAGGTCAGTGTTTTTCTCAAGAATTGCGTAAGGGTAATAATAAAATTACGTTATTCCTTATTAATATTATTTATTAANTATAATATATTATTATTAATAATTATTTTAATAATTATTAATTGATATTAATTTGTAATGATGTCCTTTTCTTAAACGTTTTATTTTTAAAAGATCTCTTTCCATTTTTTTTTATAATTTCACTTTAACTAATAAGTTAATATGGTTAATTATTGTACTTTTGTCTACTTTATTTGAAAATTTTAATTATTCTAAGAACCTTTGTGCGTTTACATGAAATTGCTTACAAAATTGTTTACGTTCGATCGAAAACTAAGAAAATCAAGCCACGTGTTAGCAATTAATAGACGTTCTCCGTCTCCTGTCGAAACTAGTTTAAAGTTAGTTTCACCTTGTCGACTTGATCGTTGATTTTTTTACAACTTTTTAAAAACATTAGCTTAACTCTACAACTGTGTTGCTGCAAATGCATAACCAAAATGGACGTACGTTATGCTTACTCGTGTCAAATCAAATCGAATTTTACAAATTACATTCAGGCAATTGGAAAACTTTCTTTCCCTTTACAATAGATTGCCCGACGGGAAATAAAAAAACTTGATGAATACAGTGCCGTCCTTGGACCCGAAACAAACAGGTATAAAACAAACCAGACGTAATCGGCTCAAGTAGAAAAATAGACGGTCGTAAATAAGGTTTTATTTATTTGGAAATCGATACAGAAAATGGGATACCAAAATTTACATTTGTTGGTATAAAATGTTTATTTTACAGTCAAAAAATCTTAACTAAAAAAAAGTTTAATGTTAATTTAAGATAGATAGATTGAGTTTCGAGGTGTAAGAAAGCATTTAATTAAACAAACCTATAAGAATGTTTTCCACCTATCTTTTAAGTTTTACTTAATTACTTTTAATTGCAGTGTGGAGATATTGCAAATAATTAGGTTTAAAAAAGATCAAACAAAAAATTGAAAAAGTGACCAGGGGGTAAAAAAGATAAATTTCTACTAAATTTTTTCATGTTCTGTCTTAACAATAAACCTGCTAAATATACCATTTTTAAATAAAATTAAATAAATATATAAATTATGTTGGAAAACATTTTATGAGAGAAAGAGCGTTTAAAAATATTGTAAATGCTATCAGGGTCGGAAGGTGTCGTGGCGTTTGTAAAAAAACTTCCTTATCTTTCCGCAGGAGCTGTTCGATTAAATATTTTGCAAAAGGGAAACACGTGTTTTGAGAACAAAGCCGCCGCCGATCTGACTTTCGTTCCACTTTGGGAACGTGTAAAATTGACGTTTTGACAAATTTGATCTATTGTCCTTTACAAGTTTCTTGATTGAATATGGCAAGAATTGACGCATAGTCAAAGAGAAGACGGTCTATTTGTATCGTCGGCAACTTGTAAAAAAGGTCAAAGTTGTCATTGAGTTAGGTAATATATTTAAATTGGGTCTGACCTGGAAGACGAAAGTCTCGTCGAAGAAAGGATTGCAAGTTTTCTTCTTCTGTCTCGACTGCTGGACCCTTCTCTCGTTCGGGACAAGATGAAGCCTAAAAACACAATTTTAAAAAATCGTTACAATAATTCACATAAAACTATTTTTTTATGCTGAAATAATCGCAAAGAGAGGATTTTTAAAAACAAGTCTTTTTAAGATTCAGTTCCATTATTTTGATAACGAAACTGAAACAGACCTTATAATAGTATTTATAAAAAATTCCTCCGGAAGATGTCTGATTATAAAAACATTAGGTTGCGACTATTACATAATCTTATTATAAAATAGAAAAATAAATTGTAGCAAGCAACAAAGAGAAATTAAGTTCCATGGAGACCCATTATGCAAGCAGTTTAAGGCCTATTCACCCTCAAGAACGTGTCTTAAGTGCTCACGTTAAATTAGGAAAACTTTGAATAATATCACAGGGCCCACATCTCAGCCAGAACTCTGCTTTCTAGGCGAAAGTATTTCATTATTATTAAATGTCATTATCTCACTAACAGGCCTCAGGCTCATTTGGCACATGTGGGAGGCAGAGAAGGCTTAAGAATGTGTACTTGTCAGTTACGTGGGCTCTATTTTAATCAAATACACGATGACACATTATATGAGGTTTTTCAATGGTCCTTTCATTTATAACAGCAAAACATTTCTCCAATTTATTTTATTTTAAATTGTTGACATGTATAACAATGCTTCTGACAATAAAGCATTGAAAATTTAATAGAATGTTTTGTTTCAAATAGTACGATTCAACTTCCAGTGTAAATTGGTATAATAAGGCTTTATTACAATTTCGTTCCACATTTTTATTTAATAAATTTTCCATCTCGGGCTTTCCCGTGCTTCATTTTTCCAAGTAACCTGGAGGCTTAATCCTCCTAGTGACATACGTGACATTGTAAAACTGGCGTTTCCACGGCCCTCGAGCATATCCGGGGTGGCCCAGAATGAACAATTTAAACAAAGAGGGAAAAGCTGAATTTGTCATTATTTTGAAACCGATTCCATTTATCCATAACTTCCGTCCTAACAAAACCAGATAAATTGTGGGGTCAAGAGGCCATTGAACTCCTAAAGTGAAGGCAACAAACAGTCTCTTTAACCTCTGTATCTCTTTTCATCCTCATTCTCATTGATCACTCACTCTCTCCTTCGCTCCCTCCCTCTCTCACTCTCTCTCTCTCTCTTTCTCTCTCTCCCTTTTCAACTTTGTTGTGTATAGTAGACTGAGTAGTGTCAACATCAAAATATGTTTAAAAATATTAAACTGTAATATAAATTTTTTCCCTCTTTTTTCTCAATTAAGTACAAAGACTGTCATGTTAAGATGTTGATAATATATCTTTACAACTGTCACTTAAGTTTATAATGTTAAACCCTTACAAATGTCTATTGTAAGTTTTTTCTTCTTCTCCTGATAGAAGTTACGTTTGTTATTTGTTAAAGTTTACTTTTTATTTTGTATGTGTTAATCCACTGTAAACAAGTATATAGCTTTTAAGAGTTAATTAATTTATTACAATTAATTAAGGTTTTTAGTTGAGATAAAAAAGTCAATGGCACGAGCGGGATTCGAACCCACGATCTTCGGCTTGATACGCCGCTGCTCTACCACTTGAGATATCGTGACCTCGATCCACTCGGACACCAACTTCCCATCTCAACCACACCTTTTTGAATTTCCCTCCTTTTTGCCGTTTTTGGGTGGGTTCGAATCCCGCTCGTGCCATTGACTTTTTTATCTCAACTAAAAACCTTAATTAATTGTAATATACTAATTGGTTAAGCGGACCACGAAATTAATGAAGTTAATTAATTTGTTCAACTTTGTTGTGTATAGTTGATTGAGTAGAGTTTATAAAATCATGTTGCTGTAATTTCACTTTAGTCCTAGAGACCAAACGTTGAGTGATTGTTAAATAAAGCGATAATCAATCAATCAATCTCTCCTCTCTTTACCATTCCTATTATCCCTTGCACTAACTTCTATACCATATTTCACTTTTTATGGTTTCTGCTAAGTTTATGCATTAACCGTATCATATTTTATTTGCTTTTTGCTGTATTTCTCACTTTTTCTCTTTTTTTCGCTCTCTCTCTCTCACTCTCTTCCTCTATTTCTTTCTCTCTCTCACACTTGCTCTCTGAAAATTAAATTCACGTTATTTGTAAGAAAAGTTTGCGACCTAAATTAACAAGAATTGTTAAAGAAAACGATATTCATTCATTCCGGCTATCCCCCTATTTCTGTTTCTATCTTTCTTTTTCTTTCATTCGTTTCCCATCTCATTATTTCTCCCCCTCTACATGTTCACGCTTACAATTACTTGTTTCGTTTTGAGTGTCTGTATGTGTAGTTTTATAAAAATAATTTTCACTAAAATGAAGCGCAACAGTAAACATATGACTACAAGCAAGATAAAACTGATTTTTCTTTATTATTGTTAAATTTTAAAATCGAATATATTAGCTTCTTCAGCGCAGAACTGTTATTTTTATAAACACGAACCTATTTATTATATGAGGCGATAAATGTCACGAGTAAAAGTAGATCAGAGTGTGAAAAGCTTTTTTGCCAGTGTGCTGAAAGTTGGTTTTATCTGTTGGAAATAAAAAAAGGGCAACCGCTCTGAGTTGGTGTATTTCGGACGAAATAGGTCGAATAATCGGTGATGACACCGCTTCTGTGTATTTTGTTTCGGCCTGTTTTATCACAAATGAAAACATATCGAATGTTAGGTTATTTTCTGTTTTTTCTTCTTCAAAATGAAAATGATTAATTTTTCAGTATTTATAGTTTTACTGTCAGGCTAATTATTAGGAGGAATAAAAACTGTTTCCTTTCACTCGAAGTTTTAAAAACATAGTTGATCTGATGAATGTTAGATAAAGTAATATTTATACACAATAACTTATAATATATATTGACGTCTAATCTGTTAAATCTGAAAACAATTGGAATATTTTACAAACCTGTCACAAGGAAAGATATATCGGAAACACTAGTGAGAATTACAATTAATTAACGTTTTCAGTTGAGATAAAAAAAACTCAATGGCACGAACGGGATTCGAACCCACGATCTTCGGCTTGAAACGCCGCTGCTCTACCACTTGAGCTATCGTGACCTTGACCATTTGTCGCCGAAAATCAAATTGATTACACGACATTTGAAAAATGGCAAAAAGGAGGGAAAATTCAAAAGGTGTGGTTGAGATGGGAGGTTGGTGTCCGAGTGGATCGAGGTCACGATAGCTCATGTGGTAGAGCAGTGGCGTATCAAGCCGAAAATCGTGGGTTCGAATCCCGCTCGTGCCACGGACTTTTTTATCTCAACTGAAAACCTTAATTAATTGTAAGATATTAATTGGTCAAGCGGACCACGAAACAAGTGAATTTAACTATTGAGAATTTTTTTCTAGATTTATTGAGAGTTTGCCGAGATTAAATATCTATCATAAATTATTTATAAAAAAGTACTTTTACTAATCTTCAATTCCAAATGTCTTTGATAAAAAAATCAAAATTGGCATATAAGGTCGAAATGTCTTACAGCCTGTTTTGAGTTATTTGATTATAATAAATCAACGTTTATGTTTAAAATGTAGAATAATGCCAAATTTGATATTTTATGCTATGTGCGTTTGAGAGAAAATTTTGGATCTAAAAAACGAAATAGAGGTTTTTAAAGATAAAGGGAAATAATCGTAATACGTGCATTCATTCAGTAATAAATGAAGTTGAATCATTTAGTACGAGGTTTTATGGTTTTTCAAACATACATTGACAACATAAAATATAAGAACGCAATTTATATTTCATTCTAAAAAAATGTTTGTTTGTTCTTGGCAAAGAAAAGACTCAATTATTACATGCTTTTAATTTGCTACGTACGGTAGCTATTGGCCAAAGTCTAAGGAAAATAAATAAAAAATTGCTCTTGTTATGTCAACTAAATAAAAGTCAACGATCCAAGATTCTTTATCTGCCTTCTTTCGTAAATTGCCATGCCATAATAAGAATGCTTGAATCGTTTTTCATGCTGTCCAGTCAGATCTGTTTCGTACATTTTCCTTGGTGAATCAGAGAAAACGCCTGTGGAACTTTGCGAGGAATTGAAATCCATGCATCTTCCCTAACGTCCCGGGCGTGATGGATGCGGAAATTTCCTTGCGGACATAAAAACAAAAGCGATGTGGACGAGCAAAGGCTTTTATCATCCACATCGGTCAGTGACATCGGAAGAAGTTTCTTTATCATTTTTTCTCACCTGACGATCGGATCGCAACCATTGGCCGTCCCGACGGTCCTGCTGGGTAGGTTCTTCATCTTGAGGAGCGTCACTAAAAGCTTTTCGCAGCCGGCCTCGTAGCGTAGGTAGAACCAGACTCGTCCCAAATGTCCTTCCGGGTAATGAAGTTCGTCTTCCAAGTCGCCCCTGTTTCTGTAAAGCGCTGGGTCCAAGCCGCCTAAGTTTCCACCGTAGCCACCTGAAAATAAAATAAATTTTCAGGTTGAAATCCGACCAAGATGAAAAGTGTCTTGAGTTAAACAAAGGACTATTTTCCCTTTTTTAATTAAAAATAAAGATAAAGCTAATTGAAAAATTCCTTCGTCGAGCATGTATAATATAAATCTAAGAAGCAAGGGATGCTAAACCAGCATGACCGATCTGCCTTGCGTTATGGTTTATTTCGGCTCCGTACAATTTCAATTAAATTAAAATCTACAAAATATGAAAAATCACTTATACCAAACATACGATATTAACATCTATTTCTAATGAAAACCTACTGTTTTAAGCATAATGGGTGTTCTCTTTTAACCTAGACTGATGCCTGATAATACAAAATCAGCACCGATGGCTGATATTATTATAGCGGGGTTAAAAGTGGCTTCCATATCCATTCATAACAATAAATAAAGTCATTTATTTTCAGCCTGTACATTAAAAAAAGATCTAGTGTGTCTTTATAATTAATGCAGGATTTCTTTTTTATCTTCACAGTTCGTGAAAAATAATTGGCAAAAACCTCTTCCAAACTTGGCCTAGGGAGTCTTTTTGATGTGCGTCAGAATTCTAAAATATTCTTTTTTTTAACGATTTTTATGCATGAGAAATCTGAAATTATTTTTCCTAGATGTTCTTTCAAATCTTACGATATTAAAAGCTTCCGATGTACGAATAAAGCCAAAAATGTCAATATTTGTACTACCCATAGAAATTGAGTGATACGAGACGGTAAATGAAGTAGAATTCGGCGAAACGGGTTTTCTAATTCACTCCAATAAGAAGATATGATTTATTTAAAATATTTTCGAGAAAAACATATATGCCAAACATACAATAAAAAAAGTCTCGAATATCAAAAAAATTTGTTTACATTCATTTAAGTCTATCATATTTTACTTTTAATCTTTGCTCCGCAGTATTTTATGTTATAAAACGTCTGCCAAATAAACAAATTACATTTGCCCCTTTCCTTAAAGCCTTTATTTTTTCATGTACGCCGAATTTTAGTGGGTTCAGTACATTACTCATTCTGTAGTAGAGTAGTACTTTTGAGTTCGTAATGAGTTGCACTCGGGAGAGGATCGTCTCTACTCTAAATGTGTGGTGATTAGTGACCGTTAATCGATATTTATTTAGAAATCGTGAGATGCGGTCTGGTGTGAAGCCTACATCACAAAATCCAACGTATATAAACACAAAACAGCAAAATCTCACTGGCCCTCTCGATACGACACGCAAGAATGGCACAATTACACAGAAGACAAATGCTGAGTGAGTAGAAATACTTTGATTGAATATATAAAAAATATATTTTGCATTGTATAAATTCACTTTTCCGCATCCAAAATGTAATTGTTATATGTACACAATGTTTGTAAATCCCAGGCCCTGAAGATGATCTCAATAAAGATCGAAACGTTGGCACGATAAAGAAAATGTTTTTCTGAAACCTACCGAAACCAGACCGCATCTCACGGTTTCTGAATAAATATCTATTCTAAATATTATTTTGAATGGGTAGTTGGCCGTTATGATTCCTATAATTGAGACACCTAATTCTAGGGTTCATCTGCTCCAGGACAGCAGGTTGTTGAATTTCATATCGCGAACAATTAGGGATTGCGAACAGTTTACAATTTTGTATTTATCTGGAATCAAGACGGGGCGGATCAGCCGATATACATCTTCGTCGTGATAACCACTCGTTATTGTAGTGGGGCAATCCCAATCTCTCTGGACAAAACTGAACGTGACCTATTTCCACTCGCCCTGATATACACGCACGAGAGAGAGAGAGAGAGAGAGAGAGAGAGAGAGAGAGAAAGGAAAAAGCGAGAGAGAAAACAAGAAAAAGATAGAGGAATGAGAGAGAAAGAGAAAAGGAGGATAGAGTTAAAAACAAAGAATGTGAGGATGCTTGTTTAAGTCCAATTACATTTTACTACTCACCCTTGAAGTTAAAACAAATCTTTAAATTGAAATCATTGTTTCTACGTGTTTTTCATCGACCAACATAATTTTATAAGCAGTGAGGCATGAACTGTTAACGTTCTCTTTTCCGAAGGCCACTGGCCTGAAAATTAGCGATTCCGTGTAATTGCGAAGAGGAAACCCTCAGTAATTGTCTGAATATACAATAGGGCCCGCTTCAGCAATTAATGTTCCAACGTTTCGGAGTGGTATTCTGAGTGTCGACATGTTTGCAAACCGGCAAATCCGACGAAAATGGAAAGCGTACGATTGTCAGACTTTGGAAAAGGGGACGTCGACAAATGGCAAATCTTAAAGATTATTTCTTAAAAATTGGTATCGACCAGATGCCCGGTGAGATTCCGGTCACGGGGGATGGCCTGATAGAAGAAATTGCTGTTCAGATATTAATGATACTGCTTCTCGTCCTGACAAAAAACTTCACAATTGCACCGTTATTTTCAGTAAAAGATCGTAATATTTCGATTAGATGTAAAATATATTTTCTATTTCTTTTAATATCAATCTTTAATTTTTAAGTACAAATCATGAATAGGGTCAATTTAAAAAAAATTACTCAGTTCGATCAATTAGCATGTTAAAAACTTAAAATAGAAGGCGCTAGGTATGCTAAGCCAGCATGACCTATCTCTCTTGCGTTATGGAATCTCCGCCGTACAATTTCAATAAAATAAAAATACCATAAAATCACAAGAACCATTTATTCCAAACAAATATGGTGACAATAAGAGCCCCAATTATAAAAAATATTTAATAAACTTAAAGTTGTTCGACGATACAATGGTTCATATAGTTAATATCATTAATTAACATAATTAATATCATATATTATAAATTTATATTAAAAATCACTAACAAGGCCAATTAAAAAGAAAAAACAGCTTTCAAACTAATCCTCTTCATCATGTCATTTGAATTATAATTGATACTTTACAAAGTTACTTTTTACCATAATAATGAAATTACGAGTTAACTTAACCGTAGACTTGTCAATTATAATTGTAGTTTCAAAGCCCTTATAAAAATGATGTATTCCTGGAAAGCTCGTCGAAGTAGGTGAGTGTTTTTCTTTAGGCCAGTTTGAAAGAAACAATTCCTTTGAGTATTCCTTGAAATTTAATCGAAGGAACTGAATTGTTATACAAAATTTGATGGGATCGGGGAAGCGTTTCAATGAATGTTCGTTCTGAAACGAGGCCAAGCTTTCGGTGTTTTATTTCATATTCTTTAGTGTTTAAAACGGTTATACAAATATATAATTATTTTAGTGACTCAGATTTTTAAGTGAGAATCACCAATCAACTTATTTTTACAAAACACAAATTCTCATTCAATATTAAAACATTATTTTCTTTTATCAACAAGTATAAAAATGTCTGTCTCTTTTTTTACCATCTCTTCTTTTTTTTACGTTTTATTCTTTTTTAAAGTATGGAATTTCTTTCAAAAAGTTCCAATGTGGCAAACTATTTAAAATGAAATGACAGTCCTACCACATAATACGGCCAGACGAAGAAATACCTAGGAGAAAGAATAAGACAACGTAACAATTTTATGATTGTAAAAAATAGACAAGGTATTGCTTTGTCTAATTATTATCATGAAAAAACTCAAAATTCAATTTTTATAAGGTAAAAATCACGACATAGGAACCTCTCCTAAGCCGTAGACTCAAAAAAAAAAAAGATTATGTACATATTTATGATGAAAACATCTGTAACTTGCAATCAGGTACGCTTTAAGTTCAGTTACAATAGGATTTTAAACGACCAAAATAAATAGATAAAGAAATAATTTACGCAAAATGTAATGTTTTTTAGTTGTTTATTTTTTTTTTTTTTGTAAAAAATTGTTTTATTAGGTTAAAGAAATCAAAAGTTATAAATTTAATTATTTATTTATTATTGTTATTTATTATTATTAAAATAAGGATTTTAATGCACAAGTCCCAAACGTGGGCAGATATAACCGTATTTGTGAGTAACCTACACTAGTCCTCTACGTTAATGTTCCGTTTTAGTCTGTGGAATTAAATTGTAAAAAAGTTTTATTTATTTATTAAAAAACCATTATATTTAGAATTCAAGAAGAACAGATGGTAAAAGAACAAACAAAAATATTTATAAATGCTGAAAAAGAAAATAATGTTTAAATATTGAATCTGTAAGTTGTACAAATAAGTTGATTGTTGATTCTTACTTACAAAGTTGAGTAATTAAAAAAATTGTACACTTGTATATTTTTTATAGATCCCAGAAGACTTAAATAAAACAATATTCATTGAACCATATCCCAGATCCCAGCAAATATATTGTGAATAGTAGCTGGTTGATCATCTTTACTTTATTAAATTATAATATTTCAAATTGCCCTTTATCTCTGATTTTCGATACAAAATATGTGATTTCTCTATTGGGCACATTTTCTTCGCATTAAAAGGTTTCTGCAATTTCAGAAACAGCCCAAATTTCTTTTTAAAAAATTCAATTTCTATTCAAACGTTTATATAAGTGTACTTAAGGGAATATCGTATAAAACATTAGATAATCAAGTAAAAGATACTCCCTAATAGAAAAATTATTTACAGTACCCCGTATTTCTAAGGTGTATCTCAACTATTTTTTCTTTTTTTTAAAGAAGAATGATTGATGGGTCTACGTTTCTTTATGTCGATTCGGGTTCTGACCGTAGGCTTTTGTACGTGCTCGCATCATCTGAGAAGATGGAAGGTTTGTCAATAATTCACATCCGAATCTTTCAGACGTACGGCCTCCGTTTTTGGAAGCTATTTTATTTCTTATATAGTCATTCATTTTATTTGTTATCGTAAAATACAATAAAACAGGAAGTAAAACTCCTGTTCCGCATGCATCAAAACTCCCATGATCTAGATAATGTACTAAATTTGCAAATACAGTGAACGAATTACCCAAGTACTAGATCAACAAATATGTGATTATTTACCAATTTCCCTACTTGTAAACAATAAAAATATTTCAAAATGTGTTAAATGCTTCAAGCGTGTAAGTGTTCCTTTAAATTTATGATAGTTTGATTTCAAATCTCATTTTATTTATCATCTCCGTTATATAATAAAAAGTTTTTATTCAGCAATTTTTTAGGTCAATTCACGTTATTTTACACGGGCTTACTGAAAGAGTTTGATCTGTGTTGTTTGATTGGGGGCGGTTGATCGGATGCCCTCCTCTCCTTCTGAGCCGGCTCTTCTTCAGGCATGAGGTCGTCCAACGATTCAGTCCTTCTCATCTGCGGAAGGAGGAAATCGATTTGTCTGCAGCTGAAACCAAAGAAAACAAAACTATTTTAAAAACAAGTTAATTCCGATCACGATTCCAACTAATCGTTCAATTTTATGTTCAAAGAATTTAGGGGTTGACAAAGTTCAAAATTTCTTATTAACTACTGCAACGAGCTTCACACAATTTCTTATGAGCGATACATATATCTCTTAAACATATTTGGTAGGTTTTGGTTAGGAATATTATGCAAAATAATGTGATTATTATTTGAGTTTGAGGAAAGGATACAAAACATTTTTGTTCTTGTAAAGTTTGATTAACTCAATATATTTTTTATTTTATTTTATTTTTTTATATTTTTTAAATTTTTTTTTGCATGGGGAGAGAGAGAGTGAGAGAGAGACAGAGTGAGAGAGAGAGAAGATAGAGAGAGTGAGAGAGAGAGAAGAGAGAGTGAGAGAGAGAGAAAGAAGAGAGAGTGAGAGAGAGAAGAGAGAGTGAGAGAGAGAGAAAGAAGAGAGAGTGAGAGAGAGAAGAGAGAGAGTGAGAGAGAGAAAAGAGAGAGAGAGAGAGGGAGAGGGAGAGAGAGAGAGAGAGTGAGTGAGAGAGAGGTCAGATGAAATGTTTCTTTAAATATACTTTCCTTACTTTCTGTGATATGCACTTATTTTAATTATAAGATTGTATATTTAATGGTTACGTGTAAAATACTGGTTATAAATTGTTATTACAATGTTAGTTATTACGACAACATAAATGTAAAAATTTTTTATCAAACTGAAAAACAGAATTCCGGTTCTCTCACGGTTTCGTATTTTAACAGACGATAAACGCTGGGTTTACAATACATCTCACAGTTGATATTCGAAGGAAGCCAGGCATCGACTGGCCTAAACGGAATCCCATTTAACGTCAATGGACCATGAAAACCAAATTTTCGTGCATCGGGAATTTTAAGCTTGAAATTTCCCTATAACTTCACTGAAAAGTATTGTTTGAAAAATTATTTTTTCGCATGCGATGTGAAAGTTGATAAGTTGGCTATATACAACTTACTGTGCACCAAGTTTTATGCTAGAAATTTGGTCATTATTATACTTAAAAAAACACTGAGGATAGTGAAAAATTACCAATACAATTGTTTTTCATTACCATTACAAATAATTAGATTTATAAAAAGACGCTGTTTTTTCAATAAATTTTTTTTAAATTTGTTTAATATATTTTATTTAATATTAAAATTGCAAAAGAGCACATTTAGATATACCGGCATTAGCAATCTTTTAGCCAGTAGATCAATCCAAAGCTCGTACCACTAGGAAAACAAGCACAAAAAAATTTGGGCTGGCTATCTGGCATATATAGTAGCGCGGTAGAGCATCCCTATATTTTAACTCTGTCTTGTCAGGAGCATTACATAGATGAGTTTCGCTGTAATTTAGTAATTTGTAATTCTTAATAATTGTGTCCAGTAGACGTTGCAGTACTTAAGGATCCGGAACAAACCCATTAGCAATAAGAACTTGGTAGTTCTTAAGCATCAAAAATGTAGGTTTTTCTCTGCCACTTCTAGCAGCTGTAACAGCCGTCAGTCCAAAATCGCACCGTTGTTCACGACTATCAGAATTTCATCAGTTAATACTATCTTCGCAACATGACCATATTTGGCGAACTAATTTTTTAAATATGTTTTTCTGCCTTTATTGGGCATGGATTTCACGGTTATTATATATGTACTTTTTTTATCTACGACAAGAAAATAATATGCAGCATTGTATTTAATGAAATCTAGATAAATAAAAAGTTACTAAAAATAAAAATAAAACAATTCCAGTCACTCGGACACACATTATATATTTCAAGATCCGTCGCAAGAATAATGATATATATGCTACGACTAGCTGCCGATACAATTTTTAAAATATGTACACATTAACAAGAAAAAAAATTTGCTATTTATGATAGATAGATAGATAAATAGACATACTTTATTTATAAAATGAAAGAAATTTAGATTTAAAAATAAAAAACACAGCATTTTTATTGCACGTTATTAAGACCGTCAGCCAGAGTTCGGAGTACACTACTATTCCAAGAATATGCATAATTATACAGGGTGTCCCAGTTCCTTCTGACGAAACCCAGGGAATCGATTCTACTCTTTATTTGGAGCAAAAAATGACCAGGAGAAAATTTTCGGAAAGTTCTCCATTTTGAAGATATTCGTCAATTTAGGTTTTTTTAACTTTTCTACCTTACCACATAAAAACGCTTACAACTTCCAAAATGTTCAGACTACAACAAATCCAATTACACCATTTGAAATAACGCTAAATTTGCTGTTAGATATTTCTATTTGCAATAATCTGAATGATATAAAATGTGAGCCAATATCAGTTGGAACATGTCAAAATTACAAAATTTAAAATTTTGGTCATGATTGCACGTTCTACTGAGGTTACAAAAAAATACCTACAACTTGTCAAATTTCACAAAAACTTTTTCATCTAATATGTTTTATGTTGATATATTCAGGTTTTTAAATAACGTTTAGTAGAGTTGAAAAATAACAACTGAATGTTCGAAAACGTGAGCTAAGGTAAATTTGAAGGGGGGTAGAAATAAATCAAATAGACGTATCTTACAGGAAATTGAACGTTCTTTCAAATGGTGTAATTGGATTTGTTGTAGTCTCAAGATTTTGGAAGTTATAAGCGTTTTTATGTGGTAAGGTAGTGAAAAGTTGAAAAACCTAAATTGACGAATATCTTCAAAATATAGAACTTTACGAAAATTTTCTCCTGGGTATGTTTTGCTCCAAATGAAGAGTAGAATCGATTCCCTGAGTTTCGTCAGAAGGAACTGGGATACCCTGTATAATTATAAAAAAAGGAGAATTTACAATATCAACTTCAGAGGACAATTCTTTACACGATTTTCAAATTACAAGATTGAAATGCGATAAACTTTGAAAATAATAAAAATGAGACTTTAAATGGAGGTCGAAGTCGTCGAAAGTAATGTACAATATGCTGCAAGTGCATTTAATCAGTTCTGTAGGAATATAAATGACGATAGTTTGTAGTTGCTATTTATGTTTTGAATTCTTAAAAAACCCTAAATACTATTTTTTTCGATTTTCTCCTTTAAATTTTTCTCAAAATTGTTGCCTTCCAAATGCCTCCGACTTTTTTCTAAAATAAAATTGGAAAGATAAAAAAAATGTTCTGCTTTCCGACGGTTGTACAATCCACGTTCAGTTCGGATAAAATTCATATGGGTGATTAATTTTTAAGTGGAACCCTGGACATCGACAAAAAATAATTGTAATAGGCAAATCATTTTTGAAAAGTTCTCGGAAATTTCAGCTGTTATCAAATTATGGCCAGGTGAATTTATTTAGAAGTATTTCATGCCACACTTGTTTTATAGTAAATAGGTAAATTGGGGATTAGATAAAAAATATGACAAAAGAAGGTGAAGACACATTTCCACTAAAGAACAGATGATTCAAATTTAAGAACAAATGCTAATCTTTGTTTTAGAACAAAATAATTGAAAATATTTTAATGTGATTTTATTTGAAATATAGTATGAAAAGCAGGAGTTATTTCGCCCGATTTATGTTACAGCGTGTGCGATAGACCATCCCTCAGGAATGTCTTCATAATCGGAGTCGGAGAAAGACATGACGGGATGGGTCGTGCTGGAACTGTTGGTCGTCGCATGATCGGTGTGCCGTTTTCGAGCAGAATGTTGAGAAGGCTCTATTTTCGAATTCCGCTTGGAGGGTAGGTCCGAAACCGAAACTATCTTGTACGGCCTTCTGCTTCTCTCGGGTACGTTGGGCCTCTTGAGAACGTGCGTCTGGTTACTTTCGTCTGCCCTGTGATTTGTAAGAGACAGTTCGGTTGGTAAGTTGGGTGAGAGATGAGCAACACCCTCGTCCCTCACTGGATTCGAGTTGGGCCTGTCGATGACGGACGGCACCGGTGTGACCCAGACGGGCGAAGGTTCCGTGAGGACCACGGGGACCTCGGGCTGCACGACTTGCTGTCCTGCCGCTTCCTTCTTCACCCTGTAAACGACTTGATTCTGAACCACGAAGGTGCAGTTGCTTCCCACATCAGCTTCTTCCTCCCGTTCCGAGGAACAGCAGTAGAAACACCAAATGGACATAAAGATTTTTGCTCCGAACACTCACAACCCGTTAAAAATAAGGTATTAAAATGAATTGTAATAAGTATTGAAATATACATAATAAAAGTAAATGCTTGTTTTGAATTCGTAACTTAGCAACCACTCAGCTGAAACTTGACGGAAATATCATGACTGACTTAAAACAATTATGGTTTACTCATTTTTACACAGACTAGCTAGCAAAACTGAAATAAACCGAATAAAACTTGTCTTAAGGTGAGGGTCCAGGTGTATATTGCAAGATCAGGCATACCAACAGCACTACCCTTCACAAAAGAACAACTAGTCAGGCTAAGGAACTTGATCAATAATTTCAAGCTGATTAGTGGGGCTTTCAGAAAACGAGAGGGGAACAAAAACAACTTTTATGACAATGTGGAATGTTTTTGTACTAGGTTTTCTATCCCTATCCTAAAGTTCCTCTCTGAAGAAATTTTTTTACACCATTTTACCTTTGAATGTGAAATTAGTGATTGTAAACTTTCCTTTTCTCCCGGTCTAACTTTTGTTTTTTTGTAAGATGTTTTTCGTCATCTCTCCATCTCCGGTGATGACTTGTGTCTTATTTTTCTAACTAAATCTCTATTATATTTAGTTTCCCGTATCATTTGTAGTTAGGTAGAATTGGAGATGTGGTTATAAAGGCAAACGTTGGTTTCTCCTCAAAGAGATTTTTTCCATTACATACAATGCAAAAATGCTGGTACTCTTTGGTAGAAGGCAATTCTCCCTTCAGCAATCTACAGTACAAAGAAGTAAAAAAACAAAAATCAATTTGTAGGTTGCGTCTGCGTGGTTTTCTGTGTTTTACTAGTCTTGTGTTGAACATGCTTTCTAAGTTATTCCAATAATGTTACTAAGAATCTATATAACCTGTTTAAGCTTGATGGATTATTTTTTTATATGAATGTCAACACTTTTTAATCTTTTACAAACAAAAATGTTTGTTTACCTCACTAGCGTTTTGTTACTTGGGAATAATTTTGTCGTTGTTAATACTGTAAGATGTCATTTTTGAGTATTTTTATTTTACGAGTTTGAACTCGGTCTGAACGGTGCCCAATCGGCCAAAAACATTAATGATAACTGGGACGATGGCAGTATGAGTGAGAGCACCGTTCAGAAATGGTTTAAAAAATTTCCAGAGGAAGACATTAGCCGTGAAGACGAAGAAGGTCGTGGAAGGATTTCTTCTCTAGACGATATGTTCTGCAAGCTTTGGTCGAAGAAAATTCCAGGACAATTGTTCGAAAGCATGCCGAAAATCTTTCAGTGGCTGGCCACCATTAGGCAATTAGAAAGGTGGAAAGTTTGGTTTCTAATCCAGAAAACGACCGCCAAAAAAAGTCATCGTTATGAAATATGAGCAATACTTCTTTGCGAAATAGAAACGAACCTTTTCTGAATAGAATTGTTACTTGAGATGAAAGGTGGATTCTCTACGATAACAACAGACGTTCTGGTAGTGGCTCGATCAAGGAGAAGCAGCACCACATTTTCCAAAGCTCCCAACTCATCAAAAAAAGCTTACCGTGGCTCTTTGCTGGGCTACATTACGTCTGATTTACGGCTGCTTCTTGAATCCTGGCGAAACGATCATTGCTGAAATGTATTGCTCGCAAATTGAAGCTATGCACCAGAAATTGACATTATCGAAGCCACCTTTGGTCAATCGGAAAAGAAAACTGTTGGATCTTGGTTATATGGTTCTTCCTCACCCTCCTATTCTCCAGACCTCTCGACTATCGACTACCAATTTTTCGGACAACGTTTAACAAAAAAAAAAAGCTATTTATCCAAAGTCGTTGAAAAATGTGTTTGAAGAATTTTTTAATAATAAAGACTCAAAATTCTAATCAGAGTTTATAGACAAGTTACCATCACGTTGGAGGATGTATATTGATAAAGAGGGTATTTTAATGATTAAAAATTGTTTAAAATCAATTATTTCACTGCTTTTATTTTAAAACAATATATAATAACTGTACTTCTCGTATGACTTTTTTAATCATTTGTATGTCTGGGAGCAAATTTAAACCTAAAGTATTGCCGAATGGAGGTAAAAGTATTAAAGTTGTTTTGTTAAAATATGTTTCTTCCATTTGTGTTTCTTGTATCTCTTTTATTTTTCTTCCTGTGTTTGATCTATTTTCAAAGCGCTCGGGTACGTCTTGTCTTGGTTTTTCCTTGGAGGTTTCCGTGTGGTATGATATTGTACGTTGTTAATTTGTGTAAACGTTACATTAATGTTTAATATTTGCCATCTGGGGGACCATCCACCCAGATAAAATTTGTATAATATTTAATCGGCCTTCACGTTTTGGATGACGTCGAAGTGGGAAGAAATAATTAAATTGTTCCACCAAAAATGCAAATCAAACATAATTGCTCACCGATTTAGTGTTACATAAACACCGCCCTCTTGGCAATCAAACTTTGTTTGCTCAATCAACACCCCGAGTAATAGATTTTGGTAAACGGCTCGGAATTTATTAAAGGCAGAGAATAAAGGCCGTGTTTGCCCAACATCCTCGGGTAAAGTTATAGCTAATCAACAAAGAGATTGGTAGGAAGTCTTGAGCTGCCTTTAGGCTTTCCACCCCCTTATATTACATTATAATGGAACTGTTTGATTTAAGGAGTTAGTAACCGTATTCATGTAATCCACGAAAAGACAATTCAAAAAATGCTTAAAGACAAAAAATAATTGAAGATACAAATTCAATTAAAGATCAAAGAAAATAACTTATCGATAACAAGTACAAATTTGATATTCCTTTCTGTTATCTTACTCTCAAAAATATATATGTTGTAGGTTCAACCGTGAACAGCTGGTAACTTAAGAAAAGATATTGCTTTTGTTTGTATTCAATACCTGCCAAAGTGATAAATAAATGCACTTCCTTCACACTTACAAACTTTCTTTTTATTCTGAAATACAGTCAGAGGGACAGACTACGGTTTTACGATTGATGGGATTTCTTACGCAATCTGGTAGTACTTCTTGAACGACAAGCGGTCGCTTTTCGGAAACAGCAACTTGTACGTTTTAGGATTCTGAAAACTGGTTATCATTCGGAAGCACATTAATGTAAATTAATCTACTTTTGTTTTTATTTGACCTCACACAATTGTAATGTTTGACACCAAAAACTTAAACAACGTGTTATACAGAAAAACTTAAAAAAATATTTGTTTAACTTTCAATTAATTAAGGTTTTTAGTTGAGATAAAAAGTAAGTGTCACGAGCGAGATTCGAACCCACGATCTTCGCCTAGATACGCCGCTGCTCTACCACTTGAGCTATCGTGACTTCGATCCACTCGGACACTAACTTCCCATCTCAACCCCACCTTTTGAACTTTCACCCAAAAAGTGGGGTTAAGATGGGAAATTAGTGTCCGAGTGGATCGAAGTCACGATAGCTCAGGTGGTAGAGCAGCGGCGTATCCAGCCGAAGATGGTGGGGTCGAATCCCGCTCATAATACTGACGTTTTATCTCAACTAACAACCGTAATTAATTGAAAAATATTAATTGGTCAAATTAGTGAATTTGTTTAACTGTTAATTTTTTTAAATTAGTATCAATTTTGAAACTACGATTTGTACTCGAGACAAGGGATTATAGTGATTAGCAAAACGAAAATTTAGATACACAAAATAACAAAAGTCACCCAGCGTTTACACTCCCTCACATCGACTCAATCTATCAGAATATCTCTTGGCTATAGCCGTCAAATTGAAGTGTAGGAATGTTGGAACAAGAGAACAATTGGTCAAATGGATTGGAGTAAAAGATTAATTTTTCGGTTTATTTTTTATATCCGGATTTAAAAATGTCGATTGCGGTAGAAGTTGATTGTGTATTTTTGGTTTGAAACGTACAAAACTATTGTATTTATATCACTAGTTAAAGCGATATGTGTGTTTGTGTGTGTGTGTGTGTCTCTCACTCTCTCTCTCACTCTCTCTCACTCAATATCTCTCTCTCTCTCTCTCTCTCTCTCTCTCTCTCTCTCTCTCTCTCCATCATTCTGTCTACCTATCTACCTACATACCTAAACATCTATGTATGTATCTATCGATCGAACTCTATGTACTTGCCTCTGATATCTCTATCCATCCCTCTATCCATGTATCCCTTTTATTTTTAATATTTTTACAAATTACCGTTGTGAAGGTCTTCTTTTTTTCAAAATATCTTCACCCTTCATCTGTTTTATCACTCTCTCTCTCTCTATCTATCTATCTATCTCTCTCTCTCTCNCTCTCTCTCTCTCTCTATCTATCTATCTTTCTCTCTCTCATTCTCTCTCTCTCTCTCTCTCTCTCTCTCTCTCTCTCTCTCTCTCTCTCTCTCTCTCTCTCTTCAGATATTTATCGGTCCGTCTATCTATCCATTTAAACAATCATACGTCTCTCCCCCTCACTCTTTATCTCACTGTTTCTGTTGTATTTATTGTTTCAGAAAATTAAAGTTATTGCAAGGCAATTTATTTCTCTTGATTTCCTACTTTCCTACTTCTGGGATAATTAAAAAATCATTTCAATGATTTTTTTTTAGTTCGGGAGACATGTTTGTCCACCAGCTGTGTAATAACTGATTGTAATGAGTTCTACGAAAGACATTGTTCAGCCTGTTAAATTTGAGATTTTTTTTCCATATTCAACCACTGTATAATGCCGTCCGCTTATTTTGCAATGAAATAATTTGATTTCATTTCTCTGCGACCGCCGCCCGGGGGTTTTTCTCCCATCCCAAATACAAATGTCAATAGCAGTAAATCGTTTACGTAAGTAGGCCAGATTGCTTTTGACGTTGATGGAAAAGGGGAAATAAATTTTGAACAGAATTCGTTGTTGTTTTTTTTTTTTAATTATACGGAAAAATATTTAAAACTCTCGCAAAATGACTTAATTAACTCTGATTTCTCTGTCATTCAATACTCAATCATCAACATATTGACATATTACAATGTGATATGTCATTCACAATTTTTTGACAATATAAGCCATTTATTTTACTGAATTGAAGTGTTGTTATATTATATATATAATAAAAATAATAAGGAAACATCCGATTGCTGAAGTTCTTCAATTACTTGCTCCTGCGTGGGAGCAAACCTGTTATTTGGTTAAGGCGTAGTTGGTTGAGCCTGAGGCGGTGGAAACTTTAATTGATCTCAATATCTGAGATCGCAAGCATTTGAACGCTAATAATAAAATTAAAATTGAAACATTAATTACGTTATAAAATAATTCTAAAACATTCAAAACGATTGAGTGTCAATAAACACTTAATGAACCGTAAAAGCCCTGGGTTTTTCAAACACTTAAATAATTTATAATAATAGTTTATTTAATTTTTACTCTTTACCAACAAAAATTCACAGTTTATGAGAAAAAAGATCAAGTTAAGGTCATCAAACAACGCCATCTCCGTTTTTTTTCCTAGACAATCTATCGAGATATATTATTAACAATTACGTTAAAACTTCAACTGTTTTAAACTGTAATAAATTATTTATTTATTTTTATTAGGTTTAGTGGTCCGCTGGACCAAATAAATTCTTTTCAATTAATTAAGGTTTTGGTTGAGATAAAAAAGTTGTACATTTGAAAAAAGAAAGAGAACAGATAAAATTGTGCCCGAGTGGATGGAAGTCACGATAGCTCAAGTGGTAGAGCAGCGGCGTATTTAGCCGAAGGTCGTGGGTTCGAATCCCGCTTGTGACACTGACTTTTTTTATCCCAACCAAAACCTTAATTATTTGAAAAGTAATAAATAATATTAATCCATAAAATATCGTAAAGATCAAGCCTTTTTTATTCTGTTATTTGTTCAAAAAAGTTGCCTTCAAAAAAGTCACTTAATATAAATGATTTAACACCCTAATATTTTTATCCAAGTCATCATCATATAATATTATTTTTTACAAATAATTTGAAGAAAAGAACTGAATACAACGATATATTTTCTGTATAACGATGGAATAGTAAAATTATTATTTTATGGTATTACACAAACATGTGGCAAATTCTATTTATAGTGCGAATAGAAAACTTCGCAATTTGACACAGTGGTGGAAAGCCCTCGCATTTAATGACCAACTTGTTTCCCAAGTTATCGACCTCTATCGGATCTAGGCGAAAATCAACAGAACCCAAGGGGGTCAGATAATAACAAATTGAAAACGATAAAATACCAGAACAAAAGAAAAAAGAAAAATAATAGAAATTATAGATTTTGTTCGCCTGACAGAATTGAATTTAACGAAGCGCAATGACCGGCTTACTTCATCTGCCTAGGAAGTGAATTCCCCATCCCTTTTTCCTCCCTTCAACTTTGAACCGATGTCGAAAACTTAGATGTTTTTACTTTCAAAGTATTAAAGGCTAATAATAACTCCATTTTGTTGCCAAAGGCCCTTGAGTAAGTCACGTTTTTTAAGGTGGCATGTACTAATGTTAATTAGGGGTAATAACTCCTGTTAGATTTAAAAAAAAAAATTGAATTAAACTCAACGATGTACAGCAATTGTAAATAAGGTCGAGCTATTTTATTTATACAGACCATTAAATAAATAACATTCAAGTTGAACCATAACTCAATTATCAAACAGCCCACATTAACATATAATAGAAATGTGAGTTTTGTTTTAAAAAAGAAAGATAGGAAAAACTTAATCTGCCATAAACTTATCTAGAAATCTATTTACCTCCACACTAAATTTAGGTCATTTATCTCCGTCGGAAATGTAAAGTTCTGTCATGTTTCTTCCTAGCAATGTTTTCTTTAGTATTAACACACGGATGAGAATAGTGCAGCAATTAAGCTTTCCAAATGACTTCCTAAAGTTGAAGGGAAGAATGAAATCCTGACAAACTTTAGGGTACAAATAACATGAGTTGAATAATAATAAATAAAACTCATAAATTGGTCCGAAAATAAATTCTAAATAACGTTGTTGTTGTTATTTTACATCCCAACTCAATTTTCTTTTTGGTAATTTCTTTTACCATCCATTGAAATTAAATCATATTTATTTTTTCTTTAAAATACTAGCAGTGAAGAAAAAACTTTTTTTTCAACTAAGACGGAAAAAATGAAGTGCAGCTAACATTGCGGCTATATAAAAGTCCTCTCTTTCATTTAAGCTTTAGGTAGTCTTCTACTTTCTAGATCTTCAAGAGAAAATTCCCTTTAAACCTGGCCACGCCTTGACCCACCCACTCACTAACGGCATTTCTCAGCACATACAGAAAATATTTTCTATCTTATATGAACAAAATGTTGTTTGTATCGCAACAAAAAATACTCCAATTTAGGTATATAGGTTTATGAATAAAATCTCAACCATGGAATAAAATCAATATATACACGGAATTTATTATAACAAAATTGTAAAGATTTAAGAGCTATTTTACTGCATTCCACATCATCGTTTACTTTATCAAAGACAATAGGCATTCATGTGTAATCAATGCATATAATTATTTAATTTTCTACAATTCCAAAACATTATACACATGCACTTATATATACTGAGATAAGTTACCAGAAATAAAAAGTTTCATACATGAAAGGAATCGCGGGTTAATGCCACCTATATCTGGCTTACAGATTTAGGACTGCGTATTGTCAGGAGCTGGTGTCTATAGAAATAAACCAAGGACTAGGATTCACATGTCTTGGGCAATATATAATTTCAGACAGCCATCTTTTCAGACAGCCAAATAGCAATAAAAACAACTACATCATCAGTAGTTAAGTCCAGTTGTTTGTGATGCCATAAAGTCCTTGCAAACTTTCGGAAAAATAACCAAATTAGCCTTGTTTGAGTCCCAAGTCCTTAGGAACAGAGGGGCAACGAGGAAGCCGACAAATCGGCCAAAGAAAGTTCGGCAAATGAACCACCAAATAATGTGAAAGAAATAAGTCAACGGTTCAACTGGAATCCCAGGTCAGAGGCATATCAAAATTTTTATCAAGGAACCATCGCAGATGCCAGTGGAATAACTACTAAAACTAAAACGCGTTGGGCTAGAATGATAGTTGGACTGCTGACTAGACACTGAACTACTTCTATTTTCAAGAAAGAGAAGAACAGTAGAAAATGTCCTTTGTGGCGTAGATTTCTATTACTGGCCGGAACGGTATACAGAGGAATTTTTAAACCATTGGGATCTGGTTAAAAGCCATCCCTAACTCTAAACAAAGTATGGAAATTGAACAATAGACCAATATTGTTGCTCAAGTCGTAAACATGCCCACTATTTTTAACTTTCAATCGCATACATGAAAGAAAAAAAAAGAAAAATTTATTAAAAAGAAGAGATTTCGATGCATTTTAATAAATTGTGTTTTAATTGTGTGCAGGATTGAATCTATACAATAACTAGTCTAATTGAGGGCCTAATGGTGTACTCATTCCGCCATCAACTCTTGTACTACATACCGTCACGCTTATAAATACATTCACCCGACACTGTTAACATAGAATTCACCCATCAACAAACTTTATAAATACGTTAAGAATATTACAGAACATGTTTATAAGCAGAAATACTCTTATTTATTCCAAAATCGGAACAAGGGACACCAAAGAATAGCTATGCGTCTTATTCTTATTCTTCAGAAATCATCAATGAAAAAATTCGCTTTTCCTCTTCCAACTGTCCTCATTCTCCAAAGCAAAGTTCAGTTTGACCAATATAGCCAGATCCAGGCTTCCAACTGGAAATAGAACCGCTTTCGAGGCTTCATGGAATATTGGATGAAAAACCCACGGAATGATAGATGGAATAGAAGCAAAGAAGGACCAACCTATGGATTCTCACATAAAGACGGGACAAGGGAATTTCAATCCTTTTTTAAAAAAAGGTAACTCCTACTGACAGTAAGTTGTTTTCCAACGATCCGAATTTCGAGCCCTTAGCTCATCATCAGGTTGAAGGATTTCTACAAGCACGTCTAATTGAGCGCCATTAAAAAACCAGCTTCTCATTGGAACGTGACGTTGGCAGGGGTATCGGCGGGTTCGCTTTTGCAATTCATGTCGAGAGACGTCGTTGTAGAACTCCTTCAACCTGATGATGAGCTAAGGGCTCGAAATCCGGATCGTTGGAAAAGAACTTACTGTGAGTAGGAACTATCTTTAAAAAAAAAGGATTGAACATCGCACTCACTTCATCATTCATCATTTCTGGGAATTTCAATTCCTACCTCCATCGGTTTAGCATAAAAGACAGTCCACTTTGTTCCTGAGGGATAGAAGAAGATATTTAACACTCCTCCATCTCAACTGACCACCAATCTTAAAAATTTTAGTTAAAGAAAGGAACCTGACAATAATAATGTTGTGTTTATTAATTGTGTTGATAATTATAATTTACCTATTCTCGTAATTATTATTTCTATCTTATGAGGTGAAAAACTGTAGAATAATTTGAAAATTAATGCCTTTAAATTAGAAAATAGAGAAGTTAAATAAATGTTATTTTTAATCTGGTTTGCTCACTTTCATTGATGTTTGTTGACAAGTCATCAGAGACTTCTGCCATTGACAGACTTCCATTGGAGGTTGATAGTGGTGAAATTCAATTTATAACCGCGGATATTCCAATTTCCATTCTTTGAGTCGGCTATGTTATTATTTACTCGAACTTCGTCGAAAATTTGGCCAAGTCTACATTGCGTAACGGTCTCGGCGAAATGACGAGCCGAAATATTTCCAGGAATTTCCGTATAAAGCAGAGCGTTACTTAGAACGGTGGCGCGACAGGTACAAAGGGAAGCGGGACATAATTTCCTCTACGAAGGAAATGAGGGGACCCGTCATTAAAATGGGTTAACCTTTGACTAACGGTGAATGTTCCAGCGTTTGCCCAGCTCTAGCCTGTATAATTAAACATGTGTACTTTAAAGGAAAAAGTATATCAGCTATCCAACCTTAGTACGCCTTTTTTAACCATCGAAGACATCAACAGTCGTAGGAAAGTAATTCTTTACAGTTTCATATATGATATTGAGCATTCAATAAGTAACACATTGAAAAATCCAATCAGTCGTTTTTAAAATGCAAAATGTTTGTTGTACCCTCTGACAATAACAAAGACGCCGAGATAAGGTGGAATGAACATTCACAACATCCCAAATGAACTGAGAAAATTAAAGGGATAACGAAAACTTGGCTGAAGTGTAGAAGTAAGGGTCGGTTTCCACGGTTACGTCTGATAAAGAAGACACCCTGACGGTACGTCGGCTTTCCGGAGCTTTTCTAAGGGCTAAAGCTTTTCCCGCTTTTGATTGGAACTATTAAAACCCGGAGTTGGATTTGTATGACAGTTTTTCATATTAGGATAATGATGACGAAACTGAAAGTTAGGTTCAATAAGTCCAATAATATAGCGTGTCAGTTTTTAGATCAGACTTCGATTTTTGTTTTTAAGCTCCATATTTTATTGTAAAAGTATAGTCCCGAAGGAAAATTATTGGGTTTTTATAAAAACTCACATTGTATGATAAATATAATAATATACGTCAGAAAAGAATTTTCGAGATAAGTTAAATTTTTTAATAGTTTGTAATAATTTTCAATTAATTACTTTTTAATTAAGGTTTCGGTTGATATAAAAAAAGTCAGCGTCACAAACGGGATCCGAACCCACGACCTTGGACTAAATATGCCGCTGCTCTACCACTTGAGCTATCGTGACTTCCATCCACTCGGGCACAATTTTATCTGTTCTCTTTCTTTTTTCAAATGTACAACTTTTTTAAGGGGGAAAAAGGACAAAAAGGATGGAAAATTCAAAAGGTGGTGTTGAGATGAGAAGTTAGTGCCTGAGCGGATCGAAGTCACGATAGCTCACGTGGTAGAGCAGCGGCGTATTTAGCGATCATCGTGGGTTCGAATCTCTCTTGTGACACTGACTTTTTACCTCAACCAAAACCTTAATTAAAAAGTAATTAATTGAAAAGAATTTATTTGGTCAAGCGGACCACGAAACCTAAGAAATGTTTGTAATAATATTGTTATCATTATAAGTATTATAAGTATAAATTATACTTAATCAAAAATATTACACTGCAACAAAAAATTATTTGAAAGATCACTAGTTTCGTGGTCCGCTTGACGAATTAATATCTTTCAATTAATTAAGGTTTTTAATTGAGATAAAAAAAGTCAGTGTCACGAGCGGGATTCGAACCGACGATCTTCGGCTATATACGCCGCCGCTCTACCGCTTGAGCTATCGTGACCTCGTTATTATTTGAAAGGTTTTTTATAGCCGATTTTTTTTAACTTTCTTTAATCTTACGTACTATATTAAAGATAGAGTATATTTGTATTTGTATATTTTATTGACATTGGTAAAAAATGTTTAAATATATTGCGCGATGTATTTTATCAATCAGCTAATTCAATGCTCTCAGATATCGGGTTTGTGGTTATATATATTATATATCATATTAAATATATTGCAAACCGATTTTTCATAATAAAATAGTGGGCAGTTATTTGTACTGGCAATCCATCAGTTGTACTTGCGTAAGATTAAGTGGTTCTTTTATTACATTTAAGGACAAATTGACGAAAAGGGATAATGAACTGAGCTCTAAATAATTACCGACTTGAAGTTTCCTCTCATGTACGCTCATCCACAATCCACATCCAAATCCCATTCCCGTCCAATCGTCTCCAGGGAGGATTCGATTAGGCCTCGACGAGGCGATATTTCAATTGCGAACAAACGGCTTATTTGTGCCTGGTGACGGGTCAATTATTGACCACTAGATGCTGAAGCAATAGGGTTTTGTAACCGGAGACGAACTATTGAAATAAACACGAGCACACGGGCTGTTAAGGGTTGGCAATCTCTCTGGAACAATTATGACGACTCAGACGATGTGAAGACTTTCAATTAGTCAAATCAACATCGAATCTCTCCATCTTGCATGCTGGAGTTGGATTAGTTTAATTATTTATATCTCTCCTAATTACATGTTGTAATTAAACGGGCGTAGGATGCCCAACTCGTAACTTTACTGCAGTAACTAATTTGCTGTTTAAAAGAGGTTTAAATATTTTTATTTTACTAAATGCAACACTGTGTTGGTAGATTAATTTTTAACCGTTTAAAACATGAAAGTTCAAGTCTTTAAAGATCCAATTATCATATATTTGAATTTATTATCGTGGGTTTGTCGCCAAAAATAAATCTTATAAATATTTCTTTGAAATAAAGACATTTTGGATGAAATAGTATCACAATGAACTCTGTAAAACTTTACAATTAGTCTAAATTAAATAATGTTAGTAATAAAGATTTTTCTTGTTGGGGAGTGCCAAAATAATTAATTGGTTTAATGGCAAGTCAGTTTGCTTATAAAAAATCCAATTTGAATAGATTATCACATCATTTTTCTATCTAAAAGATAAACTAAAGTTAATTAATCAAAACACACTATAACATACCAAGACACTCTTTAACAACTTACCAGGTGTGACATTATATAAAATATTGCCTTAGTATAAGTTAAATGTAATTATCAATAAAAGGCTTTTTCGTGTTCGTCAAATAGCAAAATATTTGTCTATATAGAAATTACTTAAAGTTACATAAATTGTTTTAAAATGAAAGGATTAATTTTTTTTAAATATTTAAAGTGACTATTTTTGAGCGATTTGGTGAAAGTTGTTTTGAAATGGAAACGTTTTTTGACCTATTTTGCTTACCTCAATTCGCACTTGAAAAAGGATAACATTTTAAAGGCAGAACTTGCAAGCGAAATGTCACACAATGGAACAAATCACTCTGACGGATCTCGATGCTCCTTTTTTACCGCGGGTTGCTCAAATTTTCCCCATAACTTCTAATATGGTACGATTCTGGTCAAATGGCGACAAGACGAGAAAGACGAGTAGTGTGAAGGGCTATCGACCCAAGGGAGTACGTCACCAGATTCCGATAATTAGCAAAAAATCAACAGGTGGCGCTGCCGGACAACGTGCAAAAAAACGTTACGCCATCTAACAAATCGACCGTGTCAATTCCTGTGTCGTAATAAAATACACAATACAAACAATAAAACAAACAAATTGTAGATTACATTCATTAATATATACAGCCCTTCACCCTCGTCAAAACTTTATTGGTCAAAAATAAATATCAAAAAGAACTCATTGTAAAATAAAATACATATAATACCGGAAAGAACAAAATCCAACTTCCAGTTATTTATATGTATAAACCGTGTGAAATGTTTCTTACAACTCTTAAATTCTTTCGATACTGTATTTAATATTCGATTTTCATCAAAGTCATTTTTTTACGAGGGTTCGCAACAACAGAGGTCATATAAACCCTCAGGGTGCCGGTGTTTTTGAAAAAAAATTTTTAAGTATGTTGGGTTCGAATGCAGGGCCGCTGGATTCGAACCCGGAACCTTTACCTTACAGAGATGAACGCCGTGTCAACGCCACCGACCCCCCCCCCGCGTCATTTTTCTATTCAAACATCATTAGACCGGGATTAAACCTTTAGTCAAAATCAATCCATGATAGTCTTTGAACTTTGAATTTGTTCCATGGAGTATGCTAAAAACAAAGAGTAAAGCCAGAAATAAATGGTTATTACATTGTAATTGCTTTTTGTATTAATTTAAACAACTTTGTCACGATGTCATACAATGTCAAATGTTTTTTATTTTGATTACAAATTGTATTGTGTATTGTATTGTAGTTGATTGTTTTTGATTGATAACTAGTATTTTTCTGGCCCGTAGGATTTCAACAAAGAATACTTTGATGAGCGGGCAAACCATAAAGGCATAATAACCTCTGACCTTGTCTGATGGAAAAATTGGTCTCCTTTTGGTAACACTATATTTGAAACCTCTTGAACAAGTTTAATAAAATTAAAAACATTTTCTGGATAATGTTTGATGGTGATTTTTACTACTTGAATGTTAAAAATAAGTTTGACAAAAAGAGTTATGATGAGCTGTTGTTTGTTGGTTTATGCTAGGTTAAATTGCTAATTTATATAATTGTTTCTTTGGAGTTCACTTTATTTTATCTACAATTTATGAAAATTTGATCGCATAAACCTTAAAGATGGGAGAATAAATTTATTGATTCAATAAATTTAAATAAATAATTTATCCAAAAAAAACCACTTCGAACCATCCACAAAAAATGGACAAGGACAAACTGTTGTCTCCAATATAAGAAATTTGAAATAAATATATTGTGCCTTTGAAAAATAATGGTGAAACTAGTTTTTTTTATTATTTATAATTATTATTGCAAATTGTTAGCTTACTAGTAAAAAGATTTTTAAAATTCATGTACGATACGATGTAATACGATTACTCGAGTCCCCACAATTACCGCGTAAACGTCTTAAAAGAATATGGATAAGAGACCTCTTAAATGATTAATATCATTTTATTAATCCAGATCGTTGCTGCCAATGTGTAGCTTTCTCTATAACGCCTGTAATGCCACAAATAATAAATTATCCAATCTCATGTTTGTATATAATGCATATGCAATACAAATAAACGAAGTAAAAAATTCATCTTTTGAATCTTTTTCTAAATTATGATCTCTTTTGCATTTTGCAATATGCACAATCGATTGTAACATGAAAAAACTTTTTGTATTACACATAACAAAAGATCGTCCTGTTGTCAATAATCGACATTTAGCTTGCCAGATAATTCTAAAAATTGATTTACCATATATAGTTGCTAAATCTTGTGTAAAATGTTTATTTGTTTCTTTTACTGTAATTTATTATTATTTGTTATTGTAGCCATTATATATTTGCAAGTTGATTGGAAAGACTAGCAGCTTTACGGGGAAAATATAAAGTTTCGGTTTACCAACTTACAATGATGCCTAACTATATGAAATACAACTATGGTTTCAAAAGGTATGTGGAAAGGCCTTTTATCAGAGAGATTATGAGCCAGGTTGCACAGGGATCTTGTTGATGTTGTGAAATCGATTTTTTTGTTTTTGTTTTTGCTTTCTAATAAGATTTTTTGCTAATAGTAATTTGGTAAGGTTCTATCCGGTTAGGAATTACGTTAAATTTGTTCCTTGGTATATAACATACATATCACACAAGGTAAAAACCGTTTTGATTAACTAAATTAAATTTTTGGTTTAAAAGTGTTGTATAACAATTGAGAGAAGTGTTTGGTTTTTTATACAATTAAAAAAAATATTTTACATTGTTATTTTAATAATTTCATAAATCTAAAGAAGGTAAACTGTGAAAAAAGTGTGTTTTATAAATTTTTCTAACATTTCGAACATATTTCAACTTGTGCTTTCGTTAGAGAGGCTTCATGAACTGGGGGGTTTTGGCAAAACGATGGTTTTTGTCCGGACATATAGGTCTGGAGAGTAACAAAAAGGCTGATCAGACTACTAAAGACGAGACGCCCCAACGTCCGGATTTAACAACCGCGATCCACCCCTCTGACACTAAAAATTCAATAAAAAACATGATCGAAAGAAAATGCCAGCGTCAATGGGCCGGATCAGCAGAGAAGCTTTCGAGTATCAAGATCACTGTAGAGGACCTGAATAGGCCATGCGAGGTTCCTACACCAGCAAGCAGAAATCAACTTATATACATAACATTCGATTAGTTTGGGTGGTGGAGTACTTGAAATTCCTCCACCACCTTTGACACCTATTATATTAACCTATTTACATGCCAATCACTCAATAGGAGGGAGTCACTACACATTCACACCAATAAATACATTCACTCTGAACGTTTTAAACTATCACTAGTAGATATAATAAAACAACCCTGCTTCCTCCAAGACCGGAAGGAGGGAACCTTAGCTCCGCATAGAGTGCACGTAGGAATGTCACCCGATATGAGAACTGTGCTTGTGCTCAGCAGCAAGTTTCGACGTCCCTTTTTCCGATCTTGGAGAAAACATAGTTGTTTTATTGTACATACCAGTGATGGCTTTCTGCTGTGTGTTCATAGTGAATGTATTTATTAGCGTGAATGTATATTGCCATCCCCCGTAAATAGGTTAGTTATATAATAGGTGTCAAAGGTGATGGAGGAATTTTGAGTACTCTACCACAGAAACTAAGCGAATGGTATATAAATAAGTAAGAATGTATTTAAGGAAGAGTGAGAATGTAATTGGATTTAGAAACTTGGGGGTTGAAATTACTTAGCGGTTGATAGCAGCTGGAGCCAACCTGGGCGGCTGGATGGATGTGACCGAGGCCTGCTGACCCCCGACTACCAACTCCTGGAGAGATTCTCAAGACCTGCTGGTAATTCATTATAAATTACAAAAACTCGAGTGACGGGTGGACTGTGAAAAGTGATGGGCTCAACTCTGTACACGCGTTTAAGACGTCCATTATTTTTTGAAGTACCTTTACTGCCGTTGTGTTTTTGACAATAAATTTATATATTACTAATGGAGCCTAATAAATTAATTAACGGTTTAGAAATCTGATGTAAGAACATCATTGTTTTAATAATTGTACAAAAAATTTTTTTTTCTAGTAAGTACCATAAAATATACAAGCACAGGATGAGTAATTTTTTGTTTCTGTGAACCTATAAAACTACTTAGAAATATAGGGTTCTACATAAAAAAAGAAACCAACAAGAACGATTGATAATTATTTTTGATTACACGTTAAACATATTTTCCCGACGCAATAACGGTTCAGATCCCTGCATATTACTTCTGAACGCCACACTCGCGTTATTTGTATTATTTAAGGTCGAATTTTTACCAAAACAACTTCAAAATATTAAAATTCAAAAATAGAAATACTATTATAATAATATGATTTAGTCGGAAATAAGAAATGTTTTTTCCATAAAAAGGAAATGATCGCTCGGAAAAATCGCTTCTCTAGAAACATCAGACCAGAAAAAAATATTAATATTAGTTAGTATTCCATTATTTTTATGTTTTACTTCATGAATTATCTATTAATAATTTGATAATATTTTATATTACGATAGTATGCATCACATCAATAAATTTGGAACGCCAGTTAATGTATCTGAATATTTTATGCGCCATACTTACAATTTCAAAAATTATTTTGGGGTCGGGTTTTTATTTTGTATTATATTACAAATAAGTCGAAAACAAAATTGTAAATTAATAACTTACATAAGCTGAGGGGCGGCATCGCCTTGGTAGGATGGATAGACAAGTATGTGAGGGGCCAGTGCGTCGCATTCTGATCCTCGTCGTCTCTTTCGCCATACAATGTAGCCGGCAAACATTGCCAGAAGGATTGCTCCAAAGGCGACCAAAACAACTGCATCAAAAAAAAAGTATGAGAAAAAAATGTTTATACTTAAAAATACATATTTTATACATCCCTGCTGTTTCTCTATTGTCGAGACCTTAATCAAATCAAAGCACTGGAGGGTTTTGAGATTTTTGTTAAAATAAGATTTGAAAAATGTTAGTTTTGTTATTAATGTTCAGATCTGCATAATTCAGTGCCTGTTTTTACTTTAAAATTGATACAACTTAAGTGTTGCCCTGTATGTGAAACTTGGTTCGACATAAGCTTGAGATTTTCATTGATAATTTGACCCTGTCCCTGATAAACAGCGAGCATTTCTGAAGTTATGCAACAATGACACATAAAATACCAAGTATAAAATATGCATTATGGAACGCACAACAAAAATGATGTAATATTTAAGCGATAAAGAATTTACGGAAAAAACTATGGATTAAGTAATATAGGGGATCTGTTTAGATAGCCCGGCTGAAGTTCTCAAAAAAAGAGTTTAATATTTTTTAATCTTGTTTCAAATGTTAACCTTTAGGCCCAGATAAACTTCAAATTTCAAATATGACCCTTTACATTCTAACACCTCGTTTTAAAGGTTTATTTTACGCTGAAAGCAATGATGCAAACAGATTTTAAATTGGTCAAACAATGACAAAGTTATTACAAAAGGTTTGAAAAAACTCATTTCGTTTCTTTCGTTGTTAATTCCCATAATTGGGTTCTTCCCTAAAGTAATCATTAATTGCCGTTATTGTTTACTTTCTGTCATTATTTGCCAAAATCGCATTATAAGAGCAAGTCTTAATTCCTGAAAGTAAATAAATTTTACTGTAGTCATCTGTATATTTATTAATCATATTTCGTGTTCGAACTGCCTGCCTTTCTGAAAGATGCAAATATTTGCTCCTTTTAACCAGTCTTCACCGGTGCTTAGAGCGATAGAGTCAGGGAAGTTGGATTGACAAGGATTTTCTATGCTTTACAGCAGTTTTTCAACTGAGGTTTCTGGGTTATCATTGGCGTAGACACTGGTTTTTTTAAAGGGCCCCGTAGAAAATAGTGGGCCCGGCACTCCTATCCACCTATCCTGGACGTGACGATTCAAATAACGTCCCACCGACAAAGATTTGTGTGCGGCCCATCTATCAAGCTGGAGAATAATTCTTTGTCGTTTTGGCAGAGGAACATCATCTAATAGTGTTGATAAAACCTCACTCAAAAAATTGATGAACTGAGCACCATTTAAATTATTTTCGTGGAAAAAAGGTCCAATTTATTTATTTCCGAGAAGTCCACAATGTTGATACCGTGAACCACCTGATGATGACAAGAGTACGAAATCCACGGATTTTCCTATGCCCACGTTCGAAAATTCGTTCAGTAAGGCATTAGAGGTGAACTGCGATTCATGAATCTTTTCAAAGTTTTCTTCAGCTTCCCAAATCGAGATTGGTGAAAGAAACATTAGACGCATGTCATAATCACAGTCCCGAAGTCTCTAGACAAGATGAGAGCGATAGATCTTCAAATTGTAAGTCCGGAGTACATCTTTAATTTTATTTTTTGAAAAACATAAAACCCTTTCAATATTTCGGAGAGAGGGATTCGGATTTTCACGAACGTACAGTAAAATCTTTTAATTAAGTAATCAGTATGTAAGGTTTTGGTTGAAATAAAAAAGCGAGTGTCACGAGCGGGATTCCAACCCACGAACTTCGGCTAAACACGCTGCTGCTTTGAGCTATCTTAACTTCGATCATTTGTCGCCGAGAATCAAAAAGATTACACGACATTTGAAAAATGGCAAAAAGGAGGGAAAATTCAAAAGGTGGGGTTGAGTTGGGAGACGGGTGCCCGAGCGATCGAAGTCGCGATAGCTCACGTGGTAGAGCAGTGGCGTACCTAGCCGAAGATCGTGGGTTCGAATCCCGCTCGTGCCATTGACTTTTTTATCTCAACAAAAACCTTACTTAAGAAGTAATTAATTGAAAAGAATTTATTTGGTCAAGCGGACCACGAAACTTAATAAATGTTAGTAAAAATATTGTTATCATTGTATAAATTATATTTAATCAAAAATATTATACTGCAACAAACATAAATTATTTGAACGGCTTTTTTTTATACTCGATTTTTTTACTTTCTTTAATCTTATGTACTATATTAAAGGTAGATTATATTTATATTTGTACATTTTATTGACATTGGGAAAAAATGTTTAAATATATTGCAAACCGATTTTTCATAATAAAATAGTGTGCAGTTATTTGTACTGGCAATTCATCAGTTGTACTCGCGTAAGATTAAGTGGTTCTTTTATTACATTTAAGGACAAATTGACGAAAAGGGGTAATGAACCAACCTTCCATCTCAACATACCTTTCGAATGGCAAGAAGGAGGGAAAACTCGAAAGGTTCCAATCCCGCTCGTGACACTACCTTTTTCATTTCAACCAATACGTTACACAAAGATTAATTAATTAAAAGAAGTTATTTGGTCAATCGGACTACGAAATATAACGGATTTACTACAGTAAAATATTCAGTTTCTCGTTGAAATTACGCTGCCGGTTTCTTGGTGATGGAACAGTGTTTCCTCATATTGCGAGCAACACGATTAAACGTTTTGTGGTTTACTCTGGGGCGATCAGAAAATTTCTGGAAGTACAACTCGACTGTACGATGCGCATACCGCCACTATCAATAAAAGAGATGCGCGTATCAATTCTCTCTTGATTCGGAAAAATGTGTTTTTCGATTCATTTTGAATGGAATACTGAATGTAACGAATAAAATTGATTTACTTCCAGGAATTAAGATTTGCTCTCATAATGCGAGTTTGGAAAACAATAAAAGAATGTAATCAATAAAGGCAATTAATGTTTATTTTAGTGAAGAAGGAAATTATTGGAATTGACAACAACAAATATGAAATACGTATTTTTTGTTTTTTTGATAGCGTCATTGGTTCAAGAGAAATTCTGTCGGGCCATCTAAAAACGACATCCTGTATAGGTTATGCATTATGGAAAACGGATTATCATCTAAGCATTTCCCATGTTCCGATTTTACTTGCACATTATGCAAGTTTAGTAATCCGAATAAATAAGTAATTTTGGTCGCTGTACCGGCTGAATCACGTCCAGCGGTTTAATAATTCCAGGGCGTTTTGATATGCTAAACCAGCATGACTGATTTGCCTTACGTTATGGTATCGTTCGACGCCGTACAATTTCAATTGAACTAAAATACTTTAAAAACACAAGAATCGTTTATATTCACCATTTTTAATATACTTAAAATTAATTATATAATTTCCCATAAAATTGGGCTAGTATGTATTTCAACATTTTAGAACGATTAATTTTTATAACGACCGTTGTGTGTTTCACATGTGTGTGAACGTAACTTAGACACGATCTTTAGAAATTTTCCACATGGGTGCAGTTCGCCTAACGAAGAGTTATTAACCATTCCTTAATTAACCCCGTTTTAATCATTGTGTACTTGTTACTAGGGGAAAACTATGTTATTAAATTTGCTGAAATTCGCGACCTTACAAAAAAAAACTTTTCGGCCTGAATTGCGGTTCTAATTAAAATGGAGGTCTGTTCGAGAGTAAAAAAAAGTCAGACTGTTAGTGTCAGATTATAGATATTCTACGATATAATTATGCAGAGATGTGTCTTTTTCTTTTTTTTGCCCATTAATTATTAAAAGTGAAAACATCAAGATAGAAATTCCAGGTTAATAATTGCAATTTAATCAAGTCAAAAAACTGTAATCATAAAAATAAATAATAAAAAAATCAAACTATTTCATAAAAAAATTAAGTTTCTACGCAGAAATCAGTTCTGCAGCAAGTTCATTGAAATAGCAGTCAAACAAATCTTGATTCAATTAGAAGAATTACAAGATGTTTCCAACAAAACCGATTTACATCTTCTAAACCATCCTAAAACAGCCCTATCTCTGAAATTCTCGGAACGTTAATAACTTCACGCACAACTTTACCGATTATATATGTTCCGTGATAAAACTCAACATCATCAGATTATAACGTAATCCGTAAGTTCATAAAGTTTCAATAACGGTCGGGGTTTTAAGAGAATATAGGAAAACATGAAATCGAGCAAGGGGAATGTGGGTCGGGCTTATAAAACGTGCTAACCAATTGAAGTTATAAAATCAAAATACGAGAGTAGGTACCACTAAACTTGTTATATCAGGTATGCTTGAAAAAAAAATTATCTTGAAGCTTACGTAATCAAATAAATATTTGCATTGATAAACTGTTTGTTCTTAATAAAAAAGTAGGTAGATATATAAGCAAAATGTTGATGTCAATGCGATTAATTTAACAAAGAAGAGAACAATAAAAATCCAACTTAAAACAAGACAAAAGAAAACCTACCAACAAGAAATATCTTGTCTTTATATTTGTAAAGGACAACAATAAGGCCATCAAGAAGATTCACAAACAGCAACGACTTCCCCTTTCCACCAGTTCAAGTTTTGCCGATAAAACATACTCGGGGGAATTCGTGTAAAAGCTCTCGCAAGTTGGAATACTCAAAACTGACATTCCAAGAGGACACTATATTATTATACTTCCTACGTCAAAAAATAGTTATACTTCTTCTTCCGATCTAGGTTCAAATCGTATTTGATAACAAATTAAACTTGGCCAACGACGGCGATTAGGAGAGAAAAAAATAAACGGGCCCTTTTTCATTTCAGCATAAAAATACCCAACCCCTCGTGGATATATATTTTTTTAATTTCAGAGATGAAACGGGAGACTTTGTGTGTACATAATGGCGATCGTTTTATGAAAACCGCGATCCCTGAAAGAAAAATCTTACACGATTTAAAAACATAGAAATAATACGGGGATATTAAATTATTTTCTTTAATTTTATCTAAAATTACCCAACTGAAATGCAACTTTCTCTTAAAAAAATCAAATTTAAAGATTTATTAAGATTTAAATCAAAGTTCCATTTCAGTTGAGTAATTTTAAAGTTAAGTTAAAATTAAACAAAATATATGTGATGTAACGTTTTAAATATTAAAAAACACACACTCATATTATGTGTGTGTGTGTGTGTGTGTGTGTGTGTGTTTGTTTGTTTAATATTTAAAACGTTACATCACACTCCACTGAAAGAGATTGATGTCATTGAGAAAAAAGTTGTCTTGGCATGGTTTTTCGGCGGGTAAACCAGAAACGAAGGAGATAAAAGAATCCACGTTAGCAACGATGACACCACATAACACCACACACGCTGTACGTCCAGCGGTTTCAAAAAGAAGGATTTTTAAAGAGGACTAATGCAATAAAAAATGAATGACGAATCCACTGGATCAAAAGAAATATTAATTCTTTACATATAAAAACGACGTCTGTCCCTGGCCTGCGGATGCTGGAAAAAGTTTCTCATAAGTCATACCAAGATCACATGATCTAATAAGGGTGAGACCACGAAGGTGCCCGTTGTATGGAGAAATTATCTTGGTAGGGTAATCTTAATAAAAGACTGTAAAAGAAATATCGAATATAAATATACTGAAAGAAATATGACATCCCAAATGACCTATTCGGCCTTAGGGCACGACAGCAGGCACATATCGTTGATCCAATGTCACAAGCCATAAATAGTTAAAATTGTAAATATTCCTTTGAACCTGTATGTATATGTGTTATTTATCTGAACGAATGTATTAATTGGTGGGACTTATTCTTCATAACGAAGAGAAATATCTGGGGAAGTGGAGTGAATTGTGGCGTGTGAATGGAATTTATTAGCGGGAACAGACGGGCTTATCCTCAATTACATTGATATCATATAATATCAATATTGAGAACTGTGGAGTAGTGTAATCATAATTTAACTTGATTTTGTTTTTATGTGTATTTGTATTAATTTGTCCTCTAATTTTGAAGGTCTGAGTACAGAGAAGCAAGCAATAGGATGAAGAAAAAAGATAGTTGGTCACCGTCATATCATAAATCATCATAAATTGGTTGGGGAAGCAAAATAAATAAATTATAATTATTAAAACGCGAGAAAGACGAGAATAAGAGTAAAGGAAGAGAGGGATGGCGATGACCAATGTATTTTGCCGGCTGATGTAAAATAAATTATTTTTCACTGCATTAGTCATTACAAGTACACAAAAAACTGTACACACATTAATTCAGATCCAAGAAGAAACTGCTTTGTGGGAAGCCAAAGAAATCCCAAGGTGCTACAGGAAAAGAAGTCTAGCACACAACACGCACTCGCAGTCCAGAAGAAGAAGGCATTAAATACCAGCTTCTCATTGAAACGACTCGGTGGAGAGGGGGGATCGGCGTGTTCATTCTTACAATTCATACAGAGAGACATGTTTGTAAATTCCTTCAACCTGATGATGAGCTATAAGGTTGAAAACCGGATCGAAAAACAACTACGTGAGTAGGAACTATCTTTTAAAAATAACAACATATCCACTCCACCATTTATCATTCTGTCCTGAAGAAGATGCTGAATAAGGGCCTGACTGCAAGTAAAATCCGAGTGTAGAATGATGTTGAAGCGATGTAAATTGTCGAAAGTTGAAAAACAGTCCCTGGTCGATCTGAATTGAATTGGTCTCCACTGTAGCCTTCATTTAATTTTTTCGTAGCAAATGATAGATTAACCCTTGAATAACATAATAAACAAAATCTCATTTTGGAAGGTTTAGCTATCAGCGAGCTTATCCCCACGTAGCGCTTTGGCCCATGAGAATATAATGCAGACTCCTCAATTATTTTTAAAAATTTTCTTATTTCTTCTATCAGAGAGAGGAGTATATTATTATTCATCAAAAAGAAATGGTTTTATCTTTTATCAAAAGCAATCCTTTTTCTTCTTGTGTTGCGAGACCAACGGCCCCCTAGAGTTTTTTTTTTTCATTATAGCCAGTTGTTCAGCATGATTATATGAGCAAGGGCCATACAATGCAGTGCCATGTACTGCACGCCCCTGCTGAGGACCAAGAAATGGTCTACATGATCCAATAAATTCCAGATTAAACTTCCAAGTCCAGGTAATAAATTTGAATCAACTTTTCACACCTCTTGGGCAGGTTAAGTACGACATCTTCTGAGCCATCATTTCAAATTATATATACATATTCTCTCTCTCTCTCTCTCTCTCTCTCTCTCTCTCTCTCTCTCTCTCNAAAAATAGATATAGACTATGGTTGTTGGACAATTACTAACTAACGTATCTGTTTATAAACATAAAAACATAATATAATTTAATTTATTAGATATAATGTAATTATTTGAATGATTGTACATAATTAATAAGATCGATTGTGATATTTAATTGTGATAGAAAATGGTTGTATATGAATTAGTGAAGGATATGTAATTAAGAATACAGAAAAAAAGCCAATGATATTATTAATAATGTATATAGAATTAATAACTATTAATAACTTAAGGTATTAACTAGGTGTCTGTGTGTGCTAATAATGAATTGTACTGAATATGTGTAAATCTCGTTAAATGTAAGAGTGGTTTATGTAAACCAAATTTTGCGAGAATAAATAAATCATTAATCAATCAATCAATCAATCTTTCTCTCTCTCCCTTCCTCTCTCTCACTCTCTCCCCCTCTCTCTCACTCTCTATCTCCCTCCCTCTCTCTCACTCTCTCTCCCCCCTCTCACTCTCTCTCTCCAGTCTCTCTTTCTCCACTCTCTCTCTCAGTCTCTCTCTCCACTCTCTCTCTCAGTTTCACTCTCCACTCTCTCTCCACTCTCTCTCTCACTCTCACTCTCACTCTCCACTCTCTCTCTCACTCTCTCTCTCTCTCTCTCTCTCACTCTCTCTCTTTCTCTCTCTCTCCCTCCCTCTCTCTCACTCTCTCCCCCTCTCTCTCACTCGCTCTCTCCCTCCCTCTCTCTCACTCTCTCTCCCCCCTCTCACTCTCTCTCTTTCTCCACTCTCTCTCTCAGTCTCTCTCTCCACTTTCTCTCTCTCCCCTCTCTCTCTCTCTCGCTTTGTGTGTGTGTTAAGGTTGAAATAGTATTCTAAAGTGCCAAAGTGTCAAAACCTTTTTAATGCCTTTTACGTTTGTTTTATGATTTTTCCTGGCGCAGATAAATTTATTTTCGGCTGTGGCTTTTCATTAACAAGATTTACATAATTGAACATTGACCAAAAAAAAGCGAAAATCCACTGAAAACCTTTCCCACTTTTGAACATGTTAAGTGTGTCATTCATAAATTAAATCAAAACGGAATTGCGCGCAACTTCTCAAACTGAAAAATATTAGGGTTGACCAGGATTTGCATATTCATTAGGCTGTAAGTGTCCGTTATTGATTTGGCTCAGGCATCACAAGTCAACGAAATATCTTTTCACATGAACAGAACAAACAGTAAAAAATTTGACTGAATATTAATTAACCTGAAGATCACAAGCAAAAACCACAACTTTTTAAAAAATTATAAGTATTATTCCGTAGAGCACTGAGAAAGGCTTAATAAAATCCGAAAATTTGGGAAATTGTCGCAGATTTGTGCCCACATCCCTGATTTAAATCAACCTCCTTTGCACGATGCATTAAATAACATACTATGTGTAAATGTAATATATAACAATTACAATTTCCCTCTTTTTATGGACAATGAAAGATAATGATAAAGAAATGAAATTAAAATAAAAGATAATCAAGTAAAAATAAATATATTGTCTTTATTAAAAGACTACTGCCAGAAAAAACGTAAGGAAATCAAACGTACCAATTCAAAAATAATAGACTGCTTGTAAACCTACCCTATTAGTACAATGATTTCCAGTTCATTAATCTTTTCAAATTATTCTATGAATCAAACAAGGCTCGTCCTTTGATGGCGGCTTAAGGGACTTAATTGAAACAAATTAAACTGCAGGGTAAAAAGATTTTTCGTCATTTACAATAAATCTTACAGGCTGAACAAAGTGGGTTGTGACTTTTTTCGACAATATATCTCAGTTGGTTTACTTGTCCACATCGTTTTCTGAACCTTTGAAAAAATAAAAAATACCCAATTGTTTCAAATTTGATTAAGAAATAAAACAGCGCTAGAGCAATAAAAATGGGATGTAGTTCCAATTTTACCCTTTTGAAGTATCATTAAGTATGAAAAGAAACAATAAGCGGCAATAATGCAATGTTGAAATCATCTAGAGTCATTTCGGAAGGCCTCTTTCACTGTAATCCAACGTTCACTCTACGAGTAAAATGGTTAAAAATTGCCTCTTTTTTTAACATCTCTCGTCTTTTTGTTAAACAGGGTTCGACAGATTAAATTTTAATTACATTAAAAATGTAATTAAAAGCATTATAATCCTACTTTCATTTGAGTTTATCATGGAATACTTAGAATTTAAATACTACAGTTATTTGTTGTAGAAATGAGCGGTCAAGAATGAAGTAGTTTAGAAAGACCCCTTTTTCATTTTTTTCGACGTTTCGACCTTTATTCGGGTCATCTTCAGGGCATAAAGTGTAGTGGTATTCTTGTGGTGTCATTGGTTTTGTTTGAAATTGTTGCGGAACAACTACAGTTTTTGTTTACAAAATGTTGGGTTACGTTTAATCTTTTTAATATTTGAGAATAAATAAACTATTGGTTTCGAAGAAAAGCTAAATATTGGGTTATTTCAACAATCCTTGAGCATGAAAAGTTTAATAACAGCAAATAATAATTCTTGCTAATTATTTTTTAGGTTTTCAACCATTTGCACATTAAATTTATTATTATTATTCATTTTTAAGGGCGTTTTAATATTATTATTAATATCTTTAAAAAGAGCTACTTGAGTATAAAAAGGCTAAATTGTAAAACAGCAACTAAAAAATGTGCCAAATGTTAAGCCGGATATTTCAAACAACAGCTTCAAGTTATAGACGATGAGCTATTATGTTCCTACTAGGAACTTTGTAAAGTTATGGTTAGAGTTTTACGGCCCTGTGTCCCGCGACCAATATTGGTCTATTGTGCAATTCATAAGGTAGAACTAGTGTGTTACTTGTCACAATTAAGTATTCAAATGCCATCCTAATCTAGCATCCTAAAAAATCTAAGATTATGTCGGCTTATTATCTTGACTGATCTTCTGTTCTACGACTATTGTTTTGATTGAGTCCAGCCAGTTGATATATGAAAAAATTATGATGAAAGAAATCAAATGAGATCAACTATGTTGATAATGACAAGAGAGGAATTGAGAGTACCTTTTGAAAATCCTATCATCCAGAGGTTAGCGTTTCAGAAATCAATTATTTTTACATTTTAAAGCCTTTTCTAAAGTTAAGATACATTTTACTCAACAACCGATAGGTAATAATTATCACAATATCAAGTTATAAAATAAAAAACTTGGTCAATAACACCTACAGCAGGTAGCTCGAATCGTAACTCATTATTTAGTCGTGTAACTTCGGCGTAGGTTCATTTTTTACTACGGTCTGCGATTTCTCTATGGGTATGATCGAGTTGTACACTGTTGTCTGTTGCCCTAGTTTTCGAAGGGAGATCATCACTTTGGCAGATGATAAAGTTTTCAGGCGAAGCATGAAGCACCGAAAACCTGTCAGAAGGTGATACAGAACCTTCTGAACGCAGCGAGGGGGGTCGTCACTAGACCTGATGGTAAGGTCTTCAGGTGAAGCACAAGAAGTCTAACACCATCGGAAGAGGATACAGAACCTTCTAAACGCATCGAGGAAGAAATATTGTCATTTGACTATATGGGATACGGCCTCAGACGAAAAGCAACTGAGTAGTCATTAAAATTGGCTTTGGTTTTTCAAAAATGTAGAGGTGAGTTTGTTTCCAGATGGCAATGCTTTGAATGCAACCTTTACGTTTTGTTTGAATACTGATATGTATTAAAAGTCAAATACCAAACTGTTATTAGCAAAAATAAAGCTACAAAATAAGACTTCTGAATTTTGTCTAGAGTAGACAAAATTGAAGTAAAGCATTATTTCACTTTGCATATAACCTTGATATTGTCTATCCCAAAAGCAGTTCTTTTTAAGAACGTTATATTATCAGCAGATCCAAATTCCTGCTAAAATATTCATAAAAGTGGAGTCGAGACCCAACTAATAATAAATCTGTTTTGAAACGTTGGAATTTTTGTTAAAATGTAATACCATTTTTTTAAATTCAAATATTGTTGAATATTTCAACTCAAACTCCGTCGACTTCAAAACTCACAAGCTATTGAGTAGATTTTATTTTTTAAAAATATTCAGTCTGATTGTGTTATTTAAAGTGCCAAGTTTAAAAGATTTGCTCAACAAGAAGTTAAATAAATACAAGATCGTAGAAAAATTAATGAAAACGGGGCAAAATCTATCACAGCCATGAATTTATTTAATGGTACCCGCATATCGACGGTATGACTGCATAATAAATACTCGAGATTTATCCCCGGCTTCCAGCCCCTAGGCCGGAGAAATTCAATTTTGTCCGGTTTTAATAATGAACGAGAGAAATATCCCAGATATTCCTCGTGTCAATAATTATTTTAAGATTAAAGGAACAGGTATCATATAATGAAAAATTTCAAATTTACCAGTGCTTTGTGAAGAATTTTGATAAATAAATACTTACTCGGTAGTGCGACTGGCCATCTTTGAAATGGGTTTTCGTACTCGGCATGAGTCCTTGTGACCTGTTTTTCCGTCAACCTCATTTTAAAACACCTAAAACAAAATAAGGAAAAGATTATTATTTTATATAATAGTACATATTTCATTACAAAATAAGGCCCCTGTTGAAATAGTACACTTTTTATCATTTTATTTATTTATTTAAATTTAATTAACCGTAAATAGCCGGAACGAAATAAAGAAAAATCTGAGATACAAGTGCCTCGAATTGAATTAACAAAATATTTGTTTAAAAAAATTTCCGTACAAAAATAGCCCTATGGAAATCTCATAAAGTAAAAGTACGCCCCATTTCAGAATAAATAATACATTATTAGTTGTCATACTTGATGATTTTCAAATTTTTGTCAGCTTGATCAAACATTATCATCATGTTGTTCAGTCTCGTCTCGCTGAGTGACAGTTAGCAAAATTAGTCTTTAGTGATGATCACTGACCAGGATTATCAAGGATGACAGTAAATAATAGAAGATCCTCGTTTATTATTGAAACCATCAAAAGCTCTTAATTTCGTATTGGGTCGGTCAATTGTTTTTAATTCTTACAGTATAATTAATTTATTTTAAATTTTATATTCAAATAGATAGTAAGTGTAACGTCTTTGCTCTATATACAACCAACTATAACCGATTACAAGTAAAATTTACGGAGCCAAATTCGAAAAAGGAGAGTGGTGTGTAAGAAATATTAGGAAAATAATAAATGTGTGAAAATGTTTGCAATGTAAGAGAAGTGTTACCAAAAATAGTGTCCTAGGAAAAGTGGAAGGAACTAGAAGGGAGGGAGACCAAGAAATAACATGGAAATATAACGTTGAATAAAATTTAAGGATGAGAGTTGTTAACTAGGGAAAAACGGCACGAGACTATCCAGATGGAAGAACACTGTAACGGAGCCTAGAGGCCTGTAACACCAGCTTAAGTAAGTAAACAAAAAAAGTCGTTTATAATTTCATTTAAAATGATAAATAAATTTAAAAACTAATTATAAAGTTTTTTAGCTGTACTACGTTCTGACAAATATAAAAAATGTATTTGGTAAAAATAATTCAACGTGGTCTGCCTATTTTCGCTGTATTTCTGCCAGATTTGTTTTAAGCATCAATGCTTTCAACAAAAATAAGATGAATAAGATGACGTGTTATAACAAATAAATTTCGTAAATGAAAACGTATTCGGTCAAAAGTGTTCATGGATAATACTAAATATCGGGCGCTAGGAATGCTAAACCAGCATGACCGATTTGCCTTGCGTTATGGAAGCTTTCAGCGCCGTACAAATTCAATTGTATTAGAATACTGTAAAATCATTTCATAAAACCACATAGAGTCAATATTGGCCCAAATTAGATTAATGAAAGTTTCGAAGTGCTGACATATCCTCCAAAACGGGACAAAAGGACTGTCCGTTTTCTTTCTAATTTACCTCGTTCATCGTTTTATAACACATAAATTATAGTTTGAAAACTGGCCATTAATTATATCTGAGATGGCATACATAAAATAGTAGGTTAATCAAAGATTCATTTTTTAGGTTTTACTTATGGTACAACAAATATATTTGAAACCGTTAAACTATAGCAATTATCAATTGATTTATTAATATTGTTTTAATGTAAATGTAAAAATATTCGGTAAAAATAATCCAACGTGTTCCGCCTATTATAGCATTGTTCTTGCCAGATTTTGTTTCAGCTTTCAGGAAAAATAAGATGACTAAGATGGCCAGGTAGTAGGACAAACAAATGTTCAACTTTTGCGAGAACAATTAATAAAAAGTTACGTACTGCATCCACAGAGAGAAGTATAATCTCAGACCAAGATAAAAATCGTCCTATGGTAATGGAGCTTTTTAACTTGATGTAATTAAAAAGCAGGAATAAACCCAATTTCAAACAAAGCCCCGAGTTCCTCGTCGTGAATAAATAATACTTCGCGGGCGCTAGGAAAGCTAAACCAGCATGACCGATTTGCCTCGAGTTATGAAAACTTTCAGCGCCGTTCAAATTCAACTCTATTGGAATACTGTAAAATTACGTCATAACACCATATAGAGTCAATATTGGCCCAAATTGGATTAGTGAAAGTTTCAAAGTGCTGACATATCTTCCACAAATGGACTAAAGGACTGTTTTATTTCTAATTTACCTTGTTGATCGTTTTATAACACATAAATTATAATTTTGAAAGCTGGACATTAATGATATCTGAGATGGTATAAATCAAATTCGTAGGTTAATCAAAGATTCATTCTTTTTAGGTTTTACTTATGGTGCAAGAAATAAATATATTTGAAACCGTTAAACTATAGCAATTATCAATTGAATTATTAATATTGTTTTAATGTAAATGTAAAAATATTCTGTAAAAATAATCCAACGTGTTCCGCCTATTCTCGCTTTGTTCTTGCCAGATTTTGTTTAAGTATTCAGGAAAAATAAGATGGTTAAGATGACCAGGTAGTACCTACAAACAAATCTTCAACTTTTGCCAGAACAATTAATAAAATGTTACGTGCTATATCCACTGCGAGAAGTATAATCGCAGACCAAGATAAAAAGCGGCTTAAAGTAATGAAGCCTTTTTTTATTCTTTTTGTAATTAAAAAGCCGAGATAAGCCCAATTTCAAAGAAAACGCTGAGTTCCTCCTCATGTATAATTATTAAATCTCGGGCGCTCAGAATGCTAAACCAGCATGACCAATTTGCCTTGCGTTATGGAAGCTGTCAGCGCCGTACAAATTCAACTATTGGAATACTGTAAAATACTTCATAAAAAGGTATAGAGTTATATATACAATATATTTGAAACGGTTAAACTGTAGCGATTATCAATTGACCTATTTACATTGTTTTGATGTAAATGAAAATATACTCATTTCAAATAATCTATAGACAAATCGTGACTCTTTTGCACGATGACAGTTAAAAGATTAATACGATATGGTTTCAAAATCACTGATGGTTTCTGTTTTTGATTATTAGTTGAGCGATACAACGTCAATATCCAAAATATAAAGAAGCCCTAAACGTAATTGATATCAATACAGTATGTGTTTACTTTCTGTATCAACTATTTAACATTTTGTGCTGTCAGTTGTGGATATTACTGTATTTAATTAAACATTTTTTCCCATTTTTTCATAGAAAAATAAACGACAACGAAAATTAAACGTACTTCTCTTTATTAACAAAAATTCACATTATTATAATAATATTATTTATTTTTTATTTAAAGTTAAATATTCTGTATGTAAATATTTATTGAACGTCCTGGATAGCTTGCTTTGCAGAAAAGTTTTAAATAAAAAATCGAGCCAGTTTATTTACAAAAGTCATGTAGAAGTGGAGTTAACTCGAATCGATTTGCACGAGCCGAAGGAAACGAATCGGTTTCCCTCGCATCCACATCTCGTTGCGTCAGCGTCTAATTTTCTCCTGAATTGTCTCAAGTCGGTCAATTAGCATCGTCAACCGAAGAAATGTGAGCATGCAAGAGGCGCTTCCATACAACAAAAGGGAACGGCGGACCATTAAAAGCAGACAAAAACCAGTAATAGAAAGGAGTTTTCCCACCTTTTCGGAAATTGGTATAGATTTCAACTCATTTTCCGTTCTTTCGCCTTCCAACGTAGGAAAATTAACCGGCGTAATTTGGTTATTTTACCTCCATCATCGTAAGGCATGCTTGAAACTGTTTAAACGTACAGAATTATTGGCGATTTGAGACTACGTAAGAAATAAATAGCCTTAGGGGATGAAAAAGTGTGACAGCGTGCAATAACTCATAGAAGGCAAAGAATAAACAAGCACGGACTTTACAAACTTCATTTAACTTGAAACTTGATAAGTATGAAGAATTCTCAATTAAAGTTATACTCAAGAAATAATCATACAAAATTTTTCAAATTTAAAGGCAAATTAATAACCATTTTTTTCGATATTTTTAATGATTTCAAATAAAAAATTATTCCCAATTGTTAGTGCAAAAATGATCTCAATGTTCTTACTTACGAAAGTAGAATGAAAAAATTCAGTTTGTTCCTCCTTTTTATTTTATTGCTTTTTTGAGGGGGTTGGATGATTTATCTAATTAACCATTTTTCCAATAATATTAACTCTTTAATTTAAAATTAACCCTTTTTTGCATCAAAGTAATCTTTCTTAATTTCAAATATTAACCCTTTTTAAATTATGATTATCCCTCTTTAATTGCAAATTAACCAATTTAACATTAAAGCCTAGGAGGATTTTAAGAGCCCAATTATTTTATATCATAAAAAATTGTCAATTATGCAGTTTTTTAATACTTTAAAGAAAGGATCATCAGTTAAAAAAGTTATTTTGGTGCAAAAAAAGTTTTATTTAACGGGCAAAGCTATAAATGTTAATCTTCATTAAATCGTTGTTTTTTTCACTTTGTAGTCGGTCCGTCTTTTCTCGCTGTGTTCCTTACAGATTCGTTTTAGCGTCGATAATTTCAAAGCTAGATGATACGACAAACAAATTTTTAATTAATGGTAGGTCAATCGACAAAGATTGACGTTTTAAGTATTTAAGTTATCCATTGTTTTTATATAAATAAATAAAAATATATTCGGTCAATAGAATCCATTTAGGTCCGCCTATTCTCGCTTTGTTTATACCAGAATTTGAGAAAGATATATTTAGATTTTGGTAGACAAAAGTATTCATTATGCACACTCTGAAAATTTTCTTAAATAAATTAATGTGTCATTGGCTAGAATAAGAATACAGTTGGATGGCACGCGCCACGTCAGGGTTATAAACGGGGTGAGGCGAGGTATTTCGGTAAATACGAACGATATACACTTAGGTTTTCTGCCTTAATTTAAGTTTTTTGATTTATTATATTTTATTGAAGAATAGAGCAGATAATGGTGACATGGTTTTGAGCCGTCATAAATAATAAATCAAAGTCAACAAAAAAAGAGCGGAAAAATAACAATTTAAGACATTTCAATACATAGTAAGCAGAACTTCACATCAGGCTGGCGTATTTAATATTTCTTATATCAGGGGCTTTTGTAATTTTTTTTTATTGGTGGAATATAAAAGATTATTAAAAGTCAATTTTCAAGTTAGCCAACGAAATGTATTAAATATATTTTTTCGATGTCATGATATCACAGCATACCGAAATTTATATTGAGAAGAACATCAATGTTGAGGACAAACTCGAGGTCAAATTGCATTTTCCGACGTTTGATCTCCATGATTTGTTATTCGATTTAATACAGCGACGTAGAGTGGAAGCGAAAAATGGGTCGTCAGTTGATTACCGTTTTATCATCCTGAATATGAATAAGAGAAATATCAGTCAATCCTTAAGGGCTGATTTCTTTTTGAATGAGTCAATTTTGCATGTGATGTGAATATGTTATGCAATGAATTATTAAACACGACAGAGACTTTTATCCGAAAGGAAAATCAGTGAGGGGACGGATATTCATATATATTCATTTCACCTCTGCGGTCTAACTGGAAAAAGTTGGTTATCTCCTGTCCCTTTATAAAAGGTACGGTACAGATACAAATAAAGGATTCTAAAAATCGGCTTTCCTTCCTTTTATCCTGTACCGTTGACATCCCACATCCTGACAACAAATATACAAAAAAAAAGATTTCTTAATTTGGATAACCCTTACTAATTGGCGTTTAGACATTTTTGCTTTGGAAAAAGTCGTTTAAATAACATTTTGGCTTCACGATAGAAAATAATAATGCTGTGAAAAGAGAAAAAATAAATTAAACATGATCTACAATAACAACTCGTTTTGTTTGATATAAAATCAAACAAATCAATCTCCAATCATTGAGTTACAATGCCTGGTATGCTTCAGAAAAAACAATCAAATATTTACGATATCGTAGCAGACGAAACACCATTTTATATCAAATAATCGAACAGTTAGTCATTATTTTTCATTCTGCATGTATACGTTCATTGGACAACATATTCAATCACAAAAAATAAAAAAATATTATAAATACTGCAGATTTTCTTATTTATTAAAATCAAATAATTAAAATCATTTCTACACAATAATAGCAATCAAAAATATTTTTGATTCTCGCACCCTTTATAAAATATAATTATGTGATTTGTTTAAGTAAATTAAAGAAGAACTTAATAAATTCTATGATAAATATGTTTATTAAAATGATTATTGAAAACGATTATTTACCAAATCTCAAATATATTCTCATGCCAATCACTTTAAGAAAAAAAAATGGGGGACATCAAATCAACAAAGACATATTAAAATAAGGTTAAGTATTACAAGTAAGCCGATTAAAATTAAAACCAAGAACTGGAGTTCTTTTGACAGAAAGCATTAAAAAGTATAACAAAGCTAGGGTAATTTAAATATTGGGAGTTTGTACAAAAATACTTTTAAAAAAACACGCCTAAAGAGCTCCCTGACTGATATTATAATAAATAACCAAGGGGAAAATATAGAAAATGAGGATTGAGTGGTTGGAAATGTCAACAGGGACTAAGATGAAAAGTCACTTAGGATAAAATGCAATATGTGGTGTTAATGACCGATAATTAATGATTATTTGTAGATCGTGAAATGTGGTCTAGTGTGACATAGGTTTAGAAAAACATTTTCTCTTTCGTGCCAACGTTTTGATCTTTATTGAGATCATCTTCAAGGCCTGGGATTTACAAACATTGTTTAAATTATACAAATGCATATAGGATATGAAAAAATGAATTGATATTATTGAAATTTTAGACTCAATCAAAGTATTTGTACTCACTCAACGTGTTTGTGTGGATGTCATTATTGTCGTGTTGAGAGTGCCAGTGAGATATTGAAAAATCATAGATATGTTGCTTTACTCTTATCCAGATATTGAGATGTAATTCCGACGTAAGTTGCCGGAGAATTTAAACAATTGATTTTATAAATTACATCAGACTTATTTGTTACTGGTGTGGGATCTTTAATTTTGGAAAAAAGGGTGTGAATATTATAGGTTTCACAACCTACATTAATGTGAAGAATGACGTACTTGGCCAAAATGGCACAGCAAGGCCATGATTTTCTATATTTGCTTAAAGTAGTAATATCACAATCTGTTCCGATGAATATATTATTTAAGCATTTTGTCAAAATTTATTTATTTTTAAGTATATGATTTTAAATGGAAAATTATTGTCGGTAAATGATATCCACTTGAGTGTTGGATTTTTTTGTAACATAAAAGAGAAAACACTTTACAACCAATTATGACAGGAAAAATCTACATCATCAACACTGTCAAACACTCAATCGAATCTTTCTCAAGTACCTTATATATAAAAATAAGAGTACGATCAAGCAGCAAAAATATATGTAAAAATATGATCAAAAGAAAGAAAATAATAAAAATATCCAGTATATCCACGATTAATTGATAAAATAAACAGGTGAATAAAACAATGGTAAGCGTTTATAATCTATAAATAAAATTTTTACGTTGAAATATTCAAACTTTTAATAAAAATCTGTTTGGTTATTCAAACAATGAGTGGGGAGAGAAAAAAATTTAAGCCTCGTTTCATTTAATCTGCATTCGAATCAGATTTATTCGTTTAATTCCACGTTTCATGAACCAATTTTCTAGGCAAACAACACTCTCCGTCGCCACTCCGGGCCGAGATTATATTTAACGCGCGTAGAAAATCCCTCCCGTCGTAGTTTTTCGTCAAGGTTTAATTAATTGGCCATTATTCCGTTAAGTAATGCAAATCTGTTCACGTCCGACGAAGCGAAACTTAAACATTACGTAACAAACGAGGTGAATATTTTGGTTTGTTAATTTTTATACCGGTTGCCGACCCCTGCTGGGAGAGTGTAGGCGTCCAATTATTTTATTTCAACCAATCGATGATCGGTTTTAATTGAGATTAACTCTAGTCAAGCGTAAAAATGGTAGCGAGCTGGTACCACCTTCGATTTTCTCCTCTCAAATCGCTTGCCAAAGCTTATTTCCCTGAGATTTCTTTAGATTCTACCTGATATATATATATATATTTTAGAAAACTTCTATTAACAGCAAATCAATAAAATATATATNGTATATATTTATATTTATATATCTGCTTACAATTGAGACAAAAATAAAATACATCTGATAGGGTTGAGAGGTTATATAAAAAAGATATATAGACAATGAATTAGAAAAATAAAAATAACCTTAAAAGAAGGAATCAAATACATAATTGAAGCTAGACAATCTTGAATCGAAGAGACCAGGCAACCCGGATATAACCAATGACATGGCGGCATTTTATGGTAGAGTTGAGGAATTCTAATAGATGAGACGCAGAAAGCCGATGCGTACCAAAAAAAGATATACGCATACGGAGTACCGAGAATATACACCCAAGAAAAGAAAAAATCCTAGATTCACAGAATCCCAAGAACCGCACAGGATACTTTGTTCATCCATACGCTCTATCCACGGGGTATGATTCAAATAAAAAAGCTCTCTACGGAATTTTAAAATGCATCGGGGGACCGCGGTAGCCGAGTGGTTAGCATGAGAGACTCTCACGCCGCGGTCGTGGGTTCGATTCCCACCGTCGCCTCTGGCCCTTTTCTCCCGATAACCCCCAATTTGAACAACATATATAAGAATTCGTCATGGCTAATATGCATAGATCATAAGACAAATAAAAAAAAAATCTTAAATCGGACGAAGACAATCCGTTTGAACGATAAATAAGCCAGGGTAAAGGAGAAAAGCTGAGGGTAGAGAGAAAAATTGGTAGAAGGAGCGGCAGGTGATGGGACATCTCGGCTAGGTGAACTTACTCCAGCCAATAAAGTAGATAATTGGTCACCACAGAAAGGGATATTTAGAAGTGATTCTACTTCGATTCTTTTCACTTTAAATATATCTATTCGTCGTTGGCCACATAAGAAATCTTTTACGCGTTTTGCACCGTCTGCGATTCATTCTGTGCCCCCATTCTTTCCCTCTTTCATGGACGGAAAATGTTAATTCAACTATATTGATCGCATTTTCAGAAAAGATAATGGAATTACATTAAAGGTTGGACAATATTTCACCCGCCTCGATCTATAATCTCGGCTCACGTCATAACTCCAGAGTACGTCGGAGTTGTTAAGGGACATAAATACATTTCTTGTCCAAAGGTAAAATAAATGTCAGGAACCAAATCTGCATTACGTGGGTTTAGTTTATTTTTGAAAATATCATAGGGCTCTTATTTTTATTAATTATTTTAATGTTAAGAAAAAACATACTACATCTTATGTTAAAATATGTTTTGTCTTAATAATCGTTTTAATTAAATATTAAAAAAATTGAGTAATTACATAAGGTCAACATAATAGTGTTGCTGCAGGGTTGTAAAAAAAATTGCAGCTTCACCAAATTCAATTTTATGAAAAATGGCAACAAAATTTTGAAAATCGGTTAAGAAAAAATTAAATATTGCATACATAACGCCGTAAAACTGATACTGCAAAAAACTTGGTAATTGTGATTAAGCCAAAAAAATTTTTTTTTCGCTTTTCTACTTGATTTATAATACTTATGAACTACTTATGACTTCACGTACTTAATACCACACTGGATTTTTTAAATAAACTTTATAGAAGTACGTTGTGGAAGTTTTACATCTGTAATAAATTAATTAATTTATCTTAAGTAAAGTATTGGTCGAGATAAAAAGTCAGTGCCACGAACGGGATTCGAACTCACAACCTTCGGCTTATTGGGAAAGGAGGGGGGAATTTCAAAAAAGGTGAGGTTGAGATGAGAAGTTGGTCTCCGAGTGGATCGAAGTCACGATAGCTCAAGTGGTAGAGCAGCGGCATATTTAGCCGAAGGTCGTGGGTTCGAATCCCGCTCGTGGCTATAACAAACGTGGAGATCATAACATAACGTATGATATAGAGGGAGTGTTGCTCAACTAGGTCCTCGAACTTTCTGTGACCAACAAAGAATGGATTTACATAAATAAAATGCGGACGTTTTATGTCTGATTTTGCGGTGAAGTTTTGTTTTGCGTGTGCTGAATTATTGTTTGAATCGTATGTGTTGTAGCCGTTATTAGGTAACTGTTTTTATTGTTTTTACATCGATTTTGTATTCCAATTTTTCCAGTGCTAATGTTTTAGTTTATCTGTTCAAAACCAGAACTAAACCCTCATTCATATACAAGGTGTCCCAGTTCCTTCTGACGAAACTCAGGGAATCGATTCTACTCTTCGTTTGGAGCAAAAAATGCTGAGGAGAAAATTTTCGGAAAGTTCTCTATTTTGAAGATATTCGTCAATTTAAGTTTTTCAAATTTTCGCTACCTGACCACATAAAAACGCTTACAACTTCCAAAATGTTGAGACTACAACAAATCATATTACACCATTTGAAAGAACGCTAAATTTGCTCTAAGATACTTCTTTGCAATAATCTGAATCATATAAAATCTTAGCCAATATCAGTTGGAGCATGTCAAAATTACAAAATTTTGGTCATGATTCGTTCTACTGATGTTACAAAAAAATACCTACAATTTGTCAAATTTTACAAAAACTTCTTCATCTAATATGCTTTACGTTGATATATACAGATTTTTAAATAACGTTCTAGTAGAGTTGAAAATTGACAATTGAATGTTCGAAAACGTGAGCTAAGGTAAATTTGAAGGGGGGTAGAAATAAATCAATTAAAACTTGCTTTGTAAAATAAAAGTGACACATCTGTAATCTCACTATATATATATAGAATATCACTATATTCTATATGTAATCACTATATAGAATACTACACTATGTAATCTCACTATATAGAATTTTTTATTTTTTTATATATATATATATATATATATAGAATACTACACTATGTAATCTCACTATATAGAATTTTTTATTTTTTTATATATATATATATATATATATATATAGAGAGAGAGAGAGAGAGAGAGAGAGAGAGAGAGGAAGAAAAAATTCTAATAATCCCATTCAACATTTTTTTTAAATATTTTATTACAATCTGTAATTTTTGGTACAGCTTGTAAATTGATGATATATTCACAAATATTTCTTCCACTCCACTTCACTAAACTTCATTACCAACTTCTCAAAAGGAGGGCGCGAGGCCATTTCCTCTTGAGACGCCTATGGGATTGATTGTAGGGGTGGGTTGTCCTGGACAAGGCTGCAGTGATGGGAGAGATTATTCTGGAACTTGGTAAATTTGGGGGAAAGAATTTTTCGATAAATGGGATTTTAAGGTTGGAGGATTTATCCTCTGGAAACCCCAACCACTCAGCCACCTCGGTCCCACTAATAATTCAAGTATAACAATGCTTCTAAGTTCACTAGTGTGTTTGGAAACATGCGATGACGTCTTTTTTGTCTCTGTTTAAAAACAATTTTTTGAATATACCTCGTTTTTGGCTCTGACCTGTCATTAACAAAACTTACGTAATGGAACTTTGCCCCCCACCTAACAAAACGAAAAGCTTTTGTGTATTTGTATAGAAGTTAATATTCGTAAGGCTTTTAAAGAAGTTAAATATTATACAATACTTGTTAATTGCCGCAATATTCTACGCACCCCGAATGATACAAAGAAATTAAATACAAATTTTATAGGAATCCACTCTTCCTATAAACAAAGACAAATTCCTTTAATTCGGCTCCTACACAAATAGCGCAACATATTAAAAATTGCTGCGATAAAAAATTAGTCGTGACTTTTAAAAAAATATTGCAACGATAAATATCTAAAGCCCTTTGGCGGTGCCCGTGATTAATTCAATATTTGGAAATTAATCATCTATAGCCCGCTAAGATTCGTTCCATGTCAGTCTGTTGTCAGACATAATTCGGCTTTGTAGGTTTGACAAACGTCTACCAAAAATGAGCACAATCAATCAAGCCAAAACAAACCTTTCAACCTAGAATATTTATTTACAAACCAAGCCAAATATTTATTTTAAATCCCCTTCAATTAACCAATCTTCAATCAAGATTTTGGTTGAGATTAAAAAGTCAGTGTCACGAGCGGGATTCGAACCCACGACCTTCGGCTAAATACGCCGCTCCTCTACCACTTGAGCTATCGTGACTTCCATCCACTCGGACACCAACAAGTCACGATAGCTCAAGTGGTAGATTGAAAATTGGTTAATTGAAGGGAATTTGTTTGGTCAATCGGACCACAAAGCCTAATAGATTAATTTTAAATTTTTAAACTTGGAGATATAAAAGTAAAGTTAGAAAATAAAATGTACAATTACGATTTTTAATTTTTTCTAAACAATAAATTCCCATACTTCTTTATAGGTACAATTCTTATATTTTAATTATAAAATTTCGATTTACTTCTATTAACACCAAAGTATATTTATTTATTTAAAAACACTCATTTTGCGTTGTTACAAGGAGTTTGAACAGAATACATATTTTTTACGATTTTTAATTTTTTGTAAATAATTAATTCCCATACTTCTTTATAGGAACAATTCTTATCTTTTAATTATAAAATTTCGATTTACTTCTATTAATGCCAAAGTATATTTATTTATTTAAAAACACTCATTTTGCGTTGACAAGGCGTTTGGACACAGTATATATTTTTTACGGTACTACATTTACGTCTGTAGCGTTTGCTAAAGCCTTTCAAAATTTTAAAAAAGAAAAATTTAAAATATCAAAAAAACGTTCTTTTTTAATAAATAAAGTGTAATTCAGTTTTCTCAAAAGGTTTTTTTTAATAAAGGAACATTACTAAGTATAGTCGTGGTAGGACATCTTCAGATTTGACAATGACTTTCTTTTCCAATCGGCTTTGGTGAAATTTATAAGTTATAATCTATTAGAATCGATTGTCTGCAAAAGAAGAAAAGTTTCAAATCTCTCCGGCTCAGACTGAACTTCGATTCAAAGAGGATTTAAAAGCAACCGTCGAAAAACCAAGATGCCAAAAGCCGAAGTTTTATAACTCTCGTAAAAATAATTTTTTATATATGGAAAATTCCCAGCTGAAGCCCTATAAAGCTATTAGAGGCGTTTCGTGGAAAGTGTAATAAATAACTGTTTGTAGAAATAATTAAACTTTCCCTCTATTTGTTTAAGCATACGGCAGCGCAGTTCTCAGAAGAGTACAGAGAAACGGAAGCTACCAAAGAGCTGAAAATTAATATTTTAGGTTCTCATGGGTCGGATATAAATTTAGCTAAAGAGTGAAACAGCGTTTGAGAATTTTCCGGAAGAGCAAAACAGCACCAAACCGGTAAATGAATGAGTATGAAACAGGTAGAATAGGATTCACCTAAGTAAACGGTTTAGTTTGCTGGAATAACAAAAAACTCCAAAGCAATCCAGATAACATCAGCCGATATTCTAGAAAAATTGCTACTGTAAAACAAGTTCAACACAATTTATAATTTGAATAAAAACTTTTAATTTATTTAAATCTTAATCTATGCATGTTGAATATACTAAGAACACAAACACTACGTAAGGGAAAAGGAAAATAAATTCAACCCCTCCACATAAATTCTGTCAAGCGTTTGACAGTAAAAAATGCCCATCCTATGAACAACTTTGAAATAGTCAACTGTTAACAATAAACACAAATTCTCAAACTGTCAGTAAAAGTTTAAAAAATATTTAAAAAAATAATATTTAACAGTGTTATCAAATTACAGGAAATCTTACAAGACGACAACATTTCTGAAAAAAATTCTTTCTGTAACTTTATAATAAATTGGGCTATTATGTTAATTTTATCGTTTTATATAGTGTTATAACTTGTGAGTAGGATACTGAGAACAGCAATCTGATGAGTTTCATACCGTTGCATAATTAAATTCAACTATGAAACATGGGATTATTAAACTTACCAGGATAGGATAAACCACTCCTTAAGTACTTAGTGGGACACGGTCTTATTAAAATTATTAGGTAGAGAAATTATACTTGGCCTTCTATGAAATGTACACCGTTTCTGCCCGTTTCAGTAGTTGTATCGGTATCGAATTTTAAATTATGATTTTTGCAATTTTCTACTTTAGTAAGGGACATTCAACTTATCATTTTACAATTCCAATTGGTTTTACGATTTGAATAAATCATCTATACACATCACAAATCCCGCATGACAAAAATCTATATAGATTCTTAAAGTTTTTACTAATATGTTACGTGATCTACTAGCCTAGAAAGTTCTGCCTTGGTTGATTGACAAGGACGAAATCTGAATCGGGACGGGGTCATTAGGTTTATTTGATTCCATGAAGGAACTGTTGTCAACTACTTTTAGGAACACCGATCAGTGACTGTTTCTTCTGTAGTTTTCGCCTGGTTTTAATAAACAGTTAAAAAAATTTTAAAAATATTCAGCCTTTTAAACAATGTAAAAGATTGTAACAAAACAAACCCTTTGAACTGTAGTTCATGACTTGAAATGAGTGAAAATCTCACCGTTTTCTGCTCAACTTTTCCAAATTTTAGAGTTGTGTTGTTTTGGTTTTCTTTGTAAAATACTTAACAAACTTAGACTTGAAGTTTGATGGTAAAAATCTTAGAATTTTATCGTAAGCATTACTGGCTTTGAAATCAACGGCAATATGTATATATTTTTATATTATATAAAAATTCAGCATGGTGTAAAATGTTTTTTGATTTATTACCAAAGAAAAGTAATTTTTACAATTCCAATTGGTTTTACAATTTGAATAAATAATCAACATTGTCGGATTTATTATTGCAAAATTAAGACGTTTGACTTTTTCCTAGGATTATCAGACAAGCCCGGGAGTCTCTTTGGCACAAATTTTGCTGACATTTATGATTTATGGACTTATTAATCGCTTAATTATGACTCGACATACATTTATGTGTTATATGTTTGTGTATACAATTTATATGTCTTGTTTTCCTTTTATTGATAATTTGAAAACCGGGGCTAACACCGGAAGATGAGAAAGTAAAAAAAAAAGGCTAGAAAATATCGAAATCAGAGAAAAAGATAAATGAAAGAGAAAACGAAGAATTTTCCGTTTTAAGCGCAGAGAACCACACTAAGCCCATAAATACAGTACTACTTTCAAACATTTTTCTAATTTTATTAGTATAACAATAATAATAATAATTGTAATGCATTATGTTTATAACCAAATTACTTCTTTCAATTAATTAATCTTTCTATGAAAGGTTTGAAGTTGAAAAGTTGAAATGAAAACGCTAGTGCCACGAGCGGGATTCGAACCCACGACCTTCGTGTCACCTCACTCATGTGGTCAATAGACCACTAAATATAATGGATTTAATAAGCAAAACGAAGGACAACTTCACTAACAGCTCTCTGTGAACACTTCATATGTCGCCGAACTTTGAAATTTGTAAATTCTTAATAAATGTGTCCAGTAGAAGTTGCAGTACTTAAAAATCCGGAACAAACACATTAGTAATAAGAACTTGGTACTTCTAAAGGATCAAAAAACGTAGGTTTTTCTCTGCCACTTGCAGCAGCTGTAACAGCCGTTAGTCCAAAATCTGACCATTGTTCACGAGTATCAGAATTTCAACAGTAAATTCTATCTACTTACGTTTTAGTGGTCAATTGATCAAAAATCAATTGAAAATGGCAAAAAGAGGGAAAATTCGAAAGGTTGTAGGTTGAGGTGGGGAGTTGGTGTCCGAGTGGACCGAAGTCACGATAGCTCAAGTGGTTAGATCTGCAGCGTATTGAACCGAAGGTCGTGGGTTCGAATCCCGTCCGTGACTCTGACTTTTTAATTTCAACCAAAACCATACATAAAAAGATAATTTGATTGAAAGGAATAATTATAACATTAAACCATCATCGTCAGTTTATAAGATATGAGATTTCACAACATAAACTTATTTGGCAGTTGTACAAAATCATGGAAATTTTTAAATTTAAAGTTTTTTTGTACAAAATTTGCTCTATTCTAAAAATTAATCAGTAATTTTCCATTAGTTGTATTGGTGTGTATAATTTTTTTCTCGCTTTTCTTTTTGTTGGATATTTCTCCAAGTTTTTATAATCGAAATTTGTTTTAAAGTTTGAATGTTTTTGTGTATTAATTTTTAATTTAGTTTTATGTTGTGATATTAATCTTGATAGATTGCTTTTTGATTGATCAAATTTAAGGGTTTCTTAAAAGTGCTAAAACAAAATGAAGCCGGGTTAGAGGTGTGTGAAAAAACAAGTACAGAAGGAAAAGATCTCCAGGTTCAGAGATCTCTGAAACTGAAAAGACGCCCAGCTAAGTCAAACATCAACCGTCAAAACCATTCGAAACTTGTTTGACAAGTATGAAATCAGTTGTGTAAACGCGTAAAAGCAAAATTTTAGACAAAACAGTGAAATGTTCAACCCCCCCCCCGTAAACCTCGGTGTAAAGGTTAAAGGTGAAAGTCTTAAACACTTAGGTTTGTAGAGAAATCAATCCAGAGAAACCGGAATAAAATGAAGACAAGGGTGGAAATTTTTCAAGGAAATATATTAAAAAAAGGAACAAGAAAAGAACATTCTACCCTTGGCATCCTTTGCTCATTCTTGGGACCAATTCCACAAATAGAAGAAGAAAGAGGAATATAATTATTTATTAACTGAATTATATTCAAAAATATATCTTTATCGTTCCACTTTAATTGAAGTAAGTATTATATAATAATAATGCTATATTTAACACCAAACAGTGAATTGTTTTTTGTTTATGCTATGTTAAATTATTATTTTATATAACCATTTTTGTTTAAAGTGATGAAAACCCTAGAACAAACAAATGTATAAAATTAAACAGTACAGCAAAAAAAATAAATAGATTTTTACATTGGCATAAGCCATCTGCCACTGTTTAAGGTAAGATAAAGAGAGAAAAATACAAGAAGAAATATTCAATTTAAAAATAAACAAACAAACAAAAATTTAGAAAATGTTTAATCATTTCCAACCTATATTTTCAAGCAAATTAAGCACGTTAAGAAAGCGAGTTATTAATATAACATCATTTGTTTGTATTTATTTGTACTTGGCCATTTTTGTAAGGAAGGTAAATATATTAAAAATTATAGTTTTGCATATCCTCGCTGAGTTAATTTGACAGATCCAACACTGAAGATGGCAAATTGCCGAAAAGCGTATAGATCAACCAAACAAAGATAGGCAAACCAAAATGATCCTTAACGATAAAATTTCATATTTGACATCGCGCAGACAGCACGAAAAAATCTCAGAATTTTTAAAGTTGTTAAAACCGTGTATTACAGAATGTATTTTAAGTCTTCGAACCGGTAGATATTTTTCGCATGACTTTATAATACAACGGTGTGAGAGATGGTCTTTTATTTTTATGCTGTCTATTTTATTGTAAAAATAAGTATGATTTGAAAGGTAATTTTTCACGTAGAATCTGTGGGTGGTATTAGAGTTTTAATAAGTTGGCACATTAAGTCTCCTGGTAACCAACTTTTGTCACATACTTTGAAAAACTTTCTATTCTAAAAAAAATGATACTACAAATCAAAAAATCATCTATTTGTTCGGAAGATATTAAAATTTTATTTCAGAACTCAATTATTTCAGTTTTGTCATGTAACCGGTAAAAAGAGGACACATTATTATTTTGTGTTAATTTTTGTAAACATAATGTTAGACTACAACAATAGTTACGTGTTAAATTGAAATAATCTAGTTCTGAACAAAAACTTTAATACCGCCAGAATGAATCGATAAATTTTGAGTCTCTAGTATCAGTTTCTTAGAACTTTCAAAATTTGTGAAAAAAATCTATCCCTAAAAATTGGAGATATAGAAAAATTTTAATTCAATGAATTTTTGAGGATTATATTTTCACACTTTTTGAAGGTCCTTTTGATTCTAAAGAAAATGATACCAAAAACAAAAATAATTTCTGGAAAACGATAAAACAAAAAATGATTCTGGAGATATTGATGTTTTCGTTCAGATCGAAATAATTTCAATTTATCGAATAAAAGAGAAATTTAAAAATTTAATTGAATACAATGTGAAAATTTAATTTTTTTAAATCTAAAACTAAACAAAATAATTAGTTACACGATAAATGTAAATTATCGAGTTCCGAAGGAAAACGTACATGTGTCCATGAATAATTTTTTCATACATTGTGAAAGTCCTTTCCATTCTAAAAAGAATTATATCAAAAACGCAAAAAATCATCCATTTTTTCTGGAGATATTGAAGTTTTCGTTTAGAATCGAAAATTTCTGTTTATTGAAATTTATAAGGTTTCGTGGTCCGTTTGACCAAATAAATTCTTTTCAATTAATTAATCTTTAATTAAGGTTTTGGTTGAGATAAAAAAGTCAGTGACACAAGCGGGATTCGAACCCACGACCTTCGGCTCAATACGCCGCTCCTCAACCACTTGAGCTATCGTGACCTCGGGAAGTTAGTCTCCGAGTGGATCAAAGTCACGATAGCGCATGTGGTAGAACAGTGGCGTATTTAGCCGAAGGTCGTGGGTTCGAATCCCGCTTGTGACTCTGACTTTTTTATCTCAACCAAAACCTTAATTAAAGATTAATTAATTGAAAAGAATTTATTGAAATTATTGAGTTCTGAACAAAAACTTCAATATCTCCAGAACGAACCGACTTATTAAAATTCAAATAGCACTAGCAGATTCTACGTTAGTAGTTTTGTAAAAACACACACAGCTTACACCAAATAAAGAATTCCGGGCTGCTTTATACTTTATTTAATTTCTTCCATTCTTTGAAGAAGACATCGGGTATTATTGAAATGTCCACTTTAAATGTTGATCGAGAGAAAAAATAGCCACGATCTATTGAAAAATTAACTGTTCGCCTTGTCACTGAAAGTTAGGAAAGCTTACAGAGAATACAATACCCTCAAATGGGTCAAGCATTGAAAAGAAGGCCGTGGGAATGATCGAAACCGCCCCTTTTTATTCTCACCCTTTTCAAGAGAATTTATCCCGTTTTAAAAGAAAGCCACTGGGCTTATTTTTTTCGGCGAGGACAATTCGTCCAAATAAACAATCCGGACAAAGGGATTTAACGCTTAGCGAACTAATCAACCGGGGTCAACTGCTTCCGCCTTGTGTGGAAACGGTCTAATTACCGTCCCTCGCTGAGGCTTCATTGTTCGGCGTTGAAAACGGACCCAGAACACTATAATTGTGTTTATGCCGTGTAACATTTCCCTTTTGCAAATACGGCTTTTTGTTTTCTCTCGGAAGAAATGGAAGCTGGCTCGAAAAAGAAAACAAGACTTGAAAATGGTTTTAAAGCAAATTAATTCAGCACTTGCTCATTTTGAATCCTCAACAACAGATTAACATTTAATAAATATGTGCATTTGATTACAGACATCAATGAAATAGGTCTTTAAAGATTAAAGATACTGTTTGATATATTTATAGAAACTGTGGCTTTAAAAACATAAATTACTAGTATTTTTAGAAATAAATACATCAATGTAGATAGAGAACACAAAAAGGCTGCTTAAAGCAATAAAAAGCAGTTAACTTACTAGTGTACCCCTGGTTCTAAAATTTCTCAACCTTTAAAAAAATACATTACAGTTCGTGGTCCGATTGACTAATTAACATTTTTCAATTAATTAATATTTATGAAAGTTATTGGTCGGGATAAAAAAAAGTCAGCGTCGAGAGCGGAATTCGGACCCACGACCTTCGGCTAAATACGCCGCTGCTATACCACCTGAGCTATCGTGATTTCGATCCTCTCGGACACCAACTCTCCATTTCAACCTACAACCTTTCGAATTTTCCCTCCTTTTTGCCATTTTGTCGTGTAATCAATTTGATTCTCGGCGACAAATGAAATGGCCACGGAGAGCTTTAGTGAAGGTATCCTTCAGTTTAATTATTAATGTGTAATGATTAGTGACCGTTAATCGATATTTATTTAGAAATCGTGAGATGCGGTCTGATGTGATGTAGGTTTCAGAAAAACATTTTCTTTATCGTGCCAACGCTTCGATCTTTATTGAGATCATCTTCAGGGCCTGGGATTTACAAACATTGTTTACATATTGCAATTACATTTTGGATGTGGACAAGTGAATTTATAGAATGCAAAATATATTTGTTTATATATTCCATCAAAGTATTTCTTCTACACGCAAGAATGGCACAATTACACATAAGACAAACACTTTGAGTGAGTAAAAATACCAATAAAGATCGAAACGTTGGCACGATAAAGAAAATGTTTTTCTGAAACCTACATCACATCAGACCGCATCTCACGATTTCTAAATAAATTTAATTATTAAATCCATTACAGATCGTGGTCCGATTGACCAATTAACATTTTTCAATTAATTAATATTTATGAAAGTTATTGGTCGAGATAAAAAAGTCAGTGTCACGAGCGGGATATTTATGATATTAATAGTCGAGAGGTCACGATAGTTCAAGTGGTAGAGCAGCGGCGTATTTAGCCGAAGATCGTGGGTTCGAATCCCGCTCGTGACGCTGGATTTTTTATATATATATTACACAGGGCGGGCGACCAGGACCCGAGGGGTTAAAAGCCTCCCTGGATTTTTTATCTCGACCAATAACTTTCTTAAATATTAATTAACTATAAAAAAATTTAAACCTTTTTTTAGCAAAATCTCTATTTCAAACATTGCCATAATAACAGTTTTTTATAGTTCTTGAATATACCCAAAATGCTCTAATATTTTTCCTATATTCGAGAAAGGTAAGTGTACAGGGATTAGGTAACTGCGAAACAATCTCCTTCGGGGATATCATAGGACAATTTTTTGCAGGAGTTCTCGTTATGATAATATCCAACTGGGTGGATAAGGTAACATAATAAACAAACACCTGGCAGGCTCTAGGAAACTGGCGATAATATAATTAGCATAATGAGCATTATCAAAATAAGATTGAGTATGAAGAGGAGTAAGGTTTTTTTTCTCGACCTGCACTCAGCGTTTTACTCTAATGATATGCTCTTTTTTTATAAATAATCTACAATAGAAATTGCTAGTAAATTAATTAAAATTTTGAAAAACTTATATACTAGGACGAACGATCAACTTAGAAACAACATTGGGGTGAAGCAGGGTTACCCCCTTACCCCATATTATTTTTCCCATTTATTAATTAAATATGAATGTGCAGATCAGTAAATAGTGGAAGAAGTAGAAGATTTAGCACTACTAGCAATTGAAATTAGTTTTGCAACAAATTTAGTTTTGTTATGATTATTGCTTAATACGGAACCTATTCTGGACCTAAGTAAGTCAAAGGTGATAATATTTAGAAATGCAGTATATACATATTTACTGTAGTACTGTACACAATAATTATATGTAATATTTAGAAAATGTACAGACAAGAAAACATCCCCGTATCCTTTAAAAAGCGGAAGATTAACCCATCAACCAACTCCCTTGCCTAAGTACTATCTTTATGTCGGGTGCCATGCCTACTTCGCTTCCAAGTCGTGGTTTTAGTAGACCAAATATGACACAATGAGCAATCTATGTCCACAAGCAGGACACCACGCAGAGCACGATCTATTCCTTGCATATGTAATGTTATACTGGATTTTCACCCCATGGCGGTTGTCTTTCCCTATGCGCTGACACTAGGATGAACCAGAGAGTTTCCCTCTCCGTTATGTGGTTGGGTCACTAGAATCCCGATTAAGCTATATGCCGAAGAGATCTTCGTTTCCCAACCAATGGGTTAAGATTGTTCGGCTGTCGACAACTAGGTCAAAAAAAAAGAAAAAAACTAGGTCAATTGAGCACCAAACGCATGCAAACTATAATCTAGCCTAATTAAATTCGATAAGCCATTCGAACAAATAAATACATTTATCCAGTACACTAATTCTGATCAGTCGGTGGAGTGCTCGATATTCCTCCATCGACACATGGCATGGAATCTCATCTAAATTAAGATCGATGGGATACTTTTATAAATATTCCGCCATCAACCCTAAACACACATAATGCTGGAGGGGCGATGATAACGCTACATTCTCCATCACCCCTCACCACTCACACTAATAAATACACGCAACAACAAACAAATCACATAATTACAAAACACATAGAACATAAATATATACAATAAAAAACCCGACGTCCTCCAAAAAGCGGATCAGGGAATCCAGAAACTCGCTACCCTGGCAGACAGCCGTTCTTAAATTCGGCGGCAATTGTAAATTCCTGTGATAGACTAAACAAATTGACTATGAACATGGCTAAGAAGACGTGATTCAAGCTTTTGGTGCATCATTTTGAAAAACGGACTATCCTGTATATCTTTTGCCAATATTTAACATTGACAACCTGAGGTACAAAGAAGTTAGCATTTTATCGTATAGTATAAAATCAGTCAGTAACCAGATTGAGACAAAAAAAAAGCGCGTGAAAGATAATTAGAATAGGCAAGAACGCGTAAATGGTTGACCATGGCCTTAGTTGTATGTTGATCCTTAAACTTTCCAGATAAAAGGGTCTGTGTCAAAAAGTATTTATGAAAATGTTGTGTCTTTAATTCTTCTTTGGTTTTAAAATTTAAAAAACATTCATTATTTATAATAAGTACACAATTATGAAATGATTGGAAGGGAATAATTTTTCATTTTCGAAAACAGTCCTTCGTGTGTACATTTTTCAAGAAATACAGCAAGGCCACGATTTTCTATATTTACTTAACGTCGAAATATCATCTGATCCAGTGAATATATTATTTAAACATTTTGTCAAAATTTATTTATTTTTAAGTACATGATTTTAAATGAAAAATTATTGTAGGTAAAAGATACCCTCTTGAGGGTTGTTTTTTTTTAACATAAAATAAAAAACACATTACAACCAATATGACAGGGAAAATCTACATCATCAACACTGTCAAACACCCAATCAAATCTTTCTCATACATAAAAAAAATAAAAAATTTCTAAATTTCTTGTTCCCATGGTTGGAAGAAATTCAACCACATCAGGAAAAATGCCTTCCACTTTTTATGGTTGTTTTATTTAATCAATGTTTTATGTCTTAATGTTTTTATATTTGTGTGAATGTCGTTAATGTATGAATCGCCCCATTAGGCCAGTCATGTAGTGTGAAAAGTACTAAAATATATTTATTATATTTATAAAATATAATTCCTTTCGCATCATAAACCAGCAAGATAAGTAACATTTTCATAATAGAATAAGGATTTTTACTGCCAGGAGTAGCAAAGTAATGCAGTCAAGTGTACAAAATTTACAAGCGATCTGTATGTAAGAGGTTGTTGCGGTAAGGCACTAAAATTCCATTTTAACGATCTATTCTCAAAAGATTAATGGCCGTGATGAAAGGTGGATTTCACGTGATATTATTAAAGGCAGATGAACCTCCAGCGACTTTCAAGGAGTTATGGAAGAAGGTTGTGGTGTGAGTAAAAAAGAATATTCGACCGGGGAATAATACGGTGGAACCCATCAAATCCTGGATTAGCAAATAGTAATGGATTCGTTTCGTTCCAGGGCCTAAGGGAAAATATGAGGCAAAAAAACCACCATGTTCTTTTGATACGTCCCTTTCAAATAACCATTTACTCCAGCCGATGTAAAAATTATTCAAAATATCCTTTCATATGGAAAAATGCGAATATTGGCCATTTAAAGGATGCTAAACAAATATCATATTTGTCGGCTTTTCTGTCATTTTTATTGTGAAATTTTTTCAAATGGGTTCAGTAAACTAGAATTTTTCTTAAACTTACTGGTAAATATTTTTATTACATTATTTTACTGTTTTTTCTATAAAAACTTGTTAACCCGAATATTGGCCTAAGTAAAAACAAAAGTTTCCATAATTGGGCTTCAAACGTGTTTTGTTACTCGAAAATAATCTAACGTGTTCGGCTCATCGGCCTGAAGTGCCAAGTAGATAACTAATCGAATCATGCAAATGCAATGTTATTCTTTCCACTGGATTTTCTGATTATACCATATTAACTAGAGTCTAATCCGATTAGCCCTGATTATTAAAATTGAATAATAAGACGCATTGTTTCCGCTGGCGAGCGGTCCGCTGTTTAATTATATAGCTTGAAAATTTCCAAAGGGGCGGTGTTCTATAAATTCTAAAGTCAATTGTTTTCGAGGAATTCTCATAAATTTTAAACGGCAATAAACTCGTTGCGATAACAAAACAATAACTCTTTTATACATTTCAATATTTATTTAATAAATTCAATAGTGCTTTTTAAACAATAGCCTTTAATCTACTTTGTCCCTTTTTTCCATTAATTAAATATTTATTAAATTCACTAATTTCGTGGTCCGCTTGGCCAATTAATATATTTCAATTAATTAAGGTTTTTAATTGAGATAAAAAAGTCAGTGTCACGAGCGGGATTCGAACCCCTTCGGCTAGATACGCCGCTGCTCTACCACTTGAGCTATCGTGACCTCGATCCACTCGGACACTAACTTCCCATCTTAACCCCACCTTTTGAATTTTCCCTCCTTTTTGCCATTTTTCAAAAGGTGGGGTTGAGGTGGGAAGTTAGTGTCCGAGTGGATCGAGGTCACGATAGCTCAAGTGGTGGAGGAGCGGCGTGACTTGCCGAAGATCGTGGGTTCGAATCCCGCACATTGACTCTTTTATTTCAACTAAAAATTTATATATTTATGTTCATATCTCACAAGGAGAATCTAGTGGATTTTAATCAAACTTTATTTTATACTAGGTCGAAAAAAGAAAGAAAAAAGTCTAGCCGAAGACATGTTACTAAAAATATTTGCCAATGCAACCTAGGAACTAGAAATAAAAAGTAATTTACATAAATTTTTAAAAAAAGAATATCAGCCTATGTTGTGCTTGTTAAGTTATTATTTATAAGTCGATTCGGTATTTTTTCTACGTAGGATTAGAAAATAATATGTAAAATCGTATTAAATGGACTAGATATATCAAAAGTTTCAAGTGAAATTGGCCAAGGAAATTAATTTTTGAAAAAAAAACTGGTTGTTTTAAGCCCACTTGAAAGTACTCGATTTTGAATTTTTATAGTAAACAAAACATATAAATTTTTCGACTGGATTCATCAGAGGAAATTCTTTTCACCTATGTTCTGTGTTCCCCTTAAAAATTCATAACTTCTCTGAAATTTATCCAATATTCACAGTAGTAAAACCGTTGAAAAGCTGAATTTCTCTTCCTTCAGCCTTTATCCTCAAACTTTGATTTTTATGTCACTATAAACGAGAAAAATGTGGATGAATTCAACAAAAACTACCCCAACGATTTATACTACATCTCCGGTTCTGATTTATTTACGGAGACCAGGTTTGGCCATTACGAGTAAGTTATAGGAATTTTAAACCCTGTAAAGTTTCCTATAGATCGGAAAATTCTTTTCAAGTTGTTTTAACATTGTTGTGATTGTTTAGGGGAAAAAATCCGAGGAATGTTGAAGGAGAAAAATCTGATGAAAAAAATGTTTTCTATAAAAAATATATTTAAAGGTTTGGGAGACTTCTTGCTAATAAATATCTTAACCAATACATCGCTGGGTTACTAAATACTTACATATTGTATTGCTATAGATTTTCTCTCACGCTAAACAATTGTTTTCGTGATTTTTTAAATGTATTTTAAAAAACTTATAGTTTTGAGTAATGTGATTTTTAATCAAATAGATTCTACTATTCAAAATAACATGCTTTTACAAAGTCTAATTTTCTCTTCTTAAAAACGTTCTCAACCACAAGTGGCCTATCGCCAGGCAATTCGAGCTCCATGGTAATATCTCTGTATGGCCCTAAAGGGAGAAAAGGACCTAAAAAGACGGTGTAAACTGTACGTGTATATTCAACAAAAATATGTCAAGAAATGCTAGTTAGAAGTAGGGCACAGCCTTGTTTTTCTAGTCAGTTTATTGGAAGCCTCTTTTGGTCTTTGTAACTTTTTATATATTTAAGTGGTTATTTAATATTTATTGTAATTTCAGTTCTAAGTTTTTTCCTTTCCATAAAAACGCAAATAACTCGTATCTATTTGCATATTAATATTAATGCTAAATTTACCCAAATATTAAAAAACAATCGTTTGCCTTTATTCTAGAATTAGAACCTTTAAAAACTAAATTAAGATAACTTGACAATTTAATATACACATCATTCATTTGAGACTTTAATACAATATACTGAATTATGAAAAAAATTATGAAAAAGCGAGACTTTGCAAAGATTTTAACGGACAATAATTTAATTACTGCAGCTATGATGATAAGCCTTACTTGAAACTCCGTGAAAATAAGATACCGACAGTAATCACTTTGGGATATTGAAAAATGACAGGAAATGCTTGAGAATCGGAATAACCCGAAATCCGGCAAATAAATTCAGCTATTTCATGGCGAAAGAAGCTATTATATTCGATTATTTTTCAACTAAATGAAATAAAACGAATGGGAATCGGCACGTAGTTGACTAAAAATCTAAACAAGTATTTTTTTTCAAAATTGCCCCCCTTAAAACTAAATTTCCCCCCTTTGGGTAGTAGGGCACAGCCTTGTTTTTTTAGACAACTCTACCTTTTGGTCTATGTAATTTTTTACATGTTTAATAGTATTAAATAATTATTCGGAGTTCATGAGATGGGATCTGGTGAGTCGTAGGTTTAGATAAACATTTTCTTTACAGTGCCAACGTTTCGATTTTTATTAAGATCATCTTCAGGGCCTGGGATTTATAAACATTGTTTAAATGTGGGATGCGAAAAAAATTAATTTATACAGTGCTAGAAAATTTTAGATTAAAAAAATGAATTTATCCAATGCTAGAAAATTTTAGATTAAAAAAAATGAGTTTATAATTGTTTTTATTGAAAATTTTCTAGAATTGTATAAATTCATTTTTTATTGCATTTTTAATGCAATTTTAAAATAAATGCACAAAAAAGAACAAACCCCATATTTAAAAAAATGATGTTTTTTGCCCCTAGCATTGGCAAAAACGCTTGGTCACGATGTAAAATTTTTGGACTTAGTATCACCAAAAATTGTTTCACTAAAATGGGTGATCCTGCATTAGGTAGTGATAAATTTTCTTTATATGTTTACTTGTTCGTTAAATTTTTATTCACTTGGTGAAGTTTTTTTAGTGTTGTTTGTTTCTTTTTTTTTTTTTACTTTTTTCCAAAATATTCGACAATTTAGTTAATTATGGATTTGTGTTGTGACAAATAATAAGGTCATACAAGATTTTTTGAAAGAAATTGTACATTAATTAGCAAAAAATTTCATTTTAAATTCATTATTGGCCTCTATTATTATTTTCCCCACCCTCGTTATTTATTCTTCTTGTTTAAACAATTTCAAAAAATTTAAAAAAAGCGTGTGTCGACACGGCATGCAAGAATGGCACAATTACACAGAAAACAAACACTTTGAGCCCTGAAGATGATCTCAATAAAGATCGAAACGTTGGCACGATAAAGAAAATGTTTTTCTGAAACCTACATCACACCAGACCGCATCTCACGATTTCTAAATAAATTTAATTATTAAATCTATTACAGTTCGTGGTCCGATTGACCAATTAACATTTTTCAATTAATTAATATTTATGAAAGTTATTGGTCGAGATAAAAAAGTCAGTGTCACGAGCAGGATATTTATGATATTAATAGTCGAGAGGTCACGATAGCTCAAGTGGTAGAGCAGCGGCGTATTTAGCCGAAGATCGTTGGTTCGAATCCCTCTCTCGACGCTTTTTTTATCTCGACCAATAACTTTCATAAATATTAATTAACTATAAAAAATGGAAACCTTTTTTTTAGCAAAATCTCTATTTCAAACATTGTCATAATAACAGTTTTTTATAGTTCTTGAATATACCCAAAATGCTGTAATATTTTTCTAAGAATGGCACAATTACACAGAAGTCAAACACTTTGAGCCCTGAAGATGATCTCAATAAAGATCGAAACGTTGGCACGATAAAGAAAATGTTTTTCTGAAACCTACATCACACCAGACCGCATCTCACGATTTCTAAATACATTTTAAAAAAGCGTTGGTTGTTTGTTTGAATGATTGTTTGGTAAATTGGCTATAAGTTTATTGTTTGATTAATTTAACGAAGTATTATATTAATTCTTAAGAATGTTATTATCAACTGTTGTTTATCACCAATAAACATCTACATACTATTCGTTTGCCTCGTGGCGGTGTGCTCTTTTCGAACTTTGTTGCGTGGTTTGTTTGTTCCAGGTTGAAGGTTCTTCTGTTTATTTTTTCAACCATTTATCATTGTTTATTTATGTATTTTGATTTTTATTACTTATCTCATCTCTTATTTTGTTCACCACCAGTAAGTCGTGTGTTTGGTTGAATATCGTTCCATCCGCCCTTTTTGTACATTTGGTCACGTATTCCTTTGATTGTACTCCATCAATGATCTACGCATATTTCCTGTTTTCCTATTGTCCTTCAGGTTATATGCTTTTGTTTTTGTTTGTTCTTTGTTAGATCGTCTGTTTGTTTGTTTTTGTTTTCCTTTTTACATAATTATTTTATTGTTGGTATGTTCTTCTATTCATTATTTATTTATTTGATGTGGTTACTTTATCAATTGTATTTTCAGTTTAGTATTTTTTTGTTCTTTTGCTGGTTTTGTGTCGAATTGATTATTTATTAATTTGATTGTTTGTTCATCTGGTCATTTCATAATTCGTTTAATTTATCAACGTTATCAATATTAGTTGTATATTAAGTTAGTTATATACTTTGTTTGATTGTGTGTTTCCTTTTTGTCCTGAATTTGTTTAATTGTGTGTTTATCATCAATAAGTTGTGAACAGCAAAACTTCATCACAACCTGTTGGACAATGTGAACCGCTGAAAAGTTGGATAATTGTTTTTACGCTAAAGAAAAGAAAAACTTCGACAAGAGCAAACAATCCAGAAGAAACGACACTGATAAGGCGTTTAACACACACACACACACAAAGAGAGAGAGAGAGAGAGAGAGAGAGAGAGAGAGAGAGAGAGAGATCACAAAGTGTAAAATAAAAAGCTCAAATAAAAAAACACCTTTAAGCCTTGAGGAAAATGTTGAGAGAAAATTAAAGACCCTTATTTAGAATTTCCTTTCATGTTTTGAATAAAAAATACATAAATAAAGATGAATTCGTAACGGTTATTTGTCAATATCTCAAGTTCTTCAACCTTTAGGTTTTCCCAGTACAAATTTTATTACTCTACTCTCTAAAAGTACGTTTAAATCCTTATTCTAACTCTTTCTTGAATAAACAAATATTTTCTGCTTCTTTGTTATTTGCAATGTAGGTCAGAAACATGATTAGGGTCAGGGATATTGGAGTTAAGGATTCCCAAGGAACTCTACCACGAACAAACAAGAGCGCTTTTTTCATTCCATGGCTATTATCACACCACTAAAAAAACATCACGATTTGCAAATTCTTCGCTCCGAATCAAGAGAAAATAAGATACATTTTTGTCAAAAGGAAATTAAAAAATAAGAATTCAGAAAAATACACCTTATTAATAAACATGGACAATAAAAACGGAGTTTGTCTTTTTCAGTTGTTAGTTCTTTGTTTACTTTGTTGAAGGTTTTTTGGTTTGGTCGGTCGGCTGTTTTTTAAAAATTTGGTTGGTAATTGATCAGAAGTTTGGTTTGATAAGTTTGTTGCTCGATGCTAGTTTAATTAGTAGGCTGTCATTGGTTCGATAGTTTAGTGGATGAATATTTACCTAGTTTGGTTTAGTTGTTTAGTGATTGTTTAGAATCTGGCTGGATGTTTAATTAGAATTTTGTTTTTTGGTCGATAGTTTTTCCGGTTAATTGAATCATGAGTTATTTGGTTGTTTGGTTAGTCGTTAATTTGGTGGTTTTTTGTAAAGAAGGTTTGTTACTTGTTCGGGATGTTTCTTCTTTTTTTTGTTTGAGAGCGTGGTTTTGTAGTTTAGTTGGATGTTTAATTAGATGGTTGTTCTTTGTACGTTAATTTGTTTAGGTTTATTCGTTCAATAATTTGTCCAGCGTTTAGTGGGTTGAGTGGTTGTTTAGTTTGTTTATTTTCTTGTTGGTGTATTGGTTGTATGATGAGTGGTTTGTTTAGTCTGATGTTTAATTAAATGGTTTTGGTCGGTAGTTTGTTTTGTTGATCGCCTGGTTTTTTCTTGTTTGGCTGATGTGGCCTGGTGTGACGTAGGTTTTAGAAAAACATTTTCTTTATCGTGCCAACGTTTCGATCTTTACCGAAATCATCTTCAGCGCCTGGGATTTATAAACATTGTTTAAATTATACAAATTCGTGTAAGATGTGAAAATGAATTTATACAATGACAGACATTTTAGGTTTAATCAAAGTATTTGTACTCACTGAAAAAGTGTGAGTCTCAACATACAGCAATGTGCACAGAAAATATCTGCACAGAAAACACACACTTTGAGTGAGAAAAAGTACTTTAATTGAGTCTAAAAGTTCTATCATTGTATAAATTCATTTTTTGATTATTTAATTAGTTAATGTATTTTCGTTTGTAGTTATTTAGTCGATAATTTATTCTAATTGATTGAATTTTGTATCTGTCCTCTGTTTGGTTGGTCGTTAGTTTGGTTGATACTTTAATTTGTTTCTGGTTGTTTGCACTTCAACCCTCAGGGTGCCGGTGTTTTTGAAAAAAAGCCCATTTGTAAGTATGTCGGGTTCGAATGTAGGGGGGCCGCTGGATTCGAACCCGGGACCTTTACCTTACAGTGATGAGCGCCGTGTCAACGCCTAAACCGTTGCGGCCACCGATGCCCCTCTAAGAACATATTGTTGTTATGGCATTTATTGTATGGTATTATTTAATATTAGTAATATTTTATATGAAAACTAATTTTTTAATGTAATATAAACCAACTGTGATGGATCTTTTTTTTAGTATTTAGCTCTAACAGTTCATATCAGTGTTTTAGTTCATGTAATGAAAGATGCACTTACTTGCTAACAAGATTGAGGTTTTTTTTTAATTTTTACTCGAACTGAATAATTTTATGAGCAAAACTATCGTCTTTAAATTAAAAAGAACATAGACTGTGGGTTTTAAAGTCTTAAAAAATATTTTATGAAAGTCTTTCAGTTCCTAGAAATATTTATGTAACTATGTTGTAATGTTATAATTCGGGTATGAACACTGTTACGGAATAATTACAACAAAGGCATACCATAAACGAGAAAACTGTTGACGAAATAGAACAAAGTTCGAACAACCTCGACAATGTAGAAATAAACAGACTGTCACTCTATCGATAACGTTACAGGACTTGAAATAAAACCCCAAACTGGTAAGGGTGGAAAGGACGCCAAACATTGACAAGCTTCACTTTTATTTTCAAGAGGTGGAAACTAACATAAAAGGGCAAGCAAGTACGTGCGGCAAACAGACGCCCATTGAAGAGCAGAAATGTTGAGACCAACAGGCCGTATATGTTATACTTTCATCAAAATAACATATTGCGTTTAATGTTAATAATTTATACAATTGTTAGGATGAGCTGTAACGAAAGTAAATAATTAGTGATACTTTAAATTCAAGTACCGTTTTAATCTTACTACAGGTTGCTGAATGCCCACTCGAAGAAAATAACACAAATTGCAAAAGGAAAGTTTCAATTGAAAATAATAGAAAAAATGTTTGAGAAAAAACGCAATCCTTATACGTTAAATTATATATTCTATACTATATTGTACAATTAATTTTTCTAAATTGCCTAAATTCTAAATAAAAAAATCGTACCATTACAATAAAATTGAATCAAATCAACTATAAAGCCTTTTTCAAACTAATCGATGAAAAAGAATTCAACAACAACTATCTTATTAAACTAACTTAATTTTAAAGTTTTGAAGTAGTTATAAAACGTTCGTTTTATTACATCGCGAATCTAAATCAACCCACGCCCTGTTTTACAGCCTCTTTCGTATAACGATTTGAGTATGAAAACTGTTTTATGTCATGCAACGTGAAAATGTAAATGAAATTGTAGCTTCGAGTGTTAAAACTTTAATTTACATTTATTTTTAAAATATCTTTTATGAAATGTATTGGTAGAAAATGTGGAAATCACATAGGGAAATTTCAATTTAAAATATAAAAGATAATGAATTAAATTCGTTCTTTTGATTACATATATGTATTGTGTATTACATATGTGCGCGCGTGCGTGGTTGCATATAAAAATAAAATATAATGATTTCATCAGACTTTTCTGTTCGCCATCTTTTAAAAACTAAGCAATCTTTAAGCATATGTGCAACTCAAATTTGAGAAAATTACATTATACAAAAAAAAATTTTTGTTTCGTTGTCTGTGTGTATCTCTGTGTTCGTTCCATTGTGTGGAAATAATAGAGAATTTAAAAATGTTACTGGGGCTTTAGATTAATCTTGCTAAAAGTCAAACAGGGCCAGATAAATCAGACGTGTTTCTTCTCAAGTACATTCATGAAAATGTTGCCCAAAATTTTCAAGTTTCAAAAGTTGAAGATGATAAGAAAATCTGTAGTCGCTGTACTTTCTTATAAGTACTTGATATATTTATATTGATAAAGGACTTGATATTCTTATATAAGTACTTGATAAAGAAAAACACCGCTAATGGTTGAGACCTTTAAAGTAATAGCACACCATCATAATATCATATAAGAAACTAGTGCCTTACTTTACAGCAAATTTCTCCACCCTCGAATTCTCATCAATACAGCAACTTTACAAGACAATGCGTGCTCTTTAAACTTAGAAATTAATGATTATTTGGAGATAGTGAGATGGGGGTCTGATGTGACGTAGGTTTTAGAAAAACATTTTCTTTATCGTGCCAACGTTTCGATCTTTATTGAGATCATCTTTAGGGCCCGGGATTCATAAAAATTGTTTAAATTATACAAATACATGTAAGATGTGAAAATGAATTTATACAATGATAGACATTTTAGGTTTAATCAAAGTAGTTCTCCTCACGGAAAGAGTGCCAGTGAGTTTCAGCACGACACACAGCAATGATACATCTACACAGAAAACACACATTTTGAGTGAGTAAAAATATTTTGATCGAGTCTAAAATGTCTATCATTGTATCAATTCATTTTTTTCACATCTTAAACGTATTTGTATAATTTAAATGTTCTGTACGTGAGTGTAATTATGACGATAATGTGATTTCTTTAAAAACAAAATTAGGTCACTTGGACTTTTCAACCATTCTGTGAGAAAGAGGGAAAAAATGTCAATATTAATCACATTATCAAGTAATTTCCTCCTGTGATCTAATGGGGTTTAATCTGTAATTTGGTCGTAACCGATCATTTGGTCTGCTTATTCTCGTTGGTTTATCAGACATGTCCCGGCTTCTCGCCATCAACAATGTGTCTGTATGATTCTGTCAAGTCAGATCTGTTTTATAAGGTCGTGCGGTGTGGGATGCGTGTGTTCTGTTTGTCGGTGCCTTTAGTGGATTAAGTCTGGCTTTTTTTTATTGTTCCGTTCGGCCTTTCTTATAGTCGATTATTTTCAGAAATAAATGGAAGTTTTTTTAAAAATAAATTTTTCTTACCAACCCTCTCAATAAAAATAGTCCTTCGAAACTTTTTGATGAGGAACAATTTTTTTCTGTACGGTTTCGTGTTCAGTGTCGACTTTACTCGACGACTGTCCAAGACGTTGACTACGTGCGGATTTGGGCAAGACTGAGTTTCAACTTTCAAGGGGGAAGCTGTCACAACTTGCGCGCATGTCAGGGGTGGGAAAGCTGGCAGGAAATGAGCGAAAAAGTTAACGAATTCGACTTGAAACTTGGTCCGAGTAATTATAAAAGCAACAATTATAGTCCAACTCCACCCGTCATGTAGATGACATTTGAAAGAAGAAAGGCTGGGGAGGGTTGAGGCGTCCGTTTCTAACAGGGTGGCTTTGAACATTTCGATCATAAAAAATTAAATAAATAACCGGTCTCTAAAAATAAAACAATTGTCTTGTCTTTTATAATCATTTACCAACTTTACTCCTTCGGATTACATAAGAAAAACACATTGAAAACTATGGCTGAAATACCACAATTTCCCACATTTCTCAAAATAAAAGGAGAATCCTTTAATTTTATATTTACTTTATTTAATTTTAATTGTAATTAATTTTTTCATGGTCTTCTAAGGGCTCATTATTTTATATTTAAACAAATCTCATTTTTTTTTTTTTTTTTTTCAAATGCAAGAATTTTACTATACTTGCTTACAGTTCATACTACTCCTATGTTGCTTAATGTTTTAAAGAAAGGGTTAATTCTAAATTAAAAAGACCATTTAAAATTAAAAATGGTTAATTTGAAATTAAAAAGGTTGTTTCTAGCAAAAAAAATGGTTAATTTGAAATTAAAAAGTGCTCATTGAGCCTAAAAGAGGTTAGTTTGAAGGAAAACAGCTATTAAAAAATGAAAAATAAAAATAATGTAAATGAGTGTAAGTAGAGTGTAAGTTTCTAGCAAAAAAAATGGTTAATTTGAAATTAAAAGGGTGGTTTCTAGCAAAAAAATGGTTAATTTGCAGTTAAAAGGGTGGTCTCTAGCAACAAAAAAAATTGTTAATTTGAAATTAAAAAGTACTCATTGAGCCTAAAAGGGGTTAGTTTGAAGGAAAACAGCTATTAAAAAATGAAAAATAAAAATAATGTAAATGATTGTAAGTAGAAAAATTACAATAATAAATAATATAGGTACTCTCTTCGTTAGTCCTGTTTTTAAATTTGGGCTAAAGTAAATGTAAATAAGATCCAGATTTTTTTTTTCAAATGTTCTTTTTTTTAATGTTACTTTTCAATCACAACTAAAGTGTGATAATTTTACCTTGAAGGACCTTGGTATGCAGATAGTAAGATGTAGGGCAAGAAATAGACTTGTAAACGTTTGTTGGCTGAATTTGTCATTTTTTTAAAAACTTCAAATATACAAAAAAATAAAGGATACCTCTTTAAATTTGAAATTTTTTGGGCATAAAATAATTATACTAAAAAAATTATAATATAAAATAACAATGTAAAATAATACCTAACCTAAATAAAAATTAATTCCAATAGTTCGAATACCGCTTGTGACACTAATTTTTCATCGAGACCAAAAACCTTAGATAAAAAGAATAATTAATTGGAATAATTAATATGGTCAATTATGACCTCTAAGCAAATATGGAATAATAAAAAATAAAAACAAAATAAAATTAAAATTAAATAAATTATTTTTAAATATAAAACATGTGTGTGTTTTCTTCTCACCAAACTGTTCTAAGCAGATCTGAAATTAAATAATATTTCAATATATTTTTTATTGGGAAAATGGCCCATTAAAACAGCTACGCCTTTTCTGAATTGCAATCTTTCTAAATTACAATGCTCCAATGTATAAGTGATTTAAGCACTATCAATAATGTTGTTTTTGTTGATTAAGAGTGAATGAAAATTGGAAAACTTGTATGTAAGTGGGCTGGAAAAATACAAATTTCTTGACATTTTAAGAAAATCGTACTTTCTACTTGCTCATTCTGTGAAGAATGCCGTTGGTAAAAAAACATATCTTATACAATATATAAATTACATAGGATGTGATACAACACTTCTTTATATTTTTCCCTGTCAAACGAAATAAAAACAAATCTTACATACGACAACATTCGCACTTGACTAATAGATCTAATTTGCACATTCTTTTTTCTATTCTCCCCTCTTCCTTTGTGTCCTATGTCATTTTCCAATTTATTTGATGAAAGACAAGTGGGGATGATGATGAAAATATAAAAGCTTTGTCAAGATGGAAAAAAACATTCATCGGATAGTCCAGGACCTGGTTAGACATGATGAGGGTTGCGGTCCTGGTCTTGTTGACCATTCTTGTTTCATTGACAAGGGATATAGTTGGTTCAGGTCATGAATTTCAAATTTTCTCTCTAAACCTTCTTATGAACATGTGGAATTTTATTAACGTGGTTTATTACTTTTAGGATCTGTGTCTAATGACCATCCGTCGAAACAAAAACAATACGATGAAATTCTGATTGGCTACACTTCAAAATCGAGCAGTGAAGACGTACCAGACTTGGCCAGGCTCAAGAGCTTCAAGAAGGTATTGTAACATTTATTATATAAAATTACTGAGTGTTAATTTAGACGTGTATAGATCGTAAATGGGAAATCATCGCCATTCTTCAAAGACTTAAAAGTAGTCGATGAAGTTCAGAAAATACTCAATCACAAAGGATTCAGAAAAACGGGTGTTTTTGATTTGCTTGATTATGAAATGAGACACCAAACGATAAAACTATATGAACTGTTCTCATCAGTAAGCGATTGGCGAGATCTGAAAAACGTAAGAGATGCTTCTTGACCCAAATCTATTCTATAAAACAATAATTATTAAATAATTGATTACAGATTATAAATGCGCTGAATGGCAAAGTCCATCCAGAGCAGTTGAACTATGCTCTCGCAACGACGACATTCCACCATTTTAACAATTTCCGACTCGCACCTCCAAATTGGTTTGAAGTATATCCAAATTATTTACTACCTGCTGCAACATTGCGAGAATTGTATAGAAGGAAAATGAAAGGTAAATGGTTTTATAGTTGAACAAAATTTATCCAAAAGAATGGGGGCTAATGAGAAATTTGTGGTATTTTAAAATAAAAAGCACTAAAGACAGAAAATTTTCCTTATTTAAATATTCACTTAAAATTATTTTCTGTTTATATCTGACTTGTTACAATAAATATTAATAATAATGTTGTTAGTATAAATGTCACATTGAAGGACATTGCAAAATTATTATTAATTAATAATTTATATATAAAAATCATCATCAGATGTGAAAGGAAAGTGTTTCTCTAATACTAATTTTGAAGAGGTTTTATTAAAAGTAATATTTGGTTTTATGAAGGGATGAAAGAAACTGTCATTTATGTCAATATCGCAAACGAGACTGTCCATGGGAAGAACAGTTACTTCAACGCGTTCAGCGACACTGACCCAGAGTCAAAGCTGAGGTATTTCAGAGACGATACCGGCCTTTCGAACATGTTCATCAACTGGCACATGCATTTTCCGAACTGGCGGCCAGTCGGAAAGATCCCAAAAACTCAAAGCTGGGAAGACAGGGGCCACTTGTTCTACTACTTCCACCAGCAGCTACTTTCGAGGTACAACCTGGAAAGGATCAACAACAAAATGGAACCGGTCGATGGCCTCAGTTGGGACAAAGTAGAAGTAGGTGGAATTTTTTCCATTTCAATTTTTTTTTTTTTTTTTTTTTTTTTAATTGGAAATTGATAAATATTTTCAAGTTTTTAAGTACAGTATTGAGTGTTAAAAATAGCCTTTTTAAACTTCCCGGTTCAAACGATTGTACACAAAAGAAAAATTCTCTACCTTAAAACCTTGAAAATCAATTCCGACTTCCTTCTATCCTTTAAACTGTTTTGAATAGATTTCAAGGACAGTTAAATAAAAAAATTCTTTTCAAATCTTATGTTCAATTGTTCAATTTGATTTGTAAATAATATTTTCACTATTTATAAACTTTTTTTTATAAAGATGGGAAGATATGTCTTGGACTTGCTCGACAATGATGGAGACCCGATACCCGGCAGGCATGCAGGTGCACCAAATATACAAAACACTTGGTGGAAGCGTGTCAACGATTTAACAGGGCTGCAACACAGAATATCACAAGTCGTCGATTCCAACCTGATTCTAACTGTAAATATTTCTTTGCCTTGACGAATATCATAAAAATATAAATTCATTCTATTTTCTAAAGACGTCCTGTTACCATTTGGAAGAGCTGAGAAAAGGATCCGAAATATACCAACTTGGCAACACCATCCTCGGAACTGGAAATTCTTCGCATCCTGAATACTACGGATCATACTTTTTTGAGGGCACCGACGCGGTTAATATTATGGGCAAGGGTGACATTGCTGATAATGTAAGTATGGATTAGTCTAATTATTGTTTTTTTGTTTTTCTAATGCTGTTCATTTGAATAAAGAAAGAGCCAGGGTTCTTCTTCAAAATGCTGACAACTTTAAGAGACCCCATTTTTTATTCTATGTTGGAAAATATAAGATCTTTTATTCAAGACTACACAAATACATACATTTCTAATTATAAAGATCTGGATGTAAGTGTTTAAAATTTACTATAATAGAAAGATTTGTTCTAAAACACTTTTTTTAAAGGAAATGTATGATTATGAAGGTCTTTCGCTTGATTCTGTTAAAATAAACAATGAACTTACCACATATTTTGATTATGAAGAAATAGATGTGACAAAAGTAATCGATCTTGCTCCAAATGAAAAACTAGAGGATATCAAATACAAAGCCAAGGTATTTCACATGCTGATAGAAAAATAAACCAATTATTTTATTCTTTTCAAAATTTTCAGATTTTGAAATTAAACCACAAACCTTTCAGCTACACGGTTAAAGTAACAGCGAATAACAGTTACTTGAAGTCGAATAACACCGGAGAACCACCGCAAGTCATGTTCCGCCTGTTTTTGGGGCCGAAACACGATTGGAAGGGAAGATTGATGGACTTCCAATCGGCGATTCACTACTTTGTTGAAATTGACCGTTTTCCTATTAACTGTTTGTATAGCCAATAAAAATATACACTTTTATGAAATTTTTTGGTAAAAAAAATTGAAATTTTAGTGAAAGAAGGAACGACAGAAACAACTAGAAACTCCAAGGACTCTTCTATTTATGTAGATGGCGAATTAAACTATGCTAAAGTTATTGAAATGATGAAAAGTGGCAAAAGAACAGGAAAAGATTGGAACCTGGACTACACTAAGGTTTGTCATCACAATTTAAACAAGAGACTTTTAAAAAAAATATATTTATTTTCAGGAAATATCATTTTGTGGTTTGCCCAGTAATCTCATGCTACCCAAGGGTGAGCCTCATGGAAATAAATTCAGAATAATTAGTCTGATAACTCCGTTTAAGCCTGAGGAGCAAGGCGAAGTGATCAGGGAATTCAAGTCTTTCCCACTTTGCGGAAACTTGAAGATGATGGACCACTGGACTGGATTTCCCTTTGATAGGTACAGTTTAAAACACGCTTTTGGCAAATTAAATTGTTTACTAAAAAAAAAATTGTGCTTTCAGGATTGGATCGATTCACGATGATTACTTCAAACCACCGTTTGCTCTTCAACAAGAGCTTACAATATTTCACACAGATTGAAGAATTATATTTAATTATTTTATTTATTTATTGCATTTTTTAAGGGACTCTTATATGATGTTTGGATGAGATTGTTAATAAAACAAACATGTTGAACTTAATTATTAGAGCCATAATTGTGTATGAGGAAGACTATTTTATTATTTGATTATTTTATTAACTATGTTAATAATATTTTCTTGAAAATATTGATTCTTTTATTACAGAAAAACTCTGATAAATATGTTATTAAAATAAATAATCATCCTTCAATTTTAAACTTATTTTTGTAATATTTGCCAATTTAATCAATAATTAATAATTAATCGAATGAAACTGGTTTGTAAAGTTGTCAGCATATTGAGAATTCCTTACTTTTATAATGATAATTATAATTAGAAATGGTACTTTAAAAATAACTTACATCAAAATAAGACAGATCAGTGATGAGCCAGATTTTAAACCATTGATAATGCATGATCATTTTTGGTCCAACCAATTCTTGCAGTTTTGGCTTGTCAGGTGTTGTTGACGTCTCGCTATCTTCGGTTTGTTAATAATAATTTTAGTTAAAACACTCCACTGAATACGGCAACAAGCTGAAACACATGAGACAGCCGAAATATTTGGAAAAGTCCAAACTACAGACCTCATGATTTTTTTGATGAAAGTACAACCTTGAGTTTGGAGTAAGCAAATCCACAATAATTGGCCAATAATACAATTTAAACTCATCTGGAAAATACAAAAACATTATTTTCTAAACTAAAAATTTCCTTTCTGCTGACCATGGGACTGCGCTGTATTTAATTTTCTTAATTTGTCTCAATCCCAGAAATGAATTTGTACAATTTAGAATCCTATTTGACTTTCATGATTTATGAGATTTCAGTTTTTTGGGGGGAAAATATTCAAACTGGCAACTTACTGCGATGGCCGAGTGGTTAGGGCTGGCCGATTCATATTTGCCAAGCTAACAGTCCTGGTACAAATTCTGTCATAGCCCATGGATTTTTAATTATGAATAGTATGGAGAAAGTATTGTAAAGTGGTTTGACCCCTTGTCTGCAACACCCCCATACTTAACTGTTTGACCACTTTGTGGATGGTAAACATATTTGAAGCTATGGTTTCATCCACAGCACTAACAATTAAATTCATTTGCCTCCTAATTTACTTCAACCTATCAAATAAGCCTTTAATAAAGTAAGAAAAGAGTTGAGCTCAATTTACAACCTTGACATACTTTTTTAATTTTTTGAAGAACAACATTTCTTCTAGTTTGAAGCCACCATTTTGTACAGTGAAATTAATCAAAGTTTCTATTTGATCAAAACCTAGAGTAATATAAACTGAATATGAGTAATAATCTTTAATTAAAGTTATATTTATATCAGGCTTTATCACTGTTGACCATTTTCATAGAAAGGGTTCTTAGTTAAAAACAAGTATAAACTCGAAATCAATCGTTTTATTCGAAGTATAACAAGTAACAATTAACGTGTTTTTCTACACACTTTTCCCCATTACCACTTATAACAACTTTATAATTGTGAACTGACAAATTGGGTGTTTTGGTAATAAATAAAGTCAGAAAAGCTTTTTGTAGTTTTTCAAATTATTTAAAAAAAAATTGTTTAATGTAGTTGTCCAAATTGCAAATGAAAATCTACTGGATACACGTTTGAAGAATAAATTGGGTGAACTTTGGATTTCAGCTCGTTTAATTTATTCTCTCCCCTGTCTCCGTTGAAACAGTCTGGCATCGTGCAGAAGTGTAGTACTCTTCCGAATTACCAATACAACTTGGTTTTTTTTCTAAGTTTTTGATGTACTTGATCAATTTTAATGCAGTATTTGATAGATAGGGTCTCTCTAAACTAAAAAGAAAAGTGAGTCTCCAGCCATGAACTTCCATACGGTCACTGATAGGTTTTTGAATTTTGGGTTGCTTTTGGCATTTTTCCTGACCTTTCATTGACATTTAGCCGCCAATTGTTGTACATGCAATTAATACTTTCAAGAAAAGGCTGTCTTTTGCCTATTAATCAATAAAAATGCATGCCTGTGCTTCACCTGCTGTTACTCAGAGCACATATAGTACCCATAAATTGAACTTTTTGACTTTAAAACGATCTTTAAATTTTATTCTGCTATTTTTTTTTTATGGCAGGCTGTCATCGATAATCATATTATCAGCACAATGTATATAAATAATTATGGATAATAACTTACAACTTATATTTATTACTCGATATTCACTTATTTACACAATCAAATATATACATATACATATACATACACTATAGAGCTAACAATTATATATATATTTACAATATTTTCAGATATGGAAACAACACTGTTTCCTTTAAAAATTAAAACATGAGACACTATAAAATTCCCAAGGAGCGTCTTTTTGTTGGGTGCCAAAACAACTCGCTCCCTGTAAAAGGCCTAGGAGTGGTTAAAGTTAACTGAGCAATCAAATCTTTCTCTACAAATGAGACACTGCATGGGGTTGGCATGTCTGTGGGCCAATTGAGTATGGCCTATCCTCAAATGGCTGAGCACAATCTGTTCATTGCGTTTTTGACCATCAATGGACAAACAAGAGCTTCTCAGACAATCTAGCCCATTCATGCTACTGTTCTTTACTGTTAGTAGTGTCGAGCTAGATTATGGTGGATTCTGTTTGCACATTTATGTTTGTACATTCATTGATCTTCAGCCCATGTAACAGTATTCATACAACTGTCTTTCCAAGGTGAATGTTCTTTAAGCGTCTTTAAACTGTGGGTGCACTTGTATTTAGTTGTGATCAATCCATTAACATTTTGATCCGGATTTTCTTTCATAGTAAGCCTAAAGTTTTGTCATAAATTGATGATGCAGGTCTTCCTCAGTGTTGATTTTTAAATTTGTTATTTTCAGTCCAAAACTTCACAAACCAATAGCAAATGGTTTGTTAACACTCCCCCAAAGCCATACTGATGTTTCTTGCAAACTTGGCTGCCTAATGACCGAGTTTAAACACTTAAAATAATTTAGCACAAAAATTGTTATATTTGAAGGTATATTAAAAAGAGTGTGTAAAGGATTAGCGAGCATATCAATATAAGCTGAAAATTGAGGATTAATAGCAGCTTATAAATTGTAAATATGCCAGTAGTAAACAACAGGAAGCCGCAGTAGGGCCAGCCCAATAATATTCACAACAGCCTGAATATAATAAATATAATATAAATTGAGATAGCGTTAACTATTTTTTTAATATGTAGATGTTTTGCCTGTTATTTTTTTATTTGCTTCTTTCAGCATGTGCCATATTTTGTTGGTCAGGGAATGAGTTGGGTGAGCTGACAGATTCTTTCCATTTGTGCCAATTTTTATTGTACAGAGGTTACCACCTGTAGGTACTTTCAAAAGAAGGATATGGTTAAAAACAAAGCATCCTTAAATTTAGTATTATGAAGGTAAAAGAAAAAACTCCACCATTTGATTGTTTAATTGAGAAAAATAAATCACATTTTGAGAAAACCACATCTCAACTAGCAACATACTAAATTAAGAGAAAAAAGGAACTGGGCAGTTTATACAGTAATTAATAAGCAATACTGGTCAATCTATTAATGAACTGCCATTCTATTATAATCAGCTAAAAATCTCCAAACGTTTTCATAAACAAGAAATGTTATCACTGTTGCCGGTACGACCCTTGTCATATTTGGAGTCAGGCCTTTGTAAAATCCTCGATACCCCTCAAATCTGCAAACAGTTAAAACAATTTATGTTTTTTTTTTAATTCTTTATAAATGACAAAAAGAATGAAGTGAAAATGTTCATAAAGCCCAATTGTAAAAAAAATTAAATAAATAAAAAAATTAACACTGCTTTCTCTAAAAACTAAAATTAATTGATAAAAAGTAGGCAGTTTTAAAAATTTTATTGCATGCATATCTAACATTTGGAACAACCAGTTTAGATAGGATTTGCTCAAACTGACTCAAATACCTGTGTTTTGTCTTTTCATAATTGAGGGGTGATAGCGGAGTCGTCGGGTCACAGATGCCAGCGACATTCTCAGTACCTCTAACAACATTGCCACATATCACACCCCAAAACTGCCCAAAGTACTTAACTAAATAAATTCAATGTACCATCGACTCGATTACGCTCCTCTGGGTATGGACCGCCGGATGCGATTATTGTATTATTAATTGTGTCAGGTCTATGGCCGCATTCGATTATTAATCGGATGAAATATTAATATCAGCTTAGAATGTTTAAAATTTCTCCACACATTTTCAACCACATCCACAAAGCTCACCTTTGTATTCTTAAAGAAGACTCCCTCGACTTGTAACCTCTTGCCACGGGCTGCTTTGTAACGAGTCCTAAAATGAAATATTATTCTCTACTGTTATGAGATAATTATTATAATAAAATTTAACTACAATGCCAAATTTCTGTTGTAAAATATTTGACTTACCAGAACTGTATTTTTTTAATTTAATATCTTCTAACTTTTCTGAAAAATGATGATAAACCGCTTTTTTTTCTGAATTTAATTTTTTTTTTTTTTAATATTCCAATATTTGAAAGAAAAACAGCTGTTCTCACTCCTTTACAACCAGTACAGAAGAGACAAGCATCCTTCTGTACTTATATTTTAGAATTTAGAAAACAGCAATAAATAAATTGACACTGAAATATTATTAATATACAATTTAACATCCATTAACATTTTGAGCTGCAAATTGCTGAAATTATTCATTAAAAAAAATTTTTTAATCACTTATTGTTAATCGTACAACTGAAAATTTGATTTTGCTCGATATCAAATCATATTAAATTTCACTAATATTTTAAAATATACTCAAAGTGGCCTGCTCTTAAATACATTTGTTTATCATAGCATTTAAAACAAACAACCAGCAGACCGTGGTTGCCTGGTGGTCTATTGCCTTGCTAGCGGTTCTGGGTTTGAATCCCAGCATAGCCCTTGGAATTTTATTTGCGATTAATTTGGAAAAAGTACTGTAAAGTGGACTGACCCCAAGTTCATGATATCCAACAGGTTGTTGGATGTTAAGCACTACTAATAAGTAAAAGTTAAGAAACTACTTTCATTGATTGAACCACAGTGGTTAAGGAGTCAGACTCTCGGCTAGATCCCGCTGTCATGGGTTCGATTCCCACCGTCGCCTCTGAACTTTTTTTTCTGTTGTATAAGAGGAGCAGTGGTCACAATGAGGATCTCACTGAATTCAGTCCCGACTCCCTTCAAAAATGAGTTTCTTCAATGAAAAAACCCCGGTATACCAGCGGAGCCAGGTAGCTGGAAAGCTGCAGTGCACAGGGGGAACTCCTTGAGCTCCTGGTATCCACAATAAAAAAATAAAAAACATTCAACTAAGCATTGGATGTTGCAGATGAGGGGTCAAACATTCACTTAAAAAGCTGTGGGCTCTGCTCAGATTATAATGCAGAAACGCGAGGAAGGCAAAAACTCGGCCACTGTGGACCCTTCAGCCCTACCATATAAACAGGAATATCTTTACTTTCCAAACAACATACCTAAAAATCTTTTTGGTTTTAAGCAAGTATATAATGGCCTTTCTTAGCAAACCAGTTCCTTTAGTGTAGAATTTCACTGGGTGATCCAGCTTGGATCCATCTTAATTAAAATAAATTTGGTTATATTTTGTATTTCCATAGGATTATGATCATTCTTTTCCTGTAAAGTTTTATTTAATTTATTTGTCAATATTTTCTGTTTGTAAACACTCACTATATTTTACAACACCTAATAAAAAAAGTTTTCATCGATAAATAGTAATGCAATACTAATAAAACAAACCAGTTTCAGAGCAATAAAAACTTACCTTTACACTAAATAATAAAACAATAAAACACTTGTGGAGAACTTTTAAACCTTTGCAAAAAAAATATACAATTGGCAAATCACAAATATTAATCGAATACGGCCGGACGTTTTCGATAAGAATACGGCGTATGTGAAAATAAAACGTGGTTGAATAAAGTATGAACAAAAGGTACAATTATTTATTTTTAAATAGTACACACACCGCTTGTGAAAATACAATCAAAATAGAGAAGGAAAAAAAATTAAAAAAGAGAAATTAAAAGAATATGGAAACCCTGCCAGCAGGAGTCATTTTCTTCCAAAACATTTGTTTTCACAATTCAAAGGAAAGAAAGGTTAAAATGAAACCAACTGGTCGCCATCGACCAAGCTGGAACAAATTACTTTAAAAAATCTTTTATCACAGAGGGCTAACAAATAATCAAATAATAATTTAAAAATCACGTTCCTCGTAACTATTATACTTAAAATAAAAAATAAAAAAAACCACCTTTCTCTCCTATAACTTTTACAAAAAATACATGATTTATTAAACACAGTTTTAAAGTTGTTTATATATTTATTTGAGAAGGTTTTATAAAGGGAAACTGGCTATTGAATGTAGGAACTAATGACAATTTTTCTGTTTTATTCATCCCAGAATCATGACAATAAAATTCCAAGCTTCGACTTATTTCAACTTTCTATTTTATAAAAAACTGCTTTATCAGCATTTACATCAGGGATAACAAAAAAAATTGTTTCCACCACCCAAATAACAGACTATTAAAATTATTAAAGGCATAAATTAAATATTTGTGTAATATATAAATCTTCGAAAAGGCTTTATATTATTTTATTTTTATCATCTAACATAAAACATAAGCCTCGAGTTGATTAAATCCGTATCAACCCGCTATTATAACGCTTCGCCTTAGAATTTCATTGTCATGTATAAAATGAAAAAGGAGTTAAGTTAAAAGATATATTTTTTTTAACACTAGCTCTACCTTAAACTAATTCTGTTTCTACTTATGGGCCAATTCATTTGAGACTTACACAGAAAGTTGATACTTAACAATATCAATGGGAACAAAAAGATAATTCCATATAGTTTATTTTGTCTCAAAAATATTTCTATGAGAATATATATCATCAAATTTTCTATTTCTAAATGAATTTAAGAAGTCACTTAGAATATAATAATGAAAAATTCTTAAATTATAATGTTGGATCACATTTCTTTTTTATTTTATTTATTTATTTTTTTATTTTAATAATCATACTATAAATATATCTATAATGTCATTTAATTTGTTAACTAAATTCAATAAAACAAAATTTTAAGTGTTCATTGAAGAATTTGATCACCTAAAGTATATTACAATTAACAAACTTTGGATTTTTCTCTTTTAAATTAACCATATAAGATTCACGAAAAATCTAACTTAAAAAAAAAAAAAAACAGGGATAAGTCAAATCATTAAAACTGATTTGTAATAAAAATGAAGTAAAATGATTTTTGAAGGTGGTAAATACTTTATTATCAGTGTTTTTATCTATAATTAAACACGTGCCTAAGCAAAAGTCGGATTAACTACCATCAGTGAACTTTTCATATATGATTAATACTAGACATATATTGGGCATGACATGCAGTAAATAAGGTAATAGCCCCTTGTAAAACCCTCTAATCCCTTCATACCTCCATGTCTGTTGTATGCAGTCCACAGCGCCTTTGTACGTGTGGTACTGATCTTGTAGACGTGCCCTGATTACCTGGTACGGGTACGTGATGGATGCGGCGAGCAGTTTGCTTGTGGCAGCAAACGCAATGTACTCCAGAGTGCTCTGTAATGTCGATACATAGGTAACGTTTATTCATTTTTTTTTTTTTTAATTAGTTGTATAACTTACCAATTTAGCATCAATCGGTGAATTTTTATACTGGTTGTAAAAGTTTTTCATCTCTTCATAAGTCATGAATTGAATAGCACCATGAGAAACACCAAACATGCCAGGAAGGAAACCCTGAAATTTTCAACACGTCATGAAACAAAATATGACACGTAAGACTTAAAGTGCTTCATTTGAATTAGTCAAAAAAGTTCTCTCGAAAAAAAAAATGTTAATTTTATTGAAACATTATTGAACTTATTGACATCAAAAACAAAACAAAAATAAATAATAAAATAAAAAAACGAAAAATCATCGAATCTCTCTTTACCCTGTACAGTCCTCTGACACCTTCTAGCCTATATATTGTAGTTAGAGCGTCAACCATTCCGGCGTAGCACCTGCCTGATTTTGGCTGTGCATCGTTATATTGCAAACATAACCTGCCAAGAATATTAAACCCCGTCTTAGGGGCATAAAGGGGAAATAACAATACAAAGAAAACAAGCTTTTTGGGCAATCTTCATTTTCGAATTAACGTCTATTTAATCTTAATTAAGTTTAGTTTAAATAAGAAAACTATTTGAATGCTTGGGATTCATTTAACTTTCATATAACATAGTGAAAGAAAGAAATTTCATGTAATGAGAGCATATTGTGTTCTTTCAAAATCAAAAGCAAACAGGAATTTTTTTTCCCAAATAAAAACATTGCTGCACTAAGTACAATGTAGCAAAAAAGTGTTAATTTAGCAAAGATAAAAAATTCATGCTTCTATAAATTTATCTAAATTTAAAAGAGAAAGAACAACATACACTACATTAAAAGAATTTTGGAATTTAAATACCCAAGCAATCATTTGAAAAAAGAGTTAAAGAAAAGAAAAAAAGAAAAGAAAGAAAAATTACTTTTGCCCAAATTATTTACTTACATCACCAGATACTTGTCTGTATTTACATAACCGGCATTGTTTGATATAGGCTTACCTAGTTTTGACCACCCAAACGGGGTTGGTCATGACAAGTGTGAGGATCCCTGCCTGAGCGGCTAGAAGCATGTGCATCGAGGGGCCCAAGGGCGTTTTCGAGTTCCCTCCTTGAACCCATGTTTTAATAGAGTTGTAACTGGCGACAAGATAACAATTTTAATATTGCAATTTAAAATAGACACAAACATTAAAAAAAAATTGTCTTACAAAAGGAAATAGAAACCCCAGGCACTGCCAGAACCCCAAACATTCGGCGTGACACCTTTATATAAACCTCGGACGCCTTCCTGTTTGAATATTGTCGTTATCGCTCCTTTTAACCCATTGTATTGCGGCACAGCCGATCTGCCATCATTCACTTAAAAGAAAAATTTAAACACTTATTAAATTTGGGCAATTCAAGAAGGTATTTTTGATTAACCCTACACAACACATAAATAAGCTTAACTAGATATGAATAGCAGTTACAAGGCTACTTCTCAAAGATTCGACGCAAAACAAGGGAATAGTAGATTTCCCCTTTACCTGCCTCTCATCGTAAGTGAAAAAAAAATAATAAAACTATTTATTTTAATTAAATTGATTTAAAATATTACTACAAGAGATAATTTATTCATTTGAAAAGAAGTAAATAAAAAATTTTATCTGAAAAAGATTTGAACCAATGACCAAACGATGTGCTGATTGTGCAAAGCAGGTGAAACCTCAACACATTTATTATCGGATGGCATAGCTTCTTAACTCTTGCAACAGAAGGAAATAAAATTCATCAAAATAAATTCATAAAATAAAATTAGCAGATGAACCATTAGAAGAAGCATAAGCAGTAGTTAACTGAACAGTTATAGTTTTTGAGTAAAAATTCCATAAGGAATTAGAAATGACTTAAAAAAAAAAATTCAAAAGAAATTAGAATTGGGATGACCAAGGATGATGAACTCATGCTTTTTCAGGAATAATGTACATGTTCTATCTGTAATATATGTTGTACCATTATACCTCTGTTGGTTCATTTTATCAAAATGAATTTAATTGAAATCATTGAAGAAGACAATGGGACTAGAAATGGCAATGGTCATTAATGCTCATTTAGAAAAATCAATAGTACCACGGAAATCCAGTTTCTTATGAGCGAGAGTTGGTTATTTTAAAGGCAAAAAATCGTGCAATTCTAATGTAATTTATCTTTTAAGAAGTTTCGAACTTTTAGAATTTAACTGCTTGTTTATCATCAATAAACTTTGAACAAAACGTCATCACATTCTGTTGAACAGCGTGAAAAGTATAAAAAAGTTAAAGAAATGGAAAACTTCAACAAGAACAAAGAATCCAGAAGAAACATCACCAAGGAGCAAAAAACTCATACAATTCTATTGTATTTTCTCTTTTTAGAAGTTGATTGTTACATTGAAAGGAAATTTTATCTAAGGTTATGCCAGTAGAAGTGATAAGTTCCAAATCAAAATTTAGGTAAAAGATTTAATTAGTTTTTTTTTCTTGATAACCCAAATATTTTCCTTTCAAATTGAAGTTCATAAATTTGTGTCTTATTGCGTTCAGTGCACTGATAAAAGATTGCAAACTGCTGACAAAACACCTTACAACCAGACGATTAAAATGGTTCCCAAAAATGACAAACTTTCAGCAGTTTATCGGCCGAAAATTTCCTGAAGTCCAAAGTGGACAAATGGATAAGGAAGGTCGGTGAAATTTACTTAGGCTGTTTGTGTAATGGGGCCAAATTTAAATCCCATAGTCCTAGAAGTTTAAATGTCTTTGAAAACTACTATTTTTTCTACATTTTATAGTTATTTGAATATTTTTGTATTGTGTAAAAACTGTGACAAAATGGAATTGCAAATGTCTGATTGAAACATGCAGCTACAATCGTAGGTGTACGACAAACATCATACAAATACACAAGAAAAAAATTCCCAAATTGTACACAACAAACAATTGTACAAACACTGAAGAACTAAAATGATTCTGAAAGTCCAAACCAGTACAAATAAGCTGACCAAGATGGTCATACTCGATCAAATGACATTCGTTCTATTTATCTTCTGGCCCTGTAGAGCTTGATTTAGTTCTGTAGAAAAATCAATAAAATCCAGGTAACATGTAAATCCAGTTCTTCTTGTATGAGCTTCAGTTGGTTTCCAAGGTCGGTAGAACAAAAGAACTAAAAATATTCAATCCGTTGACTGTATTTGGAATGAGCCCAATAAAAGTGTGAAAAGGAATATTGTTAAAATATTAACTGTAAAAAATTGGATTCTTTTTGCTTTGCCAAGTAGAATGAAGTAGTGAAGTATAATTGCCAATAAATGTAATGAAGAACAATTCATTTAACCACAAACGTTTTTATCTCCCAATTTAGATCTAATTTTGAGAAATATTAATATGTTTATCCTGGCCCATGTATCAGAATTAAATATTATAAATCTTAACAAAGCGGACCCAAGAGTTTCTATTTTTTCCTGTATCTATTTATCATCTAAAAATTATTATCAAGGATGACAAAAGTATAACAAATTCCAGACCAGAACATGAACTAGTTCCAGACATGTCCTCTGTTGGTGCGAAGGCTTACGTAGGTCGAGTTTTTTAATTCTGGGAGAGGAAAAACCAGGGCCTGAAGGATACATACGGGAGGCCCTTGAAAAAGCTTTGGGGTCAGGTAAAAAGCTTAGCAAGGATCTGTACATGAAAAAAAAAATGGAGATTCACAATAGACCAATACAGGTGGCCCAGTGTACAGGTCGTAAAGAGACCAGCTCAAGAAATTTAATGGCATTAAATAATAAAATTTATATTGACTAAATGGACCCAAGAAAAATTGGTGAATGGCAAGGCAATTTTTAAAACAGATTGCTTTTGATTTAATCAAATGAAGTAAAATTTCAAATAAATGGATTGATGTGCCAAAGAAATATATCTTTCAATTAGTTTTAAAAAAATTCTTTGTTTTGTGAAATAAAATTATACTGGGCAAAGGATGAAGACAGATCTAATACAAAGCTGATCAAAGAGTTTTACTGTTATTTACATAAAAATTTTCACTGAAGTTAATTCTATATGGTGAATTAATCAAAGTTGAACATATTTGGAATGACTGTAGTTACCATTAAAGAATAGAAAAAAAATTAATGGCAGAGTGATCATTCAATATTTTATTTACTGTGTGAGGATTGTTGTAACGGTGTGGTAAAATTATTCAGAAATAAGAACAGAACAAAATCTCGGCTCCTTTTTGGAAATGAATCACCCCCGTAACAGGACACAACAATCCTCCCAACTGGTCCTATATTCAAAAATAATAATAAAAAAACATAATAAATAGTTTAAGAGAGGAATTTCATATTGTATCTGTCTATAGTTTTCCTCTACACCAGGGAAGTTCAATTAATGTTGGCCACAGTTGTAATTGACCCAATTGAGTAGGGTCAATTAAATACATTTTAACATATTTTGAATGGAAGTTAAATTTTCAAGAGTAGAAAGACTAAAAAGGAAGACAGGTTCAATGACCACTATTTCACTTACCCTATAGCAAAATCAATAATGTAGTGGGAATCTAGACCAATTGCAAGTTCGATGGAATGTTGGAATATTAAAGAAAAATAACTAAATTTAACTAAATTCCACTGACTGTCATTCTATTTAAACTTGAAATAATATTTAATTGTAAAACTTAGATCCCTTTTAGGTTTTGATTAAGCAATTTCCAACAAGGGGACTGAATAACGAAAAAAAAAACAACTAGAAAATCTCAACTTATTCCCACTTGACTATGATAATACTCTAAATCAAAGCAAAGCTGTTCAAAAAATTTTACTGTTGTGTTTATTCCTTTTTCTCATTATTAAACCATTATTTTTCCATCATACTTGATCGACTTGTGACTATTTTGGTACAGTGTTGTGTAAAAATTATTCTGTAGCATTTTGATAGAATAAAACAGCGAAAATGGGCCAGGATGATGTCAGGTCCCAGACCATCTTCCGTGCAGGTTCTGTTGGCCACTGTTGTAACTGTCACGATTGGCTCAACACGGTTAAGTAACTAAAAATATGTTACGTATTTGGAAAAAGGGGGTTTAATGCTAAATGACCACTATTTTACTTACTCAACTAAAATGTGGTAACAGGGAAATCTAGTTTTATATATTGATTGTTGATTTCATAATCCATAGAAGAACAAAATAACTTCCAATTCAATGAAATTCATATTGATCTGTACTTGAAAGGGATCCACGAAAAATTGGCGAAAGGCAGGACAATTTTTAAAACATTAAATCGAAAAATTGCATTTATATTTTTATCAAGATAAGTGAAGTATAAGTTTGACTAATTGGATTGAAGAACAAAAGAAATATAAGTTCATAGCTGCATATTTGGAATAACTGTTAATGTCTAAATATAAGAGAAGAGAAAAAGGGAGAAATTTAGTGGCTCAATTGCCAACCAATTTTTTATCTACTGACCCTATAAAAAAATAAATAAATAAAATAATGTGGTACAAAGAAAATCCCATCTTCTAATCTTCATATATGGAGAATCTTCTGTTGATTTCAAGGCCAACAGAAGATCAAAAGGACTAAATATCCATTCCAATTCAATGAAATTCACATTGATCTGTATGTAAAAGGGAATAGGTGAAAAGCAAGAAAAATTTTAAAAACAAAGTATAATTTTGACCAAATGGATTGAAGAGCAAAAGAAATACAAATTTATAGCAAAACATTTGGAATGGCTGTTAGTGTCTGAATATAAGAGAAGAGAAAAAATGAGAAATTTAGCGGCTCAATAGCCATCCAACTTTTTATTTACTGGCTCTATAAAAAAATTAATAAATAAATAAAATAATACAGTGTAAAGAAAATCCAATCTTCTAGTCTTCATTTATTGGAGCTTCTGTTGATTTCAAGGTCAATAATAAAACTAAATATTCATCCCAATGCAATAAAATTCACATAGATCTCTATGTAAAAACGAAACCAAGAAAACTTGTTGAAAGGTACAAACATTTAAAATTAATAACCTAAAAATTTAATTTTTTTGTATTGTCAGATGAAGGAAAGATTACTGATCAGATTGTATTCTTCTTCGACCTGTCCACTTGTAAAGTATAATTTTGACAAAATGGATTGAAGAACAAAAGAAATACTAATTCATAGCAGAATATTTGGAGAAGAAAAAAAGGAGAAATCTAATGGCTCAATAGCCATCCAATCTTTTATCTACTTATCCTATAAAAAATAAATAAAATAAAATAATAAAGTAACGAAAATCTAACCTTTTTAGTTTTCATACAGGGGTAACTTCCGTTGATTTCATGGCCGATAGAAGAACAAAATACCTAAATATACTATCGGATTCAATGAAATTCAGATTGATCCGTATATGAAAGTGATCCAAGAAAAATTGGTGAAAGGCAAGACAATTTTTAAAACATTAAATCAAAAAATTAGGGGGACCGCGGTAGCCGAGTGGTTAGCATGAGAGACTCGCACGCCGCGGTCGTGGGTTCGATTCCCACCGTCGCCCCTGGCCCTTTTTTCCCGATAACCCCCAATTCGAACACACAAGAATTCGTACTATGGCAAAATGCAAGATCATAAGGCCAATAAATAAAAATAAAAAATAAAAAAATTGCATTTATATTAATTTTTATCAAATGCAGTGAAGTATAATTTTGACTAAATGGATTGAAGAACCTCCTGAAAATCTGTACTTGAAAGGGATCCACAAAAAATTGGTGAAAGGCAGGACAATTTTTCAAACATTAAATCAAAAAATTGCATTTATATTTTTATCAAGTGAAGTGTAATTTTGACTAATTGGATTGAAGAAGAAAAGAAATACTAGTTGATAGCTGCTTATTTGGAATGGCTGTTAGTTTCTAAATATAAGAGAAGCGAAAAAGAAGAAATCTAATGGCTCAATAGCCATCCAATCTTTCATGTACAGACCCGATAAAAAATAAATAAAATAATGTGTACAAAGAAAAACCAATCTTCATAGTCTTAATATAGGAGGAGCTTTTGTTGATTTCTTGGCCAATACAAGAACAAAAGAAGTAAATATACATTCCCATTCAATGAAATACACATTGATCTGTATTTGAAAGTGATCCAAGAAAAATTGGTGAGGCAGGACAATTTTTAAAACATTAAATAGAAAAATTACATTTATATTTTAGTCATGCGAAGTGAAGTATAATGTTGACTAAAATGATTGAAGAACAAAAGAAATATAAATTCAACTAAATTCACATTGATCTGTATTTGAAAGTGAACCAAGAAAAATTGGTGAAAGGCGAAGCGAAGTATAATTTTGACTAAAATGATTGAAAAACAAAAGAAATATAAATTCAACTAAATTCACATTGATATGTATTTGAAAGTGATCCAAGAAAAATTGGTGAAAGGCAGGACAATTTTTAAAACATTAAATCAAAAAATTACATTCATATTTTTATCATGCGAAGCGAAGTAAAATTTTGACTAAAATGATTGAAGAACAAAAGAAATATAAATTCAACTAAATTCACATTGATCTGTGTTTGAAAGTGAACCAAGAAAAATTGGTGAAAGGCGACGCGAAATATAATTTTGACTAAAATGATTGAAGAACAAAAGAAATATAAATTCAACTAAATTCACATTGATCTGTATTTGAAAGTGAACCAAGAAAAATTGGCAATAGACAAGACAGTTTTATAACATTAAATGGAAAAATTAGATTTAAATTTTCATCCAATGTTTAAAGAACAAAAGAAATATAAATTCATAGAGGCATATTTGGAATGATTGTCAGTTTCTAAATATAAGAGAATAGAAGAGGGAGAAATTTAGTGTCTCAACAGCCATCCAATTTTGTATCTACTGAACCTATAAAAACATAAAATAATAAAATAATGTGGTGGCAAAGAAAATCCAAACTTCTAGTCTTCACATAAGAAGTTCTTCTGTTGATTTCAAGGTCAATAATAAAATTAAATATTCTTTCCAATGCTATAAAAGTCACATAGATCTGTATGTAAAAACCGAGCCAAGAAAAATTGTTGAAAAGCAAAAAATGTAAAATTATTAACCTAAAAATTTTATTTTTTTATTTTTTTAGGATTGTCAGATGAAGAAAAGTTTAATGATTTTTGTTTGGGTATTGTTTTCTTCTTCGACCTGTCCACTTGTACGGTAATCGTTGGAACGTTGAACCCGAGAGAATTAAAGATCAATAAATCCGCAAATTACATAATCATTAAAGAAAAGGGTATCGAAGAAATGGAGAAATGTAACGATCGACTATCGGAGAAAGCGACCACCCATGCGCGACACGTTCTCCACATGCTTCTCGGTGAGAGAATTTGAAGTTTTGATTTACCTGCAAATCTGATTTTGATGAGGTCCAACGGGTGGAGAATGAGGGTCGACGTGACACCCCCGGTGACGCCAGCGACTAGGTGCTCGTACCTGACGTGCTGGAAGACACTCTTGAAGGTGGCACTCGGGGTCGTTATCGTTTTCACGGATGTCATGTCCACTTCTTTAGTCTGACAGTCGCTCCGGCCTTCATCGGCGTACGGTATCGTCGTGCTGGAGTGGACTGGCCTCAACGATCCGTCTCGAAAGGCATAGCCCTGAAAGAAAAACTCGCCCTCTCAGCGGTGCTTCTCGTCAACCTTCCTTTTTAATACTTTTTCAATTTGAAATAAAAGCCGCCTCTGGTTCAAGAGCCGTCGGATTTGTCAAAGCAACGCGACCACGATTGATCCTGTCGAGTGTGGAAACCGTCTGCCTTCGGGACGACGTGCACGATGAGATCGCTCTTGAAGATTGACTCTACTCACTTGAGTCCAAGTCTTACGCCGTTACAGACGGGGAGGAGCAGGCGCTTCACTCCTCTTTTGTCCGCCTTTCCCGCTCTTTCCAAACTTTCAAATTCAAATCTATACGTAAAAATGGATGAGACCTTTGTAAGAAAAGTAGTACCAAGTTACAAGAAGGGGCCGTAATATGGTACACTAATGGATCAAAGATGGAACAGGGAATAAGTCCCCGAGACAAGTAAACTTATTTTTTGTCCAGTTCTCATGAAGTTTTGAAGTTGCCCTAACAGTAAGTTTTTTGAGAGGTGGAGATGCGAGATCTAAAATACTAAAAAAAAGTTTTGGATTGTGAAATATTTTAAAATAATATCCAATGCTCTCTTTTATCACCTTTTAGCTAATAATTGTTTAACATGGAATGTGCATAACTGGTTAACACCTTCCATTAATAAAAACTAAATAACAGACTTCTGACTATTTCAATTCAGACTGACTCATATCCAGTGCAAACTTATCTAAGGCAATTAGTCTATTTTGCAAACAACACAAGATGAAACTTCTTAAGACAAATGTTTGCACTGACAATGTCTTAATAATGCAATATTTATGTACAAAATATGGCTTTTGAGAGTGCCAACTTCTGAGATACAAGGAAATAAAGAAGGAACCACCACAAAATTCTGGAGAGAATTAAAATAAATAAGAAGGCTGCAATGGTATCTGACAAAATGAGAGAAAACCTCAACTGTGACAGACTTTTCCCAAGTGGTCATAGATAATAGAAGCCTTTGGAAGAAATATAGTACCAAGTAATTAAGGTTTTTAGTTGAGATAAAAAAGTCAACGGCACGAGCGGGATTCAAACCCATGATCTTCGGCTAGATACGCCACTGCTCTACCACTTGAGCTATCATGACCTTGATCCATCCACGATAGCTCAAGTGGTAGAGGAGTGGCGTACCTAGCCGAAGATTATGGGTTTGAATCCCGCTCGTGCCATTGACTTTTTTATCTCAACTAAAAACCTTAATTAATTGTAATATATTAATTGGCCAAGAGGACCACGAAATTAGTGAATTTAATATAGTACCATGTTTCAGGAAGGGGCCCTAATATGATACACAAATGGATTGAAGATGGAACAGGTACTAGGACTAATCCCAACAATTTTCCAAACTGACAGTAATGTAATATAACTCTGTGCAGGAGTTAATAAAGAAAAATATTAAAGGTGCACAGAGTTACACACTCTCAGTGGGTACCTTGACCAACTGGTCTAAAAAAGGGACAGTCCTCTCCCATGGTACCAGAACCTCAACTAGGTGCACCAGATGTGTTCTTAAGTTGGAATTGGAAAAATGTTTAAAAAAAGGAAAAGTAACTTTTTTTAAGGTGATTTTTTAAAGTGACCAGTTATTTAATAATTGTTGGATTCGTGAGGAGCAGTCAAGAATGAGGTAGTTTAGAAAAACACCTTTTTCATTTTTTTATAATGTTTTGACCTTTATTCAGATCATCTTCAGGGCACAAAATGTGGTGTTATTCCTGAGGTGCCATATTGGTGTTGTATGAAATTGTTGTGCTAACAATTTGCTGCTCAACAATTTCACACAATATAACACCACACTTTATGACCCGAATAAAGTTCGAGTCATCGTTAAAAAATGAAAAAGGCATTTTTTTTAAATATCTCATTTTTGACCGTTCCTCATGAACCCAATAATTAATCATAGCATTGTTAGAAGATGGAAGAAATCAAGCACGTGTGGCCAGGGTGCTTAACATTTCTAGAGCAATTGTCCAAGGGTCTTCCATCACTACAAAGATACAGGAGATTACTCAAGAAGGCATGGATCAGGTCACCATGGTGTCACATCGCAGCAAGATTATTGTTTTATTTTTTCAAATGTACTCCTTAATAATGACTTCAGAGCTTCTAACAAGGGACAGAACAGCTTGGATAAATTTTGAAAGAAATCATATCAATTGATCTGAGCAAGATTGGACTAAAATCGAGTTTTTGGATGAGTCAAGGTTTTGTTTGAGGAAAGCTAACAACTTAGCTAAACTTAAATCTATTAATGCAGAGGGTCAGATTAGTCACCAACAAAAGATATATAACTGGCAGTGATTTGAAATAGGTGGAATGATAGGGAAGTAAAAGCAAAAGATATATAATTGATGTAAACGGAAAATAAAAGAGTACCTGAGATGGTCCCCTGTGGAGATCCAGAATTAATAAAACCAATGCCAGAATTAAAATTGACAAGTTGTGAGCGATTTCTTTTTTTAAGTTTCAGTAAAAAGATACTGTGTAATTCTATATTAGGGGATTTATAAACAATTTGCTTTTCAAAATTATACATGTTATCTATTTGTAACTGTGTTTTTTATCCGTTAATAATAAATAAATAAATTTCAGACAAAGTGGCAAATACAAGAATACATTTTCATGGATTGGCACCTAAACTGATCCACACATGACATACTTTGAATGTGGAAAAAATTATTCAAGCAATTTACTTTTAAAAATAGTTTTATTTTTGAATATTTCCAATAATAAATTATTTTATTAAGTACGAGAGGAGGCGATTTATTAATAAATTTCGTGATTTTTTTTTTTTTTTACTATTTGCATCCTTGTGTTACTTTCAAACTAGACAGACCGTTATTGAACATGGCTCCTCTGCCGTTTGTAAGGCGTTAGAATACTTTTTGATCAAGCACAGCTGATCAGATGATGCAATCTGTTGCAAATATTGTAAAATTGTATTAACAAAAATATAATTTAATTAATTAAGACAATGTCTTTTATATTAAGGTTATATATAGTTTAATTCGTTAAATAAGTTTTGAAGGATTTTAGAGAGATTTATCACCGACTTGATTTCGCCGTTGAGAAATCAAGGAAATTTTATTCTTGGGCAAAGTCTCGGGCTAGCTGATAAGTTGAAAGTTCTATATCGAAACTACCAGTCCCTGTCGGATTGAACTGAAGTTTTTCTCGTTTCCAACTATTTCTTTTGTAATGTCATCAGCCCAGCACTCCGCTGGAAAGCTTTTGAAAGGCATTTCCTCTCTGAGGTGGGCGTATTGTGCGATATTTCCTGTTTAGAGCGAGCCAATTTTTTTTAAATATATATTTTTTATTGCGTTTTATTCAGGGATCTGCGCTTTATGAGCCAACTGGGTGACTTGGGCTCCGGGGCCGGCAAAGGAGGCGGAGGAGGTGGTGCTATTCGCAGCGCAGGAGGATCTCTTGGTAAAAAAGAGGCTGCCCATGAGGAAGAGTATTTTTACAAACAGGTAACTATACTAGATAAATACAGGCAACTTACTAACTATATATAATTAAAGTTATACGACTAATTAACTTTAATAGTACATAAAAAAAATCATGCAAAATCTTGTGAAATATCAATAAAAATTTGAACACATCTGCTAAAGCAAAAGTATGCGTTGAATGAGCTTGTTCAGCTTTCCTACATGAGAAAAAGCTCTTCTACAGTCATGACAATTTTGAGTTGAATCTTCAAATGATAAAATGTTTGGTAGTTGAAAACTAAGATTTCAACTCACAAACTTGGGTTCACGATGCTCATAATCAGACTAAGCAGGTCATCTCAGCAACAGTCAAGAAGAAACAGCCACCCGTATCATCAACTTTGAATGCGAAGCACGGCTCAACGGAGACATAACCATACCAAAACAAAATTTTAAAAACAAAGGAATAAAATTGTAGCAGCAACAGACGATGACCTAATACTTCTGATGAGAAGGATTAAGTCGATTGCACTGATGACTGAACTAGGAAGGTACAATAAGCCTGAAGGCTGTAGTGCCTGTGGAGGGAGCACAAACTCCGCTTCCTAGTATCCATCATCATCATCATCAAGCAGGTAGTGTACAACGATATTACCATGCAGAATGGTTAGGGCGTAACTCATTTGGGTTGCTGATGGTGGGCTATTAGCACGAAATGTCCATTAAAATTTAAAAAATTTATCACAACACTTGGTTGTAATTTTTCTTTATACATGGAAATTATAAAACAGTGAAGACACAGCAATACAAAATAAACATCCAACTCCAGGAACCATTTTGGCCAAATTGGCCTCGGAACATCTGGTTTTAATTTTCCACCTACCACTTCAATTACAAAACCGTGGAAGATGCAACAAATTATACAAAATAAATAGAATTGGAAAAAAAAGCAGATATCTTTCTCCAGGAACCATTTTGACAAGAATTATTCTGAAGTCTATTTGATATTTTGAGTTTTTTACATTTTGAAATAATTTTACCAAAATATTTAATAGTTAAAACCACTGTGAGATTTTTCAACTAGGACTGTTCTTCCCCTACCAGATTTCTTGGTACAATCTACGTGGAAAACTACTCATAGAAAACTTGTATAGTTTGACTAACATATTTTTACTTGAAATCCGGGTGTTGGAGGTGAAAATTGGGAAGTGACCCATTTGATACTGTAACAAAACTTTAAGCCTGGAACATCTGGTATTAATTTTCTCTCTCAATTATAAAACCGTGGAAGATACAACAAATCATACAAAATAAATATAATTAGAAAAAGAAAAACATATTCCTCCAGGAACCATTTTGGCAAGAATTATTCTGAGGTTGTGTTATTTCAAAATTTTACCTTTTGAAATCACTCATAATATATGGTTAGACCAGTGTGATATTTTTCAACCAGGATGTTTTCCTTCCATCAGATTTCTTGGTAAAAGATCCCTGGAAAGCATGCATTTTGGATACCTTGTACTTCCAGACAATGAACATTTTCTGCTCAAAATTTGGGTATTGAGCAACAAGAATTGGGGAGTGATTCGTTTGGGCTGAGGATGCCAATGAGACTGAAACGCCCATTATAATTATTAAAAAAAAAATGTTTTCATTTTCCACTAGTCATCCAAATTCTGTACACTCAGTAAATTTTTTTATAATTTTCATAATTAATTTTTTTCCAATTTGTACACAAACAGGACTCTAACCCATGACCTTCAGCTTTGAGTCCCGCTCGTGGCACTGATTTTTCTTCTCACCGTCTTTGCATACAAATTGGAAATAATAATTAATAATGACCAGATAACTAATTAAATAATTAATTCAAATTTTGGCATATGTGCATATTACAGTAAGTGTTTAGGCCTGATAGACTATAATTGATCAATTGATGGGAAAGATACTGCTTCCTTTTAATTGCAATGTGCCTTTTTAGACATATCGAAACATTAACCCACATTTTGATAATTCTATTTGTCTATTTGTAAACTTTTTATACTGAAATGTAATTAGTGTATTTACCTAATGTCCTAATGAATACGTGTCTGTGCGACAACAATTTCTTTATTTATTTTGTATCTGCTTGAATTAGCATTTTTTTCGTCAGTGAATTTGTACAGTTATCTCACCAGTAAAATAAAGTCGCTTAATGTATCCATTTTACCCACATAGCAAATTAAAGTCATATGTGAATAACTGCAAGTGGTGGTATAATTGACAACCCCTAAATTTGTGTAATAAGTGTCACTGCGTAATGTGATTAGTAACAAAAAGTCAAGATGAAATGAAAGCACAATAAAAAAAAAAAAAATAAAAAAAAGTCATTACAAAAATTGAAGTTGTTCCAAAATTCTTAACTTTAAAATTGTAGTCCTGAAATATTATATTTTTTACTTATCCAGTTTTGCTTCGAGAGTGCAAAATTGTATTTATATTACGATTAAATTTAATTTTAATTTCATATACACATCTGATGTTAAATTAATTTAGAAAGAAGTAATGTTATTTTTTTATTGAAAATCCCAAATTCATGCTGTAAAATACACTCACCATATGTATGTAGACTTAATACGGCTGGTATTGGAAGGGTTGTTATATTTGAAAGCTTTTCCTCATTAGTAAACTGAATGGTAGATTGGAACCAGTCAGATCTTATCACTAGATTGGCTTGCTATGTTTCAAAAGTAAATACTTGTCACTTTGTACAGGCTTTAATCAGCAGCGAATATTTTGGTCCTTTCTACCTTTTAAAAACAGCGCATTTGTTAACATTTTTTTGTTCTTTGTGTTGCAGCAAAAACAGCAATTGGAAAAATTGAAAAATGCATTGGACAGTGAGATCACCTTCCATGAAGAACAAGTCAAAAGGCACCAGGAGGCCATCGACAGATGTAAAAACCAGATGGGAAACCTTGAGAAGAAATAGACTTTTTTTTTTGTTTTCTTAATTGATTTGTAGTGTTAATGCAATTAAGTCAGGTCATAAATGACTATTTTTGCTCTTTATTCATTCTTTTTGAAATTGTTAATTGCTAATGTAAAATATGATTGAATAAATACACTAGTAATACATAGGCAGTTTAATAACCTTTCTAATTGAAATGTGTGGTGATTAGTGACAGTTAGTCGATGATTATTTAGAAATCGTGAGATGCGGTCTGGTGTGATGTAGGTTTCAAACATTGTTTAAATTTAACAAAAACATGTAGGATGTGGAAAAAAGTGAATTTATACAATGAAGAAAAAATTTTTTATATTCACTCAAAGTATTTCTACTCACTGAAAGTGTTTGTTTTCTATTTTACGCTTTTCTGTTTCTGCATTGGCACCATAAAGAAAATGCTTTTTCTGAAACCTACATCACACCAGACCGCATCTCACGATTTCTGAATAATTATATTTACACTTGGCAACAACATACTTTTTAGAAAATTATCCAATAATATTCAATTTTGATAGCACTGGTGAATTTTTTTAAATTAAATTTATTTATTAAAACTGGTCTTATTAGACCAACCATTAATTTTACAATACTTGGTGAATTAAGAAAAAAATGAAATTGTAAATCCTAAAAACCAAATACAAAGAGTTGCGAAGGAAGGAAAATCATAATATTGTTGCTAAGGATCCATATTTGACAACATATTTGTCTTGTTTGTCATGACAATATGGCATTAGCCCGGTTGGCCTTTTCTTTATGATGGCTGGCACCATTTTGCTCTTACCAAAAATGCATCTCACCTGAATATATTTTCAATTTTTTTTCTCTGATTTTTAAAGAATCTTGGAACGGAAAATTTTTTTCATTTTGTCTTTGTATTTATGGACCTGTACTTTGGTTGTATTCTATTGTTTTAGCCGATAGCTAAAATATCCTTGTCAGTATGGATTGTCAGATGCGTTTCAACCATATTTAAGCGCTGGGTTTGTATGCATATCCAATGGTGAAATGGAAACAAACCAGAGGACTAAAACAGTTGAAAATAACCTAACCACAGAATCTGTAGCAATTTGGATGGAAACACCCTTTTTCTGCATATGTATTAGGATGGAATCTGCCAACATGATTAAGTACAGAACATCTCGCCAACTCGAACCAACACTACATTTCTCCATGTATAGAACAAAAGGAAAATTTCATAACTAGATTAATAAATTAACTACAAGACGCATTGGCAGGTTAATACTAGGCAGTACAGGATAAGACTACTTATATAGAGAACTAAACTTGTTTTGCAGGGATCCAGATTTCAAACAGTAAATGTTCATCCAGATTATATTCGGTTAACTACAATCTATGTAAAAAACAATATATATAAATATACAGATATACTTATGATAACTTATAATGATGCAAGTAGAACTATCATTTTCAATTATTGACTAGGTAAATGTTGGTCACTACCTGGTCTTGTGGTTTTATGGGTTTAATACTACCAAGTCAAAGTCGGGCACTTACAGGTCATTGTGTTAATAAAAATTTAATGTAGGGTCATTGAAAGGCTAAGAGTTATTAGTTGTTAAGAATGAATAAAATCAACTAAAACACCTAATTATTAAAATCAGTACTTCAATATTATTGTATTGAGTACCCAATTTTGAGGTGCATAGTTTTATTTTTTCTTCTTTGAGGTCACTACTCACTAGGACTGGTTTCCCCTTTTTATTTCCAAGCCTCAAAAATTGCATTACTGTCTTCATGACAGAGTCTGCATGTTTCTGTCCATTTTTCCAATTTTTTGGAGTGGTAATTAAATGGGCAATCACCGGTATAAAGACCTATTTTCCTTAATTCTTGCCTTCTGAGAGAGAAGTTTTTGTTTTCCCATCAAGGAACTTCTTTTATCGCTTTGCACTTGGTTAATGCATACAGTGTGTGGTCAACTCTTTCTCCATCCAATTGTTCAATTTCGATTTTAGATTTGGGGTGTGCCAAATTGCGCTTCTGATCCAGGGAGTGTGAGCTGCTCCTGCTTTGGCTAGTTTGTCCACCTGTTTGTTGCCTTTAAACATATATCCTGGTTCCCACATCAAAGTTATTTTGTTTTCTCAGGAAATAGATTCCCAGACCAGCTTTGTACTGAAGATGGAGGAGTCATTTGGTTATCTGAGATGTATAATTGTGCACTGTTTAATACTTTTTAAAGTATTTCTTGTGTGCAAAGTTTTATTGCATGGACCTCAGCATGGAAAATTGATGGCGTGGGGCTTAAAGGATTTGCTAGATCAAAATTTTGAAAGTACATGTTGATGATGATTATGATGGTAGATACTAGTAATTGGGGTGTTCCTCAAGTACTGCAGTCGTCTGGCTTATTGAACTTTCGTAGTTCCTTAGTTCAATGCAATTGACTCTATCCTTCTCCTAAGTACTAGATCATTGATTGTCGTTGAGACGATATAGGTGACTGTTTCTTCCTCATCGCTTAACCTACAAATGGGATCATTATTGAATGTACCCATGTTATGAGGATGCTTTCTTAGATGCCAGTAACCACCAACCGGTATATAATCCTATTAGTCCTCTGTACTTAGCCCTCTCTAACTGTAGCAGTGAGTTTGCCACTTTTGGGGAGTGTTGTTTTAGCATAAGCTATATCTAGCACCTCTAGAGTTTATCCACTCTCCTTTTTTGGATCCATTCTGTGATGGAGGATGGTTCATATTTTACAACGACAGGCAGATTAATTAATTCTTCAGGTTAATGAAAGGTCATGTAAGGTCAATAATTAGTTTGTGATTAGTAGATTAGTATGGTTGGTCATGATGATGTGTAAGCAGACATTAACACTGGCACTACATTTGGCACTTCAATTTGATTGATGATCCTCAACATCTGATTTTGGGTGAATTCTTCCCAGAAGCAAATGTTCAAAACGATTCTGAAGTCGTAGGTTCAAAATAGAAACCATTGCAACTTTGTTATTCATGGTCTCTTTTTATAACGTTTCTTTCCTTGTGAGATTTCTTCTTGGTTTGGGTCGTTTTCGACCATTTTGGTCTGCTTAACCCTGTGTTGATCTTTGTCGTTTCTGTTTTCGTGAAAGGTGGAAGGACAGGGCACTCAGCACTGAAGATGACGAGAAGCCGAACGCGTCTGAGAGACCAAAATGGTCGAAAACAACCAAACTACATTTCTTTCTTTGCTACGATTCCGTTTCACGTCCTCGTCGGAATGGTTTCTAACATTTCAGACTGAGAAAAAAGACTTTCCACACAATCTATTTAATAATTATATTACCAGTTTATTAACAATTAACGTTCTCACAAGCTAACCATAATAACACAAACACCATCATCATTGGTACAGGCGGTTTTGGGGACTTTGTTGATATGCGGAAAGCATTAATAAAGTTGGTTTATTTTTATTTAGTGCGTTTGTTGCGAGTGTATACAAACATTTCAAAAATATTAAAATGTCAAATAATCGAAAATGCCTACCTTTAAAGCCAAAAAAACTTGTAAAAGTTATAGTAATTTAAAATATAAAAAAACACATTTTCGTTTTTAAAAACGCTGTATTTTAAAAGTAATATGTTTTGTTTTATGGTTCAATTAATCGTATTGTTCGTAGATATGGTTAAAATTACGTAAAAACACACCTCTGTTAAAAATATTTCGTTGTTAGTAACTTTTAGTACGTTTTTCAATTCGGCCTTCTTTTGTCTCCATTTTGAGTAGTAATGTTCTTTTGGTGAGCCAGGATCCTGTCCTACGTTTTTTTATTATTATTAAAATAATAGTAAGGTAAGTGTAAGTTTTAAATCTATGACAAAGAGGAAAAGGTATTTATTTGTATTTGTGACAAAATGAATGACAATGACAAAAGAATTAATAAGAGCACAGCGAAGTTTGATGTTGGACGATCGATTTCATCTTGTCTTTTGTCACACATGTGACAAATACGTTGTTTATCCCCGTTTTGAACTTATTTTAATAATCTAATAGAATAAAAAATGGATTTTTATCATTTTTTTGTACCTTAAAATCATTTTAAGGACAGGATATCTCATTTTTCTTACAATTTAGTTATTTAGTTAGTTAGTTTAGTTATCAGTTTATTTTCAGAAAACTCCTATGAATTTTTATTTTTTCCGGAGCAAAAACATCACAGATCAAGAAATAGCAATTAGGAACTAATGGATATTGAAGGAGTATTTGACTACCCTACTTTTGAATCAATCTCCTTGACGAGCGAGGACTGACAGACCTTTATAGATGGATAAAAAAACTATGCTAAAAAGCTGAAAAGTGCAGGCCTCCATGTTACATGAAATAGTGTAGCAGCCCAGCAGTAGTGACGAGGGGGTGTCCACAAGGACGAATGCTTGCACTTCTCCTGTAGAATGTGATTGCGGATGACCTTAGCAAATTAAATGAAAGTGGAATCGACACCCAAGGCTAAACAGACAATATTTTCATATTTTTGCCACAGAATTAAAACAGCTCATCCAAAAAGAACTCAACATGAGCAATAAAAGAAGTTTATGATGGAGTGAGTATACCTAATAGTTGAAAAAGATAGTTCTACTTATAAACTGTTTTAGACAGTTATTTAGACGTTTTGCATTAAATACGCATTTTCTGATCATGCTTACGCCTGACCAAAAACAGTTGGTAAGTAGAACTATCCTTTCAACTATTGATAGAGCAATGGTCCTCAAAGCCCCTCAAATAATAACAATCACTAAATAACATTTATCCAGAAATAAAACTTAAAAAATAGGAGTCCCATGGTTTTAAAATGAAGTGTTTCTGTTAAAAAATGAACTTAAATACCTAGGAATCATCGTTGACAAGAAATTAACCTGAAACACTCACCTAAAACATATCATAACCAAAAGTAAAATATTACTAATGACCACAAGAAGAACCTTGGGGACTAAGATGAAAATGGCATATTGGCTAATACACAGCAGTGATAAGATATAAGATATTCTATTATGTTTTTAATCTGGTAAAGTTAACAAGTGACCCAAAAATAATGCAGTGTGTAGGCAATGTCTATGACTGCATTAATGAATTAGAAACACTATTAAACTTACCATATAAAAGGAGATGCTAGGAAAAGCTCAATCAAACTGCTAAAACTAAACATATCGGGCATATAACAAGGAAGAAGAAATCAAGAGAAAATACAATACAATTATATAGTATACAGTTGGCTCCAAAGCCGGGAAAGAAACTATGTCTGGTATAATTGGTGCAAGCCCAAAATATGAGCAAGTTCATTGTAGAAGAGCACCTCGGCCTTTCAACCTGAAGTACATTCTATTAATACTTGTGCTTACAATCTTATAAAATCTTACACTGGCAGAAAAAAATCCTGAAAACATTAGCAAGTAAAAAGGTCACATATAAAGTACTCAGTGGATTCTTCCAAAATTTCCAGAACCAAGGAAACCATTACAGCCTGACCTGTCTAGGGTGCCTTGGTACAAAAGAGTTTTGGGTAATGAACAGACTGGCTAGAGAATGTATCTAGGCCCAGAACCTTAGATAAAACTAAACTTAAAGTAAACTTAAAGATTAAAAACACCCTCAGCAATACAGGTAAACTTATTACTAGTTAGATAGGGTAAAATAAAGGAATGGTTTATGGTTAGTCTAACTGGTCAATGGCGTTGGAGAAAACATCTACACAAATAGGAGGTATATTCAACCAAAACCTTACATAAAAAGATTAATTAATTGAAAGAAGTAATTTGGTCAATAGACCACTAAACATACTGTGTATATTCAATGATGACCCTATTAGTAGGTTATGCAATAAGGAAGAAACTGCCACCCATATAATCTTTGAATGTGAAGCAACGAAGACATGCCTAGGATACAAAAAAGACACAAGAAAAAGATTTGCAACAATAACAGTCAATAACTTACTATTTTATAAAAGAAGGATGCGTCAATTGAACTGAACTAAGTAACTAGGAAAAGTACAATAAGTCAAAAGACTCAAGCTGCATCCTCCTCATCATCATTACAGTGATTCAGAGGCAGAAAAAAGCTCTTTTTTAAATTTTATCTTTCCTTCAAGTAATATAATTAATATTTAGTTTATTAGTTGTAGCACTGTGTTTGGGTATTGTTTATACATTGGGTATAATTTTTTTATGACATCAGAACTAGATTTCTGTCAACCAAAAGTTTTGCAGTTTGTAAAGCAAAAGTTGCTTTAAAGTTTTTATTACTAATATAGTTATCTAAAAACAAATTTGCACCATAATAGTACATACTTAACAGAATCATTTTGTAAATGCTGCGAATATCACTGTAGTAAGAATTCTACAATAAAAAAACATGGAAATGAATGTATAATTTTTCTGCAAATGCATGTTAAAGACGCAGAGCTCCAAGCTAAGAAGATGGTTATTATTGTATTAGTTATTTCTTTAAGCTTTTTGGTTTCTGTATTTCAATACTACAATTTTTTATATTATTCATTTATAATTAATAATTATATTTAATGTTATACTAAGTTTTTTATTTTTCTGCAGTTATTTCAAGTATCAGAGAGAAAAAGTAACCCAGAGTTTGGAATTAATGTCACTCTATATTTTACTTTATAGTAATAGTTTACTCTATTTTTTAATCTAATAAAATAAGATCTGTATACTTTTGATCTTACATTAGTTAATTAGTTTAATTAATAAGACTTCAAATCGTACTTATTTTATATTTTTCAATGTTATTCAAACATTTTTTAGCCATTGTCAAGAGAAACAAAGATGTCATCAAGTGACTGCTTTAGAGACTCGCTACCGCAAAGTTCTGGGAGCAAGGGTGCAGGAGATGCTGAAGAAGAAAGCGTCGGCATTGACACCTTCTACGATGGATTCTTTGAGGACAGCTCAGCAGCCTCAGGAAATGAAGCTGTTGATTTAGAAGCAGAGTTTTCCTCTAATGACAGCAGTAAGTTGTGCGGGGGGGGACTCATGTTGCTAGATGATGTGTAAAGTCCTAGGCTTGTCTGATGGGAATAGCTGTTAAGTTGGGTTTGAAATAAGTCGACCTTTCCTCATTTGGAGGGTCGATAGTACAGATCTCTATTTGGAAAAAAAAAAAAGAAAAAAAGAAGGGTTTGCAACAGCAGAGGTCTTATGAACCCTCGGATTGTCAGTGTTTTTGAAAAAAAAAATGTATGTTGGGTTTGAATGCTTCACAGGACCTTTATGTTACAGTAATGAGCACTGTGTTAACACCTAAATCGTTGTGGCTACCGACACCCCAATTCTACAACATTGCTAGAAATTCATACTGGTAGTACACTATAAAAGTTTTTGGTTTATTTATCCCCACTACTTCAAAGCTCAGGTTTTAAGCTTATACTGACTGATTGAAGATGGCAAAATACTGAAACACATTTGACAAACAGTACCAATTGTCCTTAATGCTGCTTGACAATCAATGTTATATTCATATAGCTTTAAAAGGTGATATTTCTATTTTTTTTTAATGTTTTCTGTCAGTCTCTTTTGGTATTTTTATGGGATGTTCTGTTATTTTGTCATTTATGTCCTTTTTAAAGTTCACACAGTTTAAAAAAAAAAGATGTGACTAAATAACAAAGACCAAACATTGAAGATATGCCAAAACTATTGAGAATATAGACAGAGAACAGGTAGATGATTAAGAAGTTAAACATGTTAAATTAAAAATATGTATAATGTCCAATTGTTCAGTTAATTTGTAAAATATATATTTTTGTAATTGTTTTACAGATTCTGATTTGGATACAAAAACGAATGAACATCTTTCAAACCCACAAAATTCAGGAGACTTTAAGAAAAAATCATTCAAAGATGATGAGGACAATCATAAAAAGTTGACTTCACGCATAAAAGAGTATATGAGGAAAATGAGATCCCAGGTGAATTTATTCTACAAACACCGTACTTAGTCTACGTCAAAAATATGAGCATTGGTCATTTTCAGGAGAAAAAAAGTTAGCAGATGGAGCACACGGTGGAAATACATCGGTAGGAGACAATCCGATGAATCTTAGAGATAAAGAATCAATATTAAAGAAATACAATTATAAAAATAGTCTGAAGCAGGTGGAAAACCTGAGTTTTCTGGATATGCACGATTCGTCAGACAGTTCATTAGAATGTAGATACAGATCGGATTTTGATGCGCGTACGAACAGATTTGAAAAACTGAGGAGTATTTCATCGACAAAATCAATGCCACCAAAAAGAAACAAATTAGAAAATTCTAATATACCAAAGGAGCAATACTTCCCTGAATATGCTGACTTGGAGGAGAAATTAATCGAGTTGAAAAATGCTGGAATACTCGACTCGCCCGATCAAAACAACGAACAACTACTTAGAGTTAAAAAGAAAGTCGCGGAGTGGATGAAAGGCGAGAATGCGAAGACTGAATCGTTCAAAGAGAAAATCAGAACAAACAGAAAATCCTCCCTACGCCATAACACGAACGCAGTGGACGAGGTGGACAAAGAACCCACCAAACTGTCTAAAGCTGAAAAATTACTGTCTGACACAGTGAATTCACTTTCGCCCTTAAAATACAGAGATTCTTTAAACAAGAAGAGAGAAGGTATACTGCAATTACTCCGTGACGATACATGCTCGATGCATTCAAAGCCAAAAGTTCAAGCTTTAAATAAACTGGTGCTCACTGACAATAAGTCGGCAAAGAAACATGGATTTTCCTCGAAACTTCTCCAAAATATTAGTGGATTGAAACAAAAGGTAGATTCTGAAATGCCCAAGTTGACACCAAAGAAGTCAATCTTAAAAAAACCAACTAAAAGTACAGCCCACTGAGCCTCGAGAACTTTAAAGAAATCCTGAAAAATGGCTATAAAAATATTTATAAATAAATAAACTGTCCCTTAATGATTGTCTGCCTTTTTATTACTTATTAATTTAAATTTTAAGATATAAACCATATCCTAGACTTTACATAAATTAACGAAAATTTAGTAAATAAATGTTTGAACCATAGTAAAATACAATAAATAATAAATGCAATTCATAAAAATTTAAAACAAAATAATCAGGGGTAAACACTGATAAAAATAATTTAATTAGCAAAGTATAATAATTACAAATGTTTTATTACAAATATAAAATAGCTTTACAATAATAAATATATACATATAATAAAAGTTTTATTTCTCTTCGGTATTGATACCATATTTTGCCTTCATTTTGTCAAGTTCTTCTTTCTTCTTATCAATATCAACTCTCTTAAATGCTTTGTTCGCCTGAAAATAACACAAATTAGAAATTGGTAATTTTCTAAGCTTAGAAAAAAAATTACCTGGTAGTAAAGTACAACGAGATAACGATTGCAAACATTGAATCCAGACAGGTGGTCGCAGGCATTTTTAGCATCGAATATGTCTTCATATACGACAAAAGCAGTGCCTCGTGTTTCCGGTGTGTTACCTCTAAAAATAAAAAAATAAAATTAATGTTTACTCCCAGGCTATTATTAGAAAAAAGTGTGATACATACACTCTAACTTGTCTTATAGCACCGTATTTTCCAAAAATATCGTACATTTCTTCTGCAGTTATTTTGTACGGGAGATTCCTAATGTAAAGCACTCTATTGACCTCAGGTGGCAACCTTACCTAAAAATAAAATATATAGCAACATTAATAATATATTTAGAGATCGTGAGATGTGGTCTGGTGTGACAGGTTTAGAAAAACATTTTCTTATCGTGCCAACGTTTCGATCTTTATTGAAGCCTGAAGATGATGTCAATAAAGATTGAAACATTGGCACAATAAGAAAATGTTTTTCTAAACCTATGTCACACCAGACCACATCTCACAATCTCCAAAAAATCATTAATTAATGGTCACTAAACACCACACATTAGTAATATACCATTATACTACTAACTAAACTGTTATCAATTATAATTTGTAACTTAATCTATTCTAAAATTAAACTAAATTAAAACTGTCATAATTAAATGCTATATACAATAAATAATATATAATGAACAATGTGTAAAGTAGAGGGTGAATATTTGGAAAAACCCCAAGACTTTTTTTAATCTAGTTCACATGGGCCAAAAATTTTTGATTTAACAGTAAGTTTGTGAGACACGAAAATGTGCTCAGTCTGAAATACTAAAAAAAGTTTTTGCTTCAAATATTTTAAAATAGCATTCAATGCTCTCCTTTTAGCTAATAATTGGTTAACATGTAATGTGTGTAATTGTTTACACTTTCCATTAATAAAAACAATAAATAATGGACTACTGACTGTTGACCTTTGGAAGAAAAGTAGTACCAAGTTACAAGAAGGGACCGTAATATGGTACACAAATGGATCAAAGATGGAACAGGGAATAAGTCCCCGGGACGAGTAAACTTTTATTTTTTGTCTTGTTCTCATGAGCCAAAACGTTTTGCCCTAACAGTAAGTGTTTTGGAAGGTGGAGATGGTAGGTCTGAAATACTAAACAAAGTTTTGGATTGCTTGAAATATTTTAAAATAATATCTGATGCTCTACTTTATCACCTTTTAGCTAATAATTGGTTAACATGTAATGTGCATAACTGGTTAACACCTTCCATTAATAAAAACAATAAATAATGGTCTACGATTTCAATTCAGACTGAACTCCTATCCAGTGCAAAATTATCTAAGGCAATTAAGTCTACTTTACAAAAACACAGGATGAAACTTCTTAAGACAAACGTATGCAAAAACAATGTCTTCATAATAAAGGGGCAATAACTTTCCACTCTTAAATATTTATGTACAAAATATGGCTTTTGAGAGTGCCGACTTCTGAGATACAAGGAAATAAAGCCAGATCTAAGGAGGAACCACTACAAAATTCCGGAGAGAATTATAATAAATAAGAAGGCTATAACAGTACCTGACAAAATGAGAGAAAAACTCAACTGTGACAGACTTTTTCCAAATGGTAATAGATAATAGAAGCCTTTTGAGGAAAGATAGTACCAAGTTTCAGTTAGGGGCCAAAATATGGTACACAAATGGATTGAAGAAGGAACAGGTAGTAGGGCCAAACTATAACACAGCAAAACCCGTTGGACTAATCCCAACAATTTTCCAAGCTGAAGTCAAAGCAATATAACTCTGTGCACAGAAGTTAATAAAGAAAAATATTAAAGGTGCACAAATTTACATACTCTCAATCAGGCAGCTAACAAGGGACTAATTACAAATGCTTTTAACTCCAAACATGTCTCTGAGTGCCTAAATTGCATAGGAAAACACAACAAGATTACTCTAAATTCCCGGACATGAAGGTATATAAGGAAATGAATAGGCTGATCGACCAACTGGCCTAAAAAAGGGGCAGCCCTCTCACCTATAGGACCAGAACCACAACTAGATGCACTAGACTGTGGGCTTAAGTTGGAATTGAAAAAATGTCTTAAAAGAAAAATTCAAGCGCTGAATAAAAGCACCAGGTATGAAGCAAGCTGAGATTTTAAATGTCTCAAAAAGGAAGGCAACTCCTCTCTCTCAACAGGCAGGATTTGAGAAAAATTATAATTATTGGCCTCTATACCAGCCATTGCTCTATTAACTACCACCAAGTATACAAGCAAAGTGGAGACAGAAACATGCTGACTTTTACATTTCTTGACTCTGGACACTCAGTCTCGAGGAACCTGAGACATCGGCACATATCGTTTGTGAATGTGAAATATTAACCCCGTTACGGGACACCCACTTCGGTAAAGCAATTCCCACAACAAGAGATGCGCAAGTGCTTAACCGTATAGGGAAAAGTGCACTTTGTAAGTTATAATAATTTATAGGGGTTCCGCAATAGTTCTACATGTCACAGTGGAGAAAATGATTTTTACAATTCTTATTCAACCCCAAAACTCAAAAACAAAAACAAACCAAAAATGCACTGAATAACTTGTAGAAAATATCAAGGTAAGCCAAAAACGCAAATATCAATGTAGAAGACATCTGAACAATGTTTAAAAATTTCCACTTGTTTTTCTTTATAAGTTATAAACGAAAATACATCAAAAACTAAGATAATACCCAAAACAATCTGAAAATTAGAAATTCTCTCGTCTGAGTGTAAATTGCCTGAACACCAAGAAAATAAAAACAGAAAATACTACCAGCCTACTTTTTTTTATTAGAAAAGGAGACAATTTTGAATTTCATTTATAGTTCAATTATTTATTAATTACTTTGACTGCTTTAGACCTAAAACAAGTTTAGAAAACACAGTCTCAGAATAATTAATTTTAATTATGAGTAAAACTTATTTTATATTCATGCATATTTGTTTAGTTGTCATAACTGACCATACAACTATACTTTTTTTTTAAGGTTTTTGGTTGAGATGAAAAAATTACTGTCACGAGCGGGATTCGAACCCGCGACCTTCGTCTTTTTATTATGCTTATTATTATAATTTAGAATTTTAATTATAAATATATTTTAATCTTACATTTGCTCTCCTCTGCATTAAAGCCATTCTGCAAAGTTTCTCACTTCTTCAATACAAACAAAACGACACCCAACGACTCAAGGCAAGCAGTCAAGCACCGAACTTGGGTTTGATATTAGTAAGGTACTGTAAAAGTGTAAACCCAAGTTGTTTGGAATCGATCAAACCTTTTCACACATTGTATCAGAGTGAGCGTTTAAAATTTAATATTGTTTATATTAAAATGAAATAAACTTTAAAACAATAAATGTCTATTTTTTCTTCAAAAATATACTATTCTTGCCAATAAAAACTACTTGACTTTGCGATTGAGTCAACTCTGGAACCCTGGTGAGCCTCTTGCTAAATAAAAAATCCTTCATTACTTTTTTTTAACGTGGTTCAGATCCACGTTTCCCGTACATATTATATTATTGAAAAATGGTGAGTATTTATGAAATCTTAAATGTTTTAATTTATTACTCTTGCTTTAAATTCAATTTGTTGGTTTACTTTTAAATATATATTGAATACGACGAGATATTTTTGGGAAAAAGTCTTGTTTACGAACATGCCATGTGGCTTCTACTTGGGCTCTTTAAAATTATTCCAATTTTCCTTCTAACATTTTCGATTTTTTTCAGTCGACTCATAAAAAGAAGACTAGGAAGCTGAGAGGGCACGTGAGCCACGGGCACGGACGTGTTGGTGAGATATTTGCTAAATTGTATTTTATTGGTTAAGTTGACATGTTAGCCTTAAGTACAAAGCTCGGAAAAGGCCAATTTAAAGAGTTACTTAAAAAAAGTGAACCATCATTTATTAATTGTAATCAAGATTATAATAACTTTAGGTTTAAGGGGGAGGTACATATGCATGTGAGTTATATCGACACTTTGGGAGGAGTTCTTGAGTTGGGTTGCATGTATGTTTTTCCTTATTGCGATACATAATTAAAGTTTTCAATTATTGTACTAAGTATTTTTTCGATGGTGGGTGTTGGTCTGCAAGTGAACACATGTACTGGTACTGGGTACGCCAATATTCAAGGGTTTTTGATGTTAGTCAACTTAGAGAAACTCACTACGGGCCATTGCCCCTTGAGAAGATACCTCTTCATAATGGGTACTCTACCAGACCCCTTCTGCCGCTTCTGCGAAACAAAAGAAGAAACGGCTCGACACTACCTTGCAGAATGCGATAGGTATGCTAGGAAAAGATTTGATACTTTCGAAGGAGAGGACATAACCAAAACACTCCCCAGGATAAAATGGTCCACAATCTTGGGGTTTGTGAATAGGTCCAAAAGGTTTATGCAGGACTCGTGAGCCAACCAGGTCCCGGACCTTTTAGTGATGGGGTACGGGCCTACCCAGGCTTTTAACCCCTCGGGTCCTGGTCGCCCGCCCTGCGTAATATATATATAGAGAAACCCACTGGTGTAGGTGAACCCAGTTTTGGTTCAAGAAAAGTTGTTTGTTTTTGTTTGCCAAGGAAGAAAAAAGACATCTATTGACCTTCCCAGTTTAATTTTTTTTCTAAAAGAACTAACTAGCATTAATTGCTTGTAGGTAAGATGTTGATTCCTTTTTTCATAAAAAAAGAAAAAAGGGTAAAAACAGTAAAAGAGGGGTGCCAGAGGCACACTGGTTAAAGTAACATCGCCGTAAGGGTATGGGTTCGAATCTCTAACCCTGAATTTGAACTCAACATTTGTAATGTTTGGTGATTAGTGACGGTTAATCGATAATTATTCAGAAATTGTGAGATGCACCTCAAAGAAGCCGACGCCTTATACAAAAATGTCTTTTCTATACTGACTTCCTTCCCCACCCCTTCAAAATCCAATGTATATAAACATAAAACAGCAAAATCTCACTGACATTCTCAACATGGCACGCAAGAATGGCACAATTACACACTTCGATTGAGTAGAAATACTTTGATTGAATATTAAAAAAATATATATATATATATTTTGCATTGTATAAATTCACTTTTTTCCAAATCCTAAATGTATTTGTTAAATGTAAACAATCTTTGTAAATCCCAGGCCCTGAAGATGATCTCATAAAGATCGAAACGTTGGCACGATAAAGAAAATGTTTTTCTGAAACCTACATCACACCAGACCGCATCTCACGATTTCTGAATAATTATTTGTAATGTTTATTATTTATTTTTAAATACCAACACCCTTGGTTGACATGACCTGTTGCAAATCCCCTTGAAAAAGTATCTCCTGAAGCGAGTCAAAACATTGGGAAATATGTGTGATGTTTAGTGACCGTTAGTTAATGATTATTCGGAGATCATGAGGTGCGGTCTGGTGTGACGTAGATTTTAGAAAAACATTTTCTTTATCGTGCCAACAGTTCGATCTTTATTGAGATCATCTTTAGGCCCTGTGAAAATGTTTTCACATCCTACATGTATTTGTAAAATTTAAACAATGTTTATAAATCCCAGGCTCTGAAGATGATCTCAATAAAGATCGAAAACAGCATGATAAAGAAAATATTTTTCTAAAACTTACGTCATACCAGACCGCATCTCACGATCTCCGAATAATCATTGGGAAATACCTTTGTAAAAAAAAAAGAAAAAAAGTCTTCTTCCCAGGCCAACTGCTCACCTTTCATACATAGCTTGGATTGTATTAGATCATCCTGGTATGACTATCTTACTGGTTTTTGTCAGGCAAAGTAAAAGTTATTTGTGATCATCAGTGTTTGGTCAAATATATATGATGATTGTAGCATTGAGTAATTTCTAAACCTATTAGAATTAACTCCCGAAGCTAGCAAAATGCTAAAACCTGGCTTGTTGGACACATCAGCGATAATAGGTAGAATGATTGGTCAAATTTTAAATTTAAAAATTTATGTATGAACTTACTTTGCTTACAAAAATGTATTTTTATTAAAATGTTACCAACTGTTATTTGCAAGAGTATTTTTTCAATCAGTTTATAAATAAAACCCGAACTTAGGGGATTAAAAAATTATTGCTTAGTTAATGTGTATGCGTTCAACTTCAGAACTCAATTAAAAATTTAGAGACTGCAGTGGTACGGCGTCCAATTTGCATTTGCCACACTAACAGTTCTGGGTTTGAATCCTGGCTTGGAATTTTAATTGGTAATAATATGTAAGTGGCTTGACTTTTTTGTATAACAGGATTTTTTTTCCCTTCCCCCTGCAATGGATGAAACTCTCTGGGCACTGCAGTCTGCACCACACTTTTTTACTCACTACCAGGTTCCATTTTAAAAGTGATGAAACAATTTTTTTTAATGCTATGGCCATCGCTCCCGTTGTGGGTGAGAAAATCCAGGGATGAATCAAACCCACAACTTGGGATCTACTAGCCAAGAGTCTTGCTTTAAAAATTAAATAAATCCATGTAAAAATTCAGAGCATCAGAAAATCAAAATCAGGCATATTTTTTTATAAACAATATTAGTTTAGTAGAAGACTGCTTTATTAAGGAAAAGTATTTAGTGAAATATTTAGAAAATGTGTTATCCCATAAGACATTGATTTGTATTTTCTAAAATTTTGGTCAAATATTTCAACTTATTTCAGGTAAACATAGGAAGCATCCTGGAGGCCGAGGAAACGCTGGTGGCATGCACCACCACAGGATCAACTTCGACAAGTACCATCCTGGGTATTTTGGTAAACTGGGTATGAGGAATTACCATTTGAGAAGGAACCAAAAGTTCTGCCCTGTTATCAACCTTGACAAGCTTTGGACTCTTGTCCCACCAGAAACCAAGGAAAAGTTCAAGAACCATCCACAAAAGAAAGCTCCCGTCATTGACTGTGTCCATGCTGTAATAATCCTTTTATCTTCATATTCCAAAATTTGAATTTATTACAATAAGATGTTTTATTTTTAGGGTTACTACAAAGTTCTTGGCAAAGGATACCTTCCTAAACAACCTGTAATAGTTAAGGCTAAATTTTTTTCTAAGGGCGCTGAGGAGAAAATTAAAGCAGTCGGTGGAGCTTGTGTTTTATCTGCTTAGATAAATAAAAGTTTTTATTAAGATTTTTATTTTGTTGACCTTATGTGTACCTTACAATCATTCTTTGTTTTGAATGATACAACTTCTAAGAAACATTCTCACACAAAATATCTGCTGGATTAACATTAAATACTCTTGCTGCTTTGTAAAGGTGTAAAACAGTTTTGAATACAATAAAAGAATTTCATTTAAAATAAAAATATTTCCAATTTTTTCTGCAAGTTTGGACAAATATTCTCATTTTGTTACCAGTTTGTGTTCATCCACGAGCTTCAAGATTATACATATATCTATTTTTATGTACTTTCGCCGCTAAACAAGTTTTTGAAATCTGACTTGCCCATACAACGCATTTTCCATTGTGCATGCTTCTTTTTAACTGTTCACGAAAGTTGTTCAGAAGTTAAAATTAACAACTAGACATGTTTTTCTACCCTTTGCCTTTTATTTGTGTACCTAGGATGGTCAGAGAATTGAATTTTACATTTACAAACTTGTATATCAGACTGCAAGTTTCTTGCAAATATTTTTTTACGTAAAGTACTGCTAAGTAAAATTTTTATTCAAACCCTCAAAACAGCTTCAAGTGAAGCTTGATGAGATGTTTTATTAAACCTTCACCATTTTATTAATTTGTACGTGCCCAACATGATTTATTTTCAAATTTTTACAAACCCTCCAAACAGGTTCGAGTGGAGCATGACGAAATGTTTTATAAAACTTATTACAATTAAGGTTTTTAGTTAAGATAAAAAAAAGTTAATGGCACGAGCGGGATTCGAACCCACAATCTTCGGCTAAAAAATTGGCTTGCCAAATCTATTAGTCAAAAACATCATGGCTCTGATCACTGAGAGGGAAATCTATTTTGATATTAATGGTAAAGTTTCCGGTCCTAGAATCTCGCGTAAGGGTCTTCCGCAAGGAGGCATCCTGAGTCCACTACTCTACGCGATCTATGTTGCGGATCTCGTTACGGTTTTACCAGAGGGGGTGAAAATTACCCAGTATGCGGACGACATATGCCTGTACGTGTCGGCTAAAGATCCAACAAAATGCAAAACACTTTTAAGTCGAGCAATTTTTGGGCTTTCAGGGTGGATGAATGAAAACGGACTCACAATCTCGGAAGGTAAATCTCTCTTATGCCCTTTTACTAGGAAAAGGAACATTGATCTCCGTGGTAGTGAAAATCTAGGAGGGTATAACTTTCCTGTAGTTTCTCAGGTAAAGTTTTTGGGTTTACATCTTGATAGGAAATTAATGTGGAATACACATATCTCTTATATGTTAATGAAATGTGAGAAGCTGTACAATATTTTGCGGTCTATAAGTAATAAAAAGTGGGGAGTGGACCCACATATAGGTATGTTGTTTTATAGATCGACTGTTAGACCTATTTTGGATTTTGGATCAATTTTGTACGCACAGGCTTCTAACACCTCTCTGAAACGATTGGATACGGTTCGCAATAAANTAATGGCACGAGCGGGATTCGAACCCAAGATCTTCGGCTAGATACGCCGCTGCTCTACCACTTGAGCTATCGTGACCTCGATCCACTCGGACATCAACTTCCTATCTCAACCCCACCTTAAGAGTCGCTCCTTTTGGCCATTTTTCAAGTGGTAGAGCAGCGGCGTATCTAGCCGAAGATCGTGGGTTCGAATCCTGCTCGTGCCATTAACTTTTTTCCATCTCAACTAAAAACCTTAATTAATTGTAATGATTTAATTGGTCAAGCAGACTATGAAATTAGTGAATTTAAAGTTTTATAAAACCTTCACCATTTTCTTTATTTGTATGCACCCATAATTTATTTCCAAATTTTTACAAACCCTCAAAACAGGTTCGAGTGGAGCATGACAAAATGTTTTATTAATCTTCGCCATTTTTTATTTATTTGTGCCCACACAACGTGATTTGTTTTCAAATGTTTACAAACCATTTCTTGAGCTCTTGCCAACCACAGGGTTTTGAAAAATTAGATCATTCTGTGGAAGTATTTTTCAAAGCCGGCATGATGTCCTCTTTTTCTGTTGCCTTCGAAATCCAGTGAGATTTTTGTCAATTGAATCTCAGACCATTTTTTTTTTCTTTTGCACCTTTTTATTTATTTAAACCCGCCCAGAAGGGCCAAGATGATTTATATTCAAACCACCCGTATGTTTTTGAACAGACCCGGGGCAAATATTTTTTACTTGTCACTGTGCACCCATTGTTTTGCAAAAACAAATAGCCCCATATTACACATCTTCCACTTTTTAGGAGCTCTTGCCACTTCTCAATTTTTTAAAAATACGAACCAGCCCCAAGGCAAACATTTTCCATTTCCTCTTTTTCTGTCATGTCTGCCCATTTTGGGTGAGATTTTTGTCAATTTGATACGAGCTATACCAAGTATTTTTGTAACCTTGGATCCTTTTGACTTTTTTGTATCCATCCAGGAGGAGGGTCAAGATGTTCACAAACAAACTATTTCTCTTGTGTTTTTGTACAAAACCCTCAAGGAAGTATTTTCTTTGTGCACCTAGAGTTTTTCAAATCCAAGCAGACCCATATATCCATTGTATTCCCCTTTTTGCAAGCAATTGCCATTTCTCACAGGTTTTTGAATGTCTGAAGCAGCCCGTGTAAATATTTTTCAATTACTCTCTGTCTGTCTTTGCCCATTCAGGGTAATATTTTTACAAATTTGAATAGAGCAAGGCCATAGATTTAAGCAGAGCTAAGACGCTAGACTAAATGTTTTGTAAACCCCCTTTATACATGTTTGTACCACCTAGGAGAAACAATAAAGATTATTCCAATTAATTATTCTTTTCATCTAAAGATCTTGTTTGAAATGCAAAAGTTAGTGTTACAAGTGGTGACCAAGACTAGATAAAAGTACAATTAATTAAAATAATTAAATAGGTCAATTATGACCACTAAACATGTATAGATAGGTATGATTTATTTTCAAATTTTTACAAGCTTAAGGCATTTCAAGGTTTTTGTTTGTACAACTGAGTAATAGACCAAGGATTTTTTTTGCTTTCTATCACTGTGCACACAGTGTTTTGTAAATCCAAATAGTCAAAAATATTTTTTTTATTTTACTGATTTAACTGAACTTGGAGGGGTCTTGATGATTGATTTAAAATTAGTTCAAAATTTCTTATTACCATCTATTAAAAACTTAATTATGTTAGTTTGTAGATGTACAATATTTGTAAATATGTTTTGCACAGATGATGACCTTAATATGGATTGAAAGCTTGTCAGTAAGAAAGTAAAAAAGTGGTTGGTATAGCTGTATTTATATTATTATATACTGACATATACTTTAAACAAACTTTTAACCACTTCTTGTAATTTTTTTTTCAGATTTCCACTTTTATTATTAATTCTAATACAATTAATTAAGGTTTTTAATTGAGATGAAAAAAAGTTAATGGCACGAGGGATTCGAACCCACGACCTTCGGCTAGATACGCCGCTGCTCTACCACCTGAGCTATCGTGACCTCGATCCACTCGGACATCAACTTTAGTGAAATTAATTCTAATGTTTATGCATTATAGGGATCTCTATTTTGTTTTGCTACCAAAAGGTAACTTCTATTTGATTGGAGGAAGCTTAAAAGAGATCAATTTGGTCTAAATGTAGAAAAATTGACCCTAAAAAATTAATTCACCCATGTTGAGAAACCATGGTTCTAGAAACAGGATTGGGTTTATTTTTTGTCAGAAATTAGGAGCTGAATAAACTTCAAGCAAAATTATATATTTGTGAATTGAATTAACAAAAACGATGTACATTTGGTAAATTGAAATGATAAGAATAACAAAGTAAATTTATCACAGGTGGATATTATTTAGCACAAAGGCTATGGCAAATTTGGCATTGGAAAAAAAAACCAAGTATTTTGTTATGTACAATTTAGTAATAAAATAGAAACATGTGCATTGTTCAAATAAGAGTTTAAAAGAATGAAATTGTAATTTTCTTTTATATTTAATTACACAACAATTTTGGAAGAATTAACATAGCAAATATCTCTTTCAAAAATACTTTAGAAGTATTGAAGATAATTCATTTTTCTAACAATAAAGTGGCAGTTAAAATTTGGAATTTTGCAACATTTGGACTAAATTCTTTTAATTTGTGTTTATTAATATCAAATGTAACATAATTGTAAAAAATATAAGTTATGTTCTAAACTATATCTAAACTAAATATTATTCTACTTATAATTATCGTATTACGAAGTCATCTTTTTTCTTGAATGAATTACTGATTTCTTTTCTCAGACAAAAAACAACAATAAACTTTTGATTTTCGAAGTTTTTGACTTATAATTTATTCGGATTTCCATTTTCACAAAATAAAAACACCATTTAATTCATTTGTATAATACAGAAAAATCAGCATATTTATATATATTAATATGTAATATTAGCAAAAATATTACATATACATTGGATTTTGTATGAGTTATTCACTAAATTTCTTTACAGGACTAATAATTTTTCTTAAAATATTTATGTTAATAAAAATTCACCAGGAGTTTCTTTTTCTAAAGCTTTCATGTTACATATGAAAAAAATTCTTGATCTTATAAAGGATTTGAGATGACATAAAAATTGTCATATAACAGATCAATAAATCACAGTATGCTGTAAAAGAAACAATTTATTCAATATAAATTAACTTTTTATGGGTTATTTAATATAACATAGATACACTGTAAAATTGTCTTTTGTAAGTTCACTATTCTTAATATGCTAGGTTAACAAATGCTAAATGTGTCCAAAAAATGGTGCAGCTGCTTTTGCTCTCTAGATTTATTTTAAATCTTGATAATTAATACTTTGTATTTACAGATAAATAAATTGTAAAACTGTTAAGCTGTAAATACAAGAAATGTTTGTGTTATTAACTTATAAAAAATATTGAAAGGGCATCATGATTAATGTTTACTTTTGTGTGGGTATTTAGAGAATAAGTACTATTTATCTAAGTTGGACTAATATTTTTTAAACATTTCAACTTTGTACACTATAAAAATCCTGGTGAAATCTTTTCAGAGTGAAAATACCACCACCGGCAGAAAACATTGTTAATCCTGTTAAGGGAAAGATGATCAGATATGTTTAGAACTAATTCACAATTTTTTCCCTGAATGAGTTGAGATTGATTTGGCTTTGATCGATAATTTAAAAAAAAAACTTGATAAATGTGTGACAAAGGTGCTGACATTTTGAAAATCAAAAAGTATACCATTATTAGGGTAAAGCGCCAACCTCCTGCATACCTTCACCTTCAGGCCAAAATAATTTTTTTTTTTTTAGCATCTATAATTGAACAAAAGCATTGATCTTTTCTTTTCTTGTAAATTACAAATATATCAATTTTTAAAAAAAAGTTAGCAGTCCATATCCCTTGGATATGGTTCCTTCTTCTGGCGTCAAGCAGTCCCACCTCAGCGGACCACCTGACAAAAAGGCCGTAGGAATATATTCTAAAAATGTTTCAGTTCTCTCGGGTATTCATTTTATACGTACAAAACAATAAATAATTGAACAATTTATTTTAATTTTTTTAAATTTTTAATTTATTTAGTGGCAAAAAATATATATAAGGGAGAAAATTATTACAAAAGAAAAAGTGCTAATAAATAAATTTTTAAGGCGGCCCTCGAAGAAATCTCATGTTCTAATGCGTTCGGGGTTTTGTTCTGGGCCAGGTGATCTGAAATGTGCGTTGAATGCATTGGAAAAGCGCTATTGTGGCCAGAACGTGATCTCAACCATACAACCTGTGACCATGGAGTGAAGGTGAGGGTTCACTTGGGACTGCTGGCACTTTATGTTAATAACGGAATAAAATTAAGAATGTACAAAAATAACATAGACACAATCGTTAATTTTGTTAGCTATATTTAAAGGCAGTTATCGCTTTCTGAATTTTGTTGCCAGAAACAACATTTAATTAAGCATAATTAAAAAACAAATGAGAAAAGAAGTGTTTCTTGCGTAGCAGAAATGTTTTATTAAATGTATGGAAAACAGGTATTTTTATTTAATTTTGTTATATTAAGAACATTGATAATTGATCTGTGTTTAAATGGCATTGTTTTAGCTTAAAAAGCTCAAAATAATAAAATTGCCACTTACCTTATATTTATTGACAGAAATTTGCATTTTGTGTGACGATAATAAAAATGTGAGCACTGCTAGGTGTTAACGTCAAAACAGCCGATTTGTATAATGCCCTAGTTATACGCAGGTAGATCTTTTGGTGCAATCAAAATTTCGATATTGCTTTTTTAAATAAATCAATAAATAGTTTTTTTTGTGTGATTTTCACTTCAGTTCACATCTTACATAGGCCACAATCAGTATCAGTAAGAAATCAGGACCAAATTTGAAATTAATTCGTCCTCTTGTACCTTCAGAAAAGAAATATCACGATTGTCAACCTTGTTAACATGCAACTGTGTAAAAAATATTACTTTTTTATACTTTCCTTAAAACTAATACAAATACATACTTAAAAACTACATAAAGCTTATTTTTTCACTTATTATATTATTATTCTCATCATTCTATTTAAGAGTAATGAAAGGTTTGACTTTTTTTTTCTCACAGCATAGAAAAGTATATTTATATATAAATAGAAAGTGAAAGAGAAAGAGACGTTGCAAAAAATGTAGAGGTATGTAAACGAGCAATGAACAAATACAGTTTGTAACAACTATATTAATTCTGCTAGTTTAAGCTAAAAACTAATTTGTATGCTAAGCTGAACAACCTCTCACATTTGCTGCGATTTTCTCTCCAGTGTTTGTTCCTCATCTAAGTGACTCCAAATCAAAAAATGTTCAGTGTTTTTGTAAACGGGTCCAGTTAGAGAAAAAAAATCATATGGACACAATTAATCAACCGTACCTTCACAATACTCTTGACAAATCTATACGCAGTTAATTACTGGCAGACATTTTTATTAATTGCTGGTGAGATAAAAGTTTGATTAATCATTCCTTAGTTCATGCTATACAGAAGAATGTCTCTCTTTGTATACCCTTCTACGGCATTTTCCTCTATCTGGACTTATCCTAATAATAAGCGGAAAACACCTACAGTGAAATGATTGAATGCCTCTTAGTGCACATAACTATGTGTCTAATGACTCGATCTTTCATTTTCTCATCATCGATCTGGTGGGACCCTCACCGACCTCAAAATTTTACTCGACTGGAACACACAATTTTTATTAATTGACGTTAACCGTGGTTTCTTTTTTGCGTGTGTGTAATATATTACAAAATACCTGATACTCGGATTCACTGTCCATTATTCCGGCTACGGCTACGATCTGATAGTGTTTCGCTTTCATGGCTGATAGAGATTTCCTTATTAACCGCATCACGTTCGGGGCAGTGACTGTGCTTCTTATACCACCCATCTGCATTGGCGAATGACTTGGATCGAGGATTAAAAGATTTTCAGTGCCATCCCTCAACTGTTCCACACCTATGATTGTTCGACTGTGCCCTATTTGGTTTAAAAGTACAAAAAAATAATTAAAACAACTTCTAATTAGAGATTTAATTAATCACTTTTACCTTGATGTTGCAAATAAAGAGGAGGCTTGAAATCATCAAATGCTGAGAAGTAATCAATAACCCATCTGAAAAGGTCCGGGTGGCTTCCACTTACGTGTGTTGGACGATGGAAATCAACCAACTGACACCTAAAATGAGTAATTTGAAAGGATTAAATTAAATTCTTAATTTCATTTTCCATTTTGGCTGGACAACTTTTAAATATTGATTAATCGATATTACAGGCTGAGTCGAAAGTGTATTTTTCCTAAAATACATAAATTGCAAAAAGGCTACTTTTTAGAAGTATGTTTCATAATTTTAAACTTTAACTCCCTGCATTCAGCTTTGAGATATTCACGAACCTTTTACCTTGGAAAATCACGGTTCAAGGTCAGGACAGGTGGTTGTGGTAGAAGAAGGTGAATTCCTTTACATTTACAGAAATTTTTTGCTTTGTAAGTTCAGAAGTGTGCTGCCATTCCGACTTAAAATTCCTTCCTATCACCCAAATGCTGAAATGTTCTCAAAAATTGTCAAAAAAATGCTGAAAATCGTCAGAATTCCTTTCTGAAGAAACTTATGGTTGACAGTTTCTTCATAAGTTAAAAAAAAATTGACAATCATTTTTTAAATTGACTGTAAGTCGGACCCTGTCTTAGAATAAGTTGTTAAAATAAGAACAAAAATAAGTTTAAACGACCATACAAATACGGCTATAAATCAGAAGGGGCACTCTTGACATCCGCTACCAATCTGGGAAACATAATTCTGCAATAATTAAGCAGTTGGTTAAAGGGTGTCACAGCACAGGCAGGAGCGACGTGAAGTTTCTCACAAAACCAGGGGAACCTAGCCCTGCAATAATTACCCAGCTGGTCACAAGAAAAATGAAGGGTGTCGCAGGCCCAGATGGGAAAGACAGGATGTTTCCCACAAATCTGGAAAACAAACATGCAATAGTTGGACAACCGACCAAATTAATAATTAACATTAAGTAATAAATTATTTAGTGCTGAAGGGTTGTCACAAGGCCAAAAATATGTAGCAACGAAGGACATCGTAAATCGAGGTTGTGTCAACCAGGTGTGCAGCACCCGTCTTCGCCTGTCTACCCACGGCTTGGGAACTCCCCTGACTTTTTATTTTCCTTTCCACCCCTACCCCAATAGAGAAGCTGGTCTAAAAAGAGATAATTTGGAAATCAAAAGTGAATGTAGACCAATGGCTCAAACCAGTGAACAGTCGACTCCCAGAGTTGATCAGGAAGAAAATCAGGACTCACCAAGGGGACTCAGCCAGCCAGAGCCAGTGAGGACCAGCCATTGCGACTTATTGGATAAAGTCGACGGTCGAGAAATCAAAAAGGTGCTGATAATGCTGCGGATGCTGATCGAGGCGAGCGTTGTTTTGGGTAAGTCCCTTTGTTAATACTCATCCCAGATTTAGAGTGGCTGACTTATTAGATTAATTAAGATTTTGTTGTAGTTGTGTGCATTTAAAAAGCAGAATTGTGTTTAAATAAATATTTGGGAATATACTCTGTTTTATTAAATTCTCAAACCTTACCAAAAATAAACAGCGAGGCGCCTACACCAACTACTCTCTTATCGCTTAGAGAAAAACAAATATACAGAGAGATCGTTTGAACAGGTGCGCTGTCTCGCTGCTTACACTGCCTTCAAATATGCCTCTATATACTGTCACAGATACCACCAATTCTTTTGATGATACGATCATCAATAGGAATTTTGAAGGAGCAACCAGTCTGTTTCTAGGAAATATTTAGCTTGGTCCTTACTGATCATCTTGGTCTGCCTATCCTGATTGGGTTGATCTGTTAGACACTTTTGGCAGTTTGCCATCTTCAGTGTTGGGTCTGGGAAAATGTGAAAACATGGTAATCTAAATGGGGCAAGGTCTGGGCTGAAAACTGGATGAGAGATATCTTTTAAATAAGACTCCTTGATTTTGAGGGTGTTAATTGATTTGAGTGTGATTATATTAAAATAAGGGTACTTAGTTGTAATTATATTATAAATTAACAGTATTATTATTGTACTGATTAAATTACTGCAATATAAAAATTAATTTGTTATTTTGAACACAACTATTATACATCAATATGTGGTGTTGCAAGTCCCTCTGGTAACCAACTGATGGAAAAAAAATTGTTTCCCCCCCCCCTAACCATCCCTAAAAATTGTATTAATCCCGATATGTATGAAGTATAGTGACAAAATTAAAAGGAAAAGCTTGGAGGGAAGTAAAATAGCAGTAGTTGTGAGAAAGTGCATGTTTTCTGATATTACAACAATGAATAAACCCTCATTTTTCTTTGACTGGGTTTCTCTTTTTTTCTCGCTTATCTTCTTGCACAAGAGCAAGCTGCTCCCATACTGACTTCCAGTTGAGAACTTAAATGCAAAAGTTGCCTCGACTCAAAAGAATAAAACTGAACAGATGATGTTCTACTGAACTACTTAAAATACTACTTGACAACAGATCGCAACTCTCACTATAAAACAAAGGATGTATGGAATTGAACTGTAACAAGCTTTCCAATCTCCAAAGAATCTAATCAATCCAGGCCAAAATCTTTCGAAAAATTGATCAAGCTCCTTTCCTTACTATCTGCAAATCCCATTTGTTCTCGAAAATGAAAGAAGTTGATACAGACGTCTCCAAAAAACCCTAGATCCTCATCCCAGCCATATTCCAACAACTTTTATCCTGAACCCTTCCCTGACAATTCTCTAAATCACCTAAATCATTGATAGCCTCACAATTTCCTTGGGTCCCCACAAAATTAATAGGGGTGTAACTAATGGGTTACTTCTCCACCCCTATAACAAAATTGCTTGTTGCACTCTTTTACTCATCAAGGTATCACAATTATTTAAGTTATTTTTCTAGATTTAATAGTTTGTATAATTGAAATATGCAAAGTTAAAAATTAATATTTAGATTAAAACACAACATATTTTAAAAGGATTTAGTACAGCGGCATATCTAGCCGATCGTGGGTTCGAATCCTGCTTGCGACACAGACGTTTTTATCTCAACTAAAGACCTTAATTAAATGAAAGATTGGTCAAGCGGATCACGAAACTAGTGAATTTAGTACAAACTTGTCTTTAAATTTTACCATTATTTAAATGATTCCTTAACTAAACGTAAATATGTATAAGGAACATATAACACATATCAATAATAAAATTGTTACCTAATTCTAAGCGATGAAAGTATTGTGACCACTTCAGTTGCACCGATCCATTTCCTCGTATTTACAAGTTTGCCACCTAGCTGGTCAGCACCTTGAGTGTCAAAACCCTGACTCCAGGCCCATTCGATGTGCTGTTGTAGTCTTGAAATTGATGGCATCGCACTCCTCGACGGTAATTCAAGTGCGCTGCCTCCTATTCGGCTACCTAGCATCCACTGTTTATAGAGCTGTTCATTGTAGCCGGTATGGTGAACAAGTGACGAGAGCATCATTTGAGTATTCCTTAAACATTTAATTTTGAACTATTTGTTTTCCTTTTTTTATATTATATTTCACATACCGATATCCACAACCCCAACCTCTATCACCGTAAGTAGATGCGTAATGATCGACTGTAGTGCAAAGCAAAGTCCTAGCTATGGTGCTGGAACTCCCACTTACTGCTGCTATGTGATCCACTATGTCTAAAACCACATGAAGTTAGGTTAATTAGGTGATTTTTTTTATTATTTTTAGTTAAATTTCCCTACCTTTGGTACATGAACTACCATCATCTACACCTGTGGTTTCGGCCATTCTGAGTTCTATCTGCCTTTCATAATAATCCGCGACTGAAAGTTCACCGGAATAAACTGCTCTCTGCATATTTGTTAAGCTTTGCTCTTTGAAATTACCTTCATTATCCATGCCATACTGTGCCTGCATGGAAAAAAAAGTTATAACATTTTTATATAACTGACAAGAACAAATACAAGAAACAACAAAAAAGTCCATGTATAGAAAATTTTCTTATCAATATCTTATATTAATACTTTGGGGTAGTTGTCATCATTCCAATTTATTTATGGTAGGTTAACAATTAATTATTAGAATAACATATAAATATATAAATTATATTATTAAATAAAATTCTTGATATATTTGTAATTTATAAGAACATATTTATTTGAAATCGCACAAGGGCTATTTACCTATTTTTTAATTGGTAAAAATATTTTAACAGGTGATAAAAATGTTGCCTCTTAAAATGCACTAAGATTTAAAAATTTAAGAATCATTCTACACACTAATACACAATCGTGTAAATAGTCCATAATTGAAATTGTAAAAATTAAAGATGTACGTTCTAACATCAAATTATGACAACTAGTCTTACCAAAAGTGACTGCATTTTTTCTGAAATAACAAAGTTAACAAATTTAGAAATAAATAACATTAGATTTGGAATGAATTTGAAAAGGTTTCCGAGGTGTGTAAAAGGAAGTATTACATGAAACGAAAAATTTACGGACAACCAAACTATTGACAACAAACCAAATTTAACATATGAAAAAGTTGTGAATAATTTATTTGTGGAATTGGAAACAATTTCTTGAACATTTTATCTTCAGTTAATGCTTTAAAATTAACTTGCTACAATGGTATAGCTCATTTGTGAAGAAATATATAATGAAAGTGTATTAAATAACCTAATCCTAAAATATATATTCTGATTTAAAATGAAATATTCCACCCACCCGACTTGATTTGTAAGAAACTTGGAAACAGGCTGTGCTACTGTATTAGAAAACAAAAATCTAAAAGTTTGTCTTTTAAATAAAGTAAAAACATGAAAATAAAGTTGCCGTTAAAACGCCCTTAAAAATTAATAATAATAATAAAGTTACGTTATGGTAAAGTTACTTATAATAATTAATACAAAAAAACAAAAAAATTACCCTCAAAAGTTCAAATTCATGTTGCTCCCTCAATCTTTGAATTTCTTTATCCCTTTTCTCCATTTCTTTTGCGAGAAGTCTATCACAAGAGACATCAGGAGTGAGGGGTGATATGCCTAAAACAAAAGGAGGAAAAAATTCAATACGAAAATCAATTAACATGACCAAAAACAACCTTATAAAACAATTCATCCAAGCTGGAGTAGTCAATTCTATTTTTTGGAGATGCAAGCCAACTTTATTTTTTTTTTTCAAAATAGATAATATTGTAAAAAAAGTGTTATCATTATGTAAAAATTAATTTAGTATTTATTCTTGTTACAAATTTTTTTCTCTCTAGAACTGGATACCATCTAAGTCTACACGTACATTTATGAACTATAAATCTTGAACATCTTTCCAGTGGAAACAATAACACAAGTTTCTTAAATTATTAATATATCTAAACAAATCAAGGTGAAGAAATATTAAAAAAAGGCAGGGATAGGATCAATGAGAAGTAAAAAAAAAAAAAAAAACTTTTTTTTAAAGTAGAGTGAATAGAGGTGAAAAACTTAAAAGCGTTCAATTTTAGTGGCCAAAGTTTTTGTAGTCAAGTATATAAATTAATTATATAGAGAATTATATCCAAACACAAGAAATTTTTTCAAATTTTGCTCTAAAATAGTAATCTTTTTTTTGTCAAAATTTCTCGCTAGGTTTGCCTGTCAAACCCATATTGCCAGGTCCACTGGTCAGTGGTTGGGACTGTACTATTTGGTCAAGTATGCCCTCAGAATGGCAGTTCAAGATTATCTATCGAGCAATGTATAAGAAAATTTTTCAATTCAGTTTGTATTTGAACTATGTATGATGCAGATCAAGATTACACATTGTACATGACAACTCAATGAATAATGCTCACAAAATAAAAGTTTAATTTTAAAGATATCCTGTAAATATTAAAGACCTTGCCCCATCCAGATTACCATGTTTTCTCATTTTCCTAGACCGAACACTGAATTAAAAGATAAATATTGCCTGGAAACAGACTAGTTACTCCTTCAAAAATTCCTTTGATGATTGTATCATCGAAAGAATTGGTTTGTAGACAAAAAGCATATTCAAAGGTAAGGTTAATTAATAAAAATAATATAAAAAAAAGAGAACATTTTGAAGAAATTTCAATCATAATTTTTTCCTGAAAGTCATTCAATTTGTAGAAAGCTTGACTGAATAGGAAGAAATTTAAGTCAGAACGGCAGCAAAATTCTAAAGTTACAAAGCTATAACATTCCGAAAATGTATGGAATCGAGCTTCTACTGCACCCACCTGTCCCAACCTTGCACCCTCAGAGTACTTCTTTTCAAGCAATCTCCTACTTCCTCGAGGGAAAAATGATTCATAGATTGCATGCCGTTAAAACTGGAGTAGAAGACTTAGTTCTAAATGGAAATAGTGTTCCAGCCAGGGAATCAATACACATGGCAATAAACCATCGAGTAAGATGTAAATATAAAATAAATTTAATTTTAACTATTAATACAGTATTTTTTATACTCATCCTAATGCCATGATTTAAAAATTTACATTTATTAAAGATTTTTTAGTTTTAGTGGTTAAAGTTTTGAGAAACAGGCTCAGCTGATGTAAGTATAATACTGAAACATTTAGTTCAAGTTTGCTTCAGTTTAATAAACCATTGTTTAGACTCTTATTATTTATTTTAAAAAAATCATAAACGCTCAAGCAAATAAATTGATTAATTTAGCCAAAAGAAGATAGAATGTTTATATTAAGAATTTTTTTGTCGTATTACCAAAGTGTTTAGTAACAAATTTAACAGGAATCGCAACAAACCAATTAAGTTTCCATGCTTTTTTCCCCCTATTCGAAAGTTTTATTATTTTAATTTTATAATAATCTGTTTTAACTTTTATTATATTAATTACACTTTAAATTGATCATCTTTGGTTCTTTAAAGCAATAAATGAATAAAAAAGACATTATGTCGCATTCCAAAAGGTAGCACAAAGAAGGGCAAAAACCATTTTTCTTGCATGTTCTTTATAGTGGAGTCTCACTGAATTATTAAATAATGAACTACCTTTAGGGTTGAAATGTTCATCTATGTGTTGAGCAAGTTCATCTGTTGTCTTGAAGTTGGTCATGCAACAAATTGGACATTCATTTGTATTTGTTTCTCTTGTTAAATCTTGCATGGGCTGGAAATAGAAAATCAATTAATGATTATGATTAAAAAAAAAAAAAACGGATAAAATAGTTCAGAATATTACCTTGGCAGGGCTGAGTATATCTTTGTGTTCGATATTAACATGCAATTCCAGGTCTGGAGTGTTTTCAAACGTTTTAACACACAGAGGGCAGTTGTATAAATTATAAGGCTTAACAGGTGAATCTGCCGATACGGATGGGCTCGTGAGGTCGAAATGTTGTCGGTTTATGTGTTCTTCAAGGTGAGTGACATTATCAACTTGGAAAGAACACAGTGGGCATTCGAACATAACATATTTCTGTTTAGGCAGTGAAGACGAGGTGCTTGAGCGGAGGTTTAGAGCGAGCTGAGACCTCTGGGGCGAGCTCCAGGCAACAGAATCCCCATTCTTTTTCCCTTCCTTATCGTCGTAGTAAGAGTCAATGTTGTTGTTGTTATTGTTATTATTGTTCAGTCTGTGGCTCTCTTTCGGCAGCCAACTTTCCGAAATGGGGCTGCACATATCATCGCTGTCGTCTATGAACGTCATGATCTCTTGCTCGGGAGTGAGGAAGTCCAGGTGGGTCGTGTTGACATGGACCAACATATCTTCTTCGGTCTCAGTGGGAAGACTGCAGTACGGGCAGGCAACGGAATTCTTGACATGGTTTATCATAACATGGACCCTCATCTCTTCGTCTGTCAACCCTTCCACACCGCATATCTCACAACAGTAATTTAAATCAGGTACCTTCGCGGCCATATCACAACCTTGACTAGATTTGAGACGTTGGAATGGTTAATTCCAGTTGATGGAATCTAGGCTACCTCAGACGAGATTTTTCAGAAAATTTAATGGAAATTTGCATGAACAATTTAAAAGGGGGCTTACTCATTTTAATCACCTCGCCTACCCCTTATCTATTTCCAACCACCTCTAAGAGGTTAACAATATTTTTCTCCTATTAAACTTAAACTCGTACACCTCTGGGCAAGAATTCATTTCCTCTCTTTACTTATTTGTTTACGCCGCTTTTTTTAAAGGTTAGTTTAAATACTTGCAAAATCAATAGAGTTGAGATAAAACACTTTCATCCTCACCACCTTCCTTTATTCACTCGGGGGTAGTTTTTTTGACGACGACTGTTACCCTTACCGCAACCCCCGGCTCGACTTTTATCAGCCACCCCTTCCAATCTACATCCTGACGGCAATGTCCACCTTCCGACCTCCCGCCAGGTTCAATTTACTTTCAATATTGCTGAATCGTTGAATAAACATAAATTAATTGTTATTCCCCAGATGCAATTAGTTTTTGGGTAAATAACTAAAAAGGAACAAAAAAGAAAAGCCTACACAAGTTGAATGCCTATCCAAAAAAAAAAAAAAAAAAAAAAAAAAATTGTGCTGTCTAAATCTTAAATTGCTTTACATTTTTGAGCAGTTGAAAAAAAGTTTTTTCTTTATTTTAGTATAAACGGAAAAATCTATACATATTTTGTGTGGTGTTTAGTGACCGTTAGCCAATGATTATTTGGAGATCGTGAGATGCGGTCTGATGTGGCATACGTTTTAGAAAAACATTTTCTTTATTGTGCCAACGTTTCGATCTTTATTGAGATCATCTTCAGGGCCTGGGATTTATAAACATTGTTTAAATTTTACAAATACATCTAGGATGTGAAAAAAATGAATTTATACAATACTAGAAAATTGTTTAGATAAAAAAAATGAATTTACACAATACTAGAAAATTGTTTAGATTAAAAAAAATGAATTTATACAATGGTAAAAAATTGTTCAGATTAAAAAAAAGAATTTATACAATACTAGAAAATTGTTTAGATAAAAAAATGAATTTATACAATACTAGAAAAAATTTTATATAAAAAAAAATGAATTTGTACAATGTTAGAAAAATTTTTAGGTTAAAAAAATAGAATTTCACAATACTAGATAATTGTTTAGATTAAAAAAATGAATTTATACAATGCTAGAAAAAATTTTAAATGAAAAAAATGAATTTTGCAATACTAGAAAATTGTTTAGATTAAAATAATGAATTTATACAATACTAAACCATTTTTTAGATTAAAAAAATGAATTTATACAACACTAGAAAATTTTTTAAAATAAAAAAAATGAATTTACACAATGCTTCCTACATGCATTTGTAAAATTTAAACAATGTTTATAAATCCCAGGCCCTGAAGATGATCTCAATAAAGATCGAAACGTTGGCGCGATAAAAAAAATGTTTTTATAAAACCTACGTCACACCAGACTGCATGTCACGACCTCCAAATAATCTATACATATTGTGGAATTTCTTATTGTACCTCTCTTTGTTTTTTTTTTGTACCTGTGTTTCTTAGTGACCTGTTGTTTCATAATTTGTTGAAGTCATGAGGAGGGGCCAAGAATAAGGTAGTCTAAAAAACACCTTTTTCATTTTTTTACCGACGTTTCGACCGTTATTCGGGTCATCTTCAGGGCCTGGGTAAATTACAAACATACGTTGATTGGAAAAAATACGATTCAAGTTTTAAATATACATTTTGAACCAAGTGTTTCATACTCACATAAAATATGGTGTATTCTTGTGGTGTCATGTTGGTTTTGTGTGTGTTGTTACAAAAATACAGAAAATTGTATTCTGCTGTTTTTATATGATTGTGACAGGGTGGGGTAAGCGGAAAATTTGGGAAATTTTCTGTGATCGCAGGCGGTTTTATCCAACTCAAAGGAAGTCGTGAATGGGGATTTTCTGGATTGGATTTGTGATTCGGCATTCAATATAGGAATGGAAGTTAATTATTAAGGACAATAACGGGAAAAAAATACAAACACAACTTTCTAGAAATGGTTTATATTAACAGATACACCCAGCATTAATTACATAACTGGGAGACCAACGATGGTTGGCGACTCTCCTCAAGGCATGATATACAGTGTATAATGTAAATATGTAAATAACCTCAAATTACGTGATGTATATTTTTTTTAATGTTGGTAGTAATAAATAAAAAACAAAAAATACCGAACAGATACATGCAACCACAGCTACACTAACGCCATAAAGCAAATAAACTATTAAACCTTATTTTTAGATGTCCCATTCCTTCGTTATCGGCCTTAATAATTAGCTTGCTTTCCAATATCACAAATCCAAGTTACTTGTCTACTCAAAACACACATTATTATTATCTGTGTGGTGTTTAGTGACCGTTAGTTGATGTTTATTTGGAGATCGTGAGATGCGGTCTGGTGTGACATAGGTTTCAGAAAAACATTTTCTTAGAAATGATGAATGATGGAGTGAGTGCGGTGTTCAATCCTTTTTTTTTTTAGAAAAGATAGTTCCTACTCATAGTAAGTTGTTTTCCAACGATCCGGATTTCGAGCCCTTAGCTCATCATCAGGTTGAAGGATTTCTAAAACCACATCTCTCGACGTGAATTGCAAAAGTGCCCTAACCAACCCTAAACATTTTCTATATCGTGCAAACGTTTCGATCTTTATTGAGATCATCTTGAGGGCACAGAGTGTTTGTTTTCTGTGTAGATGTGTCATTATTGTGTGTCGTGTTGAGTGACATCTAAACAGAAAACAAACACTTTGAGCCCTGAAGATGATCTCAATAAAGATCGAAACGTTGGCACGATAAAGAAAATGTTTTCTAAACCTACGTCACACCAGACCGCATCTCACGATCTCCAAATAATTATTATCATCTCAAATAATTATTCTTTTTATCTAAGATCTTGGTTGAGATGAAAAAGCTAGTGTCACGAGCGGGATTCGAACCCACGACCTTCGGCTAACCGAATCCCGCTCGTGACACTAGCTTTTACATCTCAACCAATACCTTAGAGAAAAATAATAATTAATTGAAATTATATGGTCAATTATGGCCGCTTGAGTGAACCTTTAATTTTATCCTTATAGACCATATTAGTTGATCTAATCTATCCAGGGAGATCCATCGCTCACAGACAAAACAGAACACAGGACGCCAAAATAGACACTCCAGATTCGAATACAGGGCTGCTGGATTCCAACCCGGGACTTTTACCTTACAATGATGAGCGCCATGTCAACGCCTGAACCACCACCCCAAAATTTGAAACTTTAGGTTAGACTCATTTTAAATAAATAACTTAAAATATTTATGGATAACAGTTTTGAGTATATTCTAAATAAAAGTCGTTAAATGGTTTTTCGAATAAGTTGTTCAGGTCGTCTCATGTTAGTATTATTCAGCTGGCACCCGTTCGTTTAACTGAGGATTTCTTCAGGCTTGACTTCTTATCCGCCAATTTTGGCGTGTTTCGCATTGAATATTGAGTCGGTTCCATTTTGGCCGAGATTTTGTTGGAGTCGCTTTTGGATGGTAGCAACCTGGCGGGCAAGCCGCTGGTCAACTTCGTTGGGACCATGTTCTTCCTCAGAGCGTCGGTCGACTTTTCCAAACCGACCCTCTGAGCTTTTGACTTTGCTGGAATCGAAGAATCGACATCGCGAAGAATCTGCAAAACGTCTTCTTTTTTCATTATATTTTTAATGGGGCCTCCCAGTGGTTTTTTCGTCTTAACCGGCGGAAGTGGGTTCCGAGCGTCGAAAAGCTTGGCCGTGTTTCCAGCTTTTGGAGTTTTGACAGGTTTCCTGCCGGAAATTTCTTTCATCAGAGTGTCTACAGGGAACTTCCTGCTGGCGCTGAATCTTTCTTTCAAAGCCGCGGATTTGGCGTCTTCTTCTCTCATCCAATCCGTAACTCTCTGCTTCGCTTTGAGGAGTTGTTCGTCGATGTGATCTGGCGTTTTGGGACCCCCGACAATCTTTTTCATCTCGGCAATCTTCTTCCTTATGTCGACGTCTTTACCAATCACTTCTTTTCCACCTTTGCCTTTGTCGAGCCTGATTTTGGCCGGTTTTTTGACAGACGACACTGGGGTCATATTCGCCATGGTATCGGCGAGGGCGTCGAAATCCGAATCTGAACCAGTTTCTGAACCGCTGTCCGATGTGTCGTATTTGGTTTTGACTGGTTGCGTTTTCGTTGGCTTCGTTTGTTCCTTACTGACCAACTTTTTTGAACTTGCCTTACTCTTTCGAGGTTTTGTGGTGTCCTCTACAAAACTCTTTTTATCACGCGATCTATCCTTCGTCTACAAAACAAAAAGTTTACAACCGCTTACTCACTAAAATAACATTTTAAAATTATATCAAAAACTACAGGGAACACACTTCAGATTTCATTTTTTTCATGAATTCTGCTATACGTGATGTCATAATTTCTTGGCCGTCCCCTTCACCTTTGCTAGATTTTTTCGTCGACATTTTATCCCTTAATTTCTTGTCGTACAAGTTTAAAAGCTGTTCTTCATCACTCGTTTTTAACTCAATGTCAGAATCTAAAACGAAAATTCAATCATTAAAAACGCTAAAGACACAAGACAAGTTTAGTCAAATTGTCTTGTTGGTGGACCAACTCTAGTAACTCAAATAATTACTTTTGTCATCATCGCTCTCCGATGATGAGAAATCGAGAGGTTCTGCTTTGAAATCGATCTCATCATCTTCAGAAGAGGTGCTCTCTTCGAAGTAGCCGTCGTGCAGGTCATCAAGGTTGCCCTTATTCTTGCTGTTGCCTGCTCTATCAGCCCGTACGTATGACTTTTGAAGGTCCTCTTCCTGGGAATCACCCGAGGACATCGTGCACTCCTGAGGACAAAATGGAACAAATAATTAACAATAAATTTGATGAAACTAAGTTAATTGGTCAAATGTTGTCATGTGTGCGAATACGTATTTTGACTAAGTAGTCAACGTAAGTTTGATCGTATACATTAGAAGTTCAGAAAGAGGTAAACATTTCTTTTTTGTCAATTGTGAGATTACTAGTTTGATCGTCTTGATAATTTTGGACTGCCAATCTTCAAGTTTTGGTGTGTCAAATTGTTTCTGTTTTTTGCCATCTTCAAAAATCCGTCACGGTTTTAAGCAAGGCGAGAAATTTGGAAAAGCCTAGTTTGCCAAGTTTGCAAAATATTTATATATTAATTTGAATTTTTAATACGGAAATTAAATTAAATGTTCTGTTATTACTTTTATTCGTCATACCTCTCTTAACTGATTCTCATTAAATATTATGAGTCAGACACAATTTAGTATTTGTCACATACTTTAATTATTAATCCATTTATATTTTAATGGTCAATGGACCAAGTTACTTCTTTCAATTAATTATTTTTTTTATGTAAGGTCTTGGTTGAGATAAAAAAGCCAGAGTCACGAGCAGGATTCGAACCCACGACCTTCGGCTAAATACACCGCTGCTATACCACTTGAGCTATCGTGACTTAGATCCTCTCGGACACCAACTCTTCGATCACATCACAACCTACAACTATTCGAATTTTCCCTCTTTTTGCCGTTTTCAAACGTCGTGTAGTTAGGATTCAAAATACTCAGCAACTTATGAAGTGGCCACTGGCAAAAAGTGGGAAAATTCGAACGGATATATGTTGTGATGGAGAGTTGTAGTGTCTGAGAGGTTCGAAGTCACGATAGCTCAAGTGGTAGAGAAGCGGCGTATTTAGCCGAAGGTCATGGGTTCGAATCCTGCTCGTCACTTTTTATCTCAACCAAGACCTTACCTAAAAAGAATATATAATTATTAAGTTAAAACAGCGCTAGAGCGCTACAAGCAAGTGTCTTGTTTTTATTGAATTTTAGTTTACAAGAGAGGAGAAGTAACCGATTAGTTACGTTCCTATCACGAGAACTATTCACTTTTCTCACTAGGAAAGAAATGGTGAGGCTACTGGCGTCTTAGGCATCTAGGAGGATGGTCGGAAAGGATTCGGAATGAAAGGTGTTGAACTAGGGGATTGGGGTGAGGGTGAGTTGAAGGTTTGTATGGTTAGTATGATTGGATTATGATCTTGGACAATGAAGGATTTTTGACTGGATTCTTTGTAGATTCCAGTCGTTCGGATTAGTTATAAATGACGCGCTTGTTCTGTAGTGAATTTTCATTTATTGTAAAGAGTATTTTAGTTTATATCCTCTGTTTAGTTTTATTCTTTTGAGTCGAATGTGGGAGTTCCAAGTCTTTTGTAGTCGCTAAGTCCCAAATAATTGTCAAAATTGGTTGCTAGGAGAGGCAAAGGGTTGTAGTAAATAGGAGAGGTGTGAAGTTATTTGCTGGGTTTTGGTTTCGTGAAATCTGATTCTCCATTTCTAGAACCATTTTCCAAACAAGAAAGATGGTCCTGGAAATTTGTGAAGGGCACTACTGTGTCTTGAGTTTGCTGAAAAAAAGTCTTCATATGTGAAAGTACTGCATCGGGAATGATAGATTGCAGTGTAAACTGAATAGAGAATGAGATTAAGGAAGCTGCCTTGCAGAACACCCAATTCGGCATTGTGAATACAATACAAATAACATTATAGCAAAATACATAGTTTAAGGTTATAATTTTGGTTTAATTTTCTCTAATAAGAATTTAATTTTCGGAGATATCTCAAAAGAACAAGTTATGTGAAAAAGGCAAGAAATTTCTTGATTTAATCTTAGAGTTATTTGTAAAGGTTAAACTTAACACCACTAGTTTTCGTGGTCCGTTTGACCAATTAATTAAAAAAGGCAAAAAGGAGGGAAAATTCAAAAAGGTGGGGTTGAGATGGGAAGTTGGTGTCCGAGGTCACGATAGCTCAAGTGGTAGAGCAGCGGCGTATCTAGCCGAAGATCGTGGGTTCGAATCCAGCTCGTGACACTGACTTTTTTATCTCAACTAAGAACCTTAATTAATTGAAAGAAGTTAAACTTAACTTTTCAAACCTAAAATATTTTTGGTAACTTGGATCTTTATGGTGTTGAATGTGGGGAATGTGAGAATATGTTTTCTACAATTCTAGTCAGAAGCTCAAAGATAAACTATTTGCAATCCATTTTTAATCCTCATCCAAACATAAATGCACAGCAAGTAATTCATATCTCCGTACACCTCTTCCTCCTCATGTCCCTTTCAAACTTTTTCAGATGAAAAGAAAGATTTCTGATGCTAATTACTACATTCACAAATCCCTAAGTAGAAAATCTTTTAGACATGACCCAATTGACTTAGAACCTATAATCAGGAGGCCTTAGAATTTTTAACCACTATATACAATGACATTCTACGTACCGCTCACTTTCCTCCCTAATGGAAGTATTAAGTAGTCATTTCTAAAGATCCCAAACCTCCCAAGTACAACTCTCCTACAGACAAAAAAACTTGCTACTCCTTTTAAAACATTTAACATTCATCCTTGATTCACATTGAATCATTCCTTCTCACTAATTCGGCTTCGGTCCCTATCATTCCACAATCAGCAAAGCTTCAAATACGTTGACAATATCTCCTCCGCTCTCGACAACAAAGAGTAGTGCTTGGGTTCCTGGACGTGGCCTATGCTTTGATAAGGTCTGGTTCCTCAAAATAAAATAAATATATGTATGCAATAAGGAATATCGATCAATACAAGCCGGCGTCTCACAGGGGAGCATTCTTGGTCCCATCCTGATATCATTTGTACTGCTGACTTTTCTACACATCCCAATACTATCAATGCACCCTACTCGGATGACATCGCAATTCTGCATTCAAACCCAAATCCTGTCCAAGCAGCCTCCATCGTTGAATTTATCAAACGTGGGGAACAAAAACTGAATGAGGACAAATGTATCAAGTAATTATATAAAAACACTTGCCCTCCACTGCACATCAATAACAAAGAGCTACAAACTTCCACTCAATTCTGTTACTTAGGACTACACCTACCAGACAGCAGACTGACATGGAATCCTTCATACAAAGCTTACGAGACTACATGTTAACAGAAGACTCGAACAAGTACGAAAACTTTTAGAACCAAAATCTGTTTTGTCTGCCAAAACTCAACTCTGTACAAGACATGCGACCAATCTGGTCATACGGAGTGGGACTGTGGGCTTCCACTAGGCCATCCAATATTCAGCGCATCCAAGCAAAAGTCCTCAAACAAATTGTCCTTACTATGTCACTATCCACAACACTCTCGACATTCCTTTTGTCAACGAACTGATCCGATCCCGCTTCCGAAAGTTCCACACCAAGGCTTTGATCCATAAACGACGTTAGCCTTGAGTCCTCCTCGCCCTTTATCACTCATGTTGAATGCCGGAGTTAGTTTTTCCTAACAGTGTCCGAGTGCAGTGCTGGCCATAGTGTCGTCGTAGCCGGAAGAATAAAACCATATAAGCATATATTTTTTACATGTAAAGGCTATAAATAATTTTTACATAAAAAGAAAAAACGAAAAGAAAGTTACAAAGCTAAATACAATACAATACTGTCTTCGATTGAAAAGTGATTATGAAAAGTTGTCTTACAAAAATAAACCTACGAAACCTACTTTAAAAACTAATATTCTTTTTCTTTTTATTAAATGTATTTGTATGATTTACCTTGTTGAACGACCACAAAATAAATAGAATGAGACACGACCCGGGCCTCACCGAGAAAACATGGACTGATATTTATAAATAAAACATATGCGTGCCGAATTGGCAAAATGAAGAAAACAATAAACAATATGAAACATTTATGTTGTTCTTTTGATGAATTAAAATCTTTGAGCATCTTCGAAACATGTTCGACTTGTAAACACGGGGATGTGGATGAAGTACGGAGTTGAGAAACTTGCGACTTCTTTTCTTTTCGTCTTTACACAAGTACGATCGACAAAAAAGGTTCAATATTATAACCAAAATGTATAATTATTCAATGAAAAATTTAATCGATGTTGACTTTATTTTTATTTATTTTTTAAAATCAGGCAGCACTAGACTTAATTTTAGAAAATGGCAGCTGATTGTAGTACTTTTATAAATAACTTGTTAAATTTGTATTTTTTCAAACAAATGACTTTTTCTCACCCTCACGTTGTAAAAATGGTTTTTCAATTTTTCCTTTTTTTGTATCAAAGTTAGGGTAATTGGGCCCCTAAGACTGACAAAACGCTTTGGTAATAAAACGGGGTTCTAAAAGCCGTACTCATCAGACATAAATTTGGTTTAAGATGGTAGAAATTATCTATGTTTATGGGGAAAATACGTCCGCATTTGTGCACTTTTCTCAAAAACTATTTAATCAATGAGAATAACATTTTATACGTGTTTGTTGCGAAAATGTGTGACGAACAGTGGTCGCTATCAAAATAGTTCTATTTCAAGTACATTTAATTTGAGAAAAATTTGACATTTGGAAAAAGATATGTCGATTTTTCTAACTTGAAATTTTTTTTTCTACCGCAACTCCCATTGATTGTACAATCTTTTAGACATAAATGTTCTAAAATGTCTATTTAATGATTCTAAAAATTCAATAAAAATAGAGAAAAGTGCACCTTTAAGTGTTAAGATATGCTTGTGACAGTCTCCTCGGAATCGAACCGAAAAATATCAAAATGGAGCACCAAAGCCAAAAGGAAATTGGAGGATATCTGCTAGTAAGATAAAGGTTTCTAAAAAATAATAAATCAATAAAATAAGATTGGTTGTATTTTTTAATATGGCTAATAATTTTATTTTTTAACATAATTTCAAAGACAAAATATTATGACGAGAAAAAATTTAATAAGGATATTAAAATGCCAAGTTAATGATATCCCCCTCGATGTTCTTGTTTCTTCTAAAGCTAAGAAAGCTAACTTCAAACAAAAAATCCTTAATTAATTAAATTTTTTTTTAAACACCACTATACCCAAAAAAGCCTAAAGCTTAAAAAAAATCTTCTGGTTTTGTCTTCCATTAAATCATAAACAAAATATATTTTCAAATTCTTTAAGTTTAATATTTCCAATATATGCAACATTGTATACATTATTTTTTTTATTATGATGTATAAATAGTACATTTTGTGATACTGCCAATTTACATCCAAATTTGTAACAATTTTTCGCGCTGATCTTTGCACCGAGCAAATCGTGTCTTTCACGAGCATGAACAAAGAATAATGCCTGAAACTTAATAATTCAATTAAAAAATTGTGAACTGACCCAAATAAACCAAAACAGTAACGTTTGAAAAAGTTTATTTAAAATGAAATAGAAATGATCACATTGGCATATGTTCCTCCTTGACACTCAAAGAAAAACAAGATGTGCCCCCCCTACAAAGTTGAGCAAAACGTTCTTCCTTTTCTTTTCGTGTTTCAGCCAGCTCTGCCAAAGTCTCCGGCTGGAGGATTAACTTATCCCGATCCAACGAGGATAATCCTTATTAAAAATAAATGTTATAAGAAAAGAAGTAATGAGTGTGAACATCCCAATGATCGAGTTTCTAGTTGATGAACCAATGCCACGTTTTAAGGACATTTGAAACTCCATGTACCATACTTACAATTTTAAATTTGGAATTTTGTCTTTTAAGACAAAAACTACCTACAAACTATCATTATTTCATCCTGGTCTGCTTGCTGCTTTAGTTTGTCAGACGCGTTTTGTCATTTTGCCATCGGGGTTATAAACTGGTCCAGGCGAGATACCGTTCCATTCTTTTTTATGCAAATTTTACCTGGATCAACTTTATTCAAATTTTTCAAAATTATTAAAGGAGTTATAAAAAAGATTGCCGGTCTGCTAATTTATAACCGATCGTGTCTCAATAAGAAATGTGACTATATAACAATTGCTGAATCGTATATATTTTTTAGGATTTAATGGGAATTAAAGATTCAGGAAAGCATGAAGTTTGAGCTTTAAACAATAAAATTTATCAAAACGATAGCTAGTTGTAGAGGACAAAACGTTAAAATAAACAAGACATCACAGAGATGAAAGTACACGAGGAATTTTATAGTTTGAATGTTATAACGTTAATAAACTAAATTTTTTTATTACAGGCATATAAAACGACCAGATGCTACCACGGTATCGTTTTTCTTTCTCGAATTTTCTTCCCTCCTGATTTCCTGAAAATAATGTGCTGTACAGACGGACAACACCCGCGGACATTTGCTGGACTTAACCAACACGTTCAACCACAGTTAAAACCAAGGAGAGAAACAGAAGTTTAAAAATGTGCTCAATCATGAAAACAAGCATAAATTAATATTGTAATTGTTATTCAAAGAGGAGAATCACTCAGGTGGTATTATTATATACAACACATATTTTATAAAAGGACACTATTGACAATATGACATATATATCAATGAGTGAATATGGCAAAGCAGATGACCGTCGTCTTTGACCGTCGGCAGCATAGAGCGCACATATGTGTGTATTGTGATCGGGAACTATGCGGCAGGATCTTGCAGAGGCTTTCAAGTGGAAATTACTGTGGGATCGATACGGTTTTTGTAACGCACCCGGTACCAAGGCGAGAAAGATTGATGTTCATGAGTAATATTGTTTTAGGCTTTATGCTTATGAGTGTGGGCCATTATTACTATAGAGCTTGAAAGACCGTATATCTCATCTAAGTTTGATGGAGGAGTTGATCATCCAGGATCAATTTTTTGAAGTTTCTTCGTCGCACACCGTCACCGACTTATACGGCGTTGATCCATCAACCAAGGAAGACTTGGCGGGACTTGATTGATGGTTTGGCCCTAGTTGATGCCAGAGTTCGTCAGGTCGCAGCACGATCACCGTCTGGGATTTAACAGCGGTGGGGAGAATGGTCTGGGAATAGTAGAGTGTAAGACTCGTTCCGGTTCAGAGTGAAAGTGTTCTTCAGATGTACTGCGTTCACTCCAGCGGGAATGGCCTTTTACAGCCGAAACCCGTTCAAATTCATTCAGGTGCTAGTCTAGTGGCGGCCGGTTCCGATTCCGCGCGTTAAACAGCCTGTCGTCAATTTCTTTTTAGAAAATTTCAGCAGTAGCCAAAGGCACAACACTTTATAGGTGAGTTGCAACAAATCTTAAAACACAAGTATAAATTTTTTTTTAAACATAAAACAGCAAAAGGAAAGTAAATTGTCGAATGACACTTAACATGACACGTATGTTGTTAGGGGTCACAACGGGATTCTTTCTTATACACTTTCGTTCAACGACGAAAAAAAAGATAAGATATCCGGAAAGATAAAATTTTAATTGGACTATACTTTCCTATTAGACCATTCGGATTTTCATATTGATGAAACCGGACGAAGGATAAGGTATAGCGATTTGTCTGTATAATTTTATTATTAAAACACAATACGTGCAAAAGGAGAAAGTTTTGACATTTTGGAATATGACAAGCAAATATTAAACATTTTTTCCTTACAAAAGAAAAAACGAGTACTTAATACTTAACTGAATTTTCGACCTGAGCATTACAATTTTGATAAAAATATATCATCTCATCCATGATGGGTGTATTCACTATTGAATAAATAAATAGATTAAAACAAAATGTCAGTTAGTTGGGAAAATAAAGCGTTGGTTGTGTAAAGCTCTTTTGTTATTTAATTATAAGGTGTGAACTTTGAATATTTTAGGATAGTCGATTTGTTTTGTCAATAACGCTTTTATGACTGATTTTGATTTAATTTTTTTTTGTTTCTATTGTGAGTTTAATATGGTAGATTATTCTTCTTTAAAGTGGTCCTTTTGGACAGACGTCTTTTACAATTAGCGATTATATTTAAATTTTCTTAAATTTTGGTCAGATTTATAATTATTACTTTTGTGAAAATACAATTGCTTTTATATGAATTTTTTTATAGTATCAAAACAGGTTTATTTACTTTTTTGAGCATGTATTTGGACTAAATCTAAAACTCAATTATATAATTAATTTGTTATTCCTTTTTCTTTTCAAGTCAATTTATTTTAAAATTTTCATTTCCAACAATTGACCAAGTGGTAGTTTTTTTTTTATTGTGCACCCCGGACGGGGTATTAATTCGATAACAAGCCTGTCCCGCCGGGCGACATGTATGACACTCGATTAGACGGAATCTCGCACAGGACTCGAACGGGTACGATGCCGGCGACGCGCAGTTGGAATATATAAATTTGACTATTTTTTTCGAGTTTGGGCCGAAAAGGCCAGTTTTGAAAAGTGAGAGGGGACTCGCGTGAAAAGTGAAGCAAGAGGCCGACTGCCCTAGATACCCACTCCTCGACACCGGTCGACTTCCGTTCGTTTCTTTTTTTGTTCTTTTACATTTTAGGCCTATTTTTTTTTAAACGAGCCCAATTTCGCTTCTTAGGGTTTCAAAAACCGTGAACCGATCATAGGACAATTTGTCGCAATTTAAATTTTCGATTTGTAAAAGTGTCATCCCACACTTTCCACTGTTAACTTCAATATATTAAACTTTTACAGGGTACACCATAAATGATTAAAAACTTGAAAATTGTGAAAATTTCAATTACTATTGTACGCATGTCTCTATATTTCAATGTATACAAATTGGAAATTTCCAAATTTCAATTATAAATATATTAAAAAATAAAAACAATCTTGCATTATCTTCTGATTTTAAAACAGCCGTCACATTCTTGCGGAAAAGCTATTATTTTATAAATAAAATTGTCATTTTGTTCAAAATTCATCTAAATGTACAAATGAAAGCCAAAAAATAATCCATAGTTCTTATAAAACTATGTTTCTAGGGTGCAATGTTTTTTCTTAATCCCCTTCTAGAATACATCCAGGCCCAAAGCTTGTTTAAACTAATAAAATCTTTCAACAATAAATTGTCAATAAATATTTGCCAAGAATTGAAAAAAAATTAAATGTTGGGTACTGTATCGATTCCGCTGCTGAAGTTTAGTGGCAAAACGAAACTCCTTGAAATTCACAGGATGATCGTATCCCTCCTTAATGATCGCTTGCGTGTTATAAATATTTGTATGTTTTTATTTTTTTACGAACTTAAAAAGTTTCAAATTGTGAAAAAATTCGGTCTAATCAAAACTTCAGAGAATATACCTGTTTCACATACCATGTCAACTTTATTCATTATATTTACAATACTAATCTCTTTTGCAATAATTAAACTTGAAATAACTCTCAAAGTAAATGTAATGAATTTAACTATTCAACTCGACCTTATAAAAAAAAAGAACTGTTAGTAGGAAATTTGTGTAGTAACAAGTGAAATACATCTGAAATTTTTTACTATTTATGTTATTTTTGAATAAATTGCAAACTCTATCATTATGAATTTTTATACAATCAATTTGCTACTGCCAGAAAGCATCTAACGTATAAGTACAAATCACAAAGACAAATTAAGATTATGGATGGTTAATTGACATACACCGTCAATTAACTATCATTGAAACTTTTCTCATGATAAGAAAATTGTACTCAAATTTAATTAAACAAGAATTAACTCTGAATATTTAAAAACACAACCCGATAATAAAAGTACTAATAAAATAACAAAAACTGTAGTTAAAGTTGACATTTTTTACGAACGTCAAAACTTTCCAATTGTGAAAAAAATTCGGTTTAATCAAAACTTCACAGAGGAACGAGTAAATAGATTTTAAGTAATGCAGTAAATTTTAAATCTTTAAAATCATGAATTATGTTTTTTAAATGAAATTATAAATTTTAATTAAGGTAACAATATGAATTTCAATTTTTACATCAAAAAAGACTAAGGGACAAAAGTATAATTATAAACAACGAGGAGAAAGCCAGATAACAATCAAACTGACTTATACACAATTAAAAATAACTACCAAAGTTAGATGTAATTGAGATTGTTGATGAAAGTAAAATATTTATAAATCCAACTGGATCATAATAATAATAAAAAGTAACATAAACTTTCCGTAGGAAATGAATTAAGGAGGAAGGTAAGTGGATTTAAAATAACGTGTTATTTTTTAACACTATGCATTTTTATTATTAAATTAATAATTCTGTCAATGTACATTGCAGTTTTACGTATGCTAACATTAAAAAGGGCCAAAAGTGTGAATTTAAACAGACAGGAGATGAATAATGATGAAACCGTTTGTACCGTGATTTATTATCAATCATAGGAATTTTCCTAATAAAATTACGAAAGTTTGATTCAGTTAAATCGTGCTATGAAAGTGAGAGTATTTATAAAGTTTAATTAAACTTAAATTATCTCTGAATTTAAGAGCATTTATAAACCTAACTCAATAATAATAAAATACAAAAATAACAAAAACAGTACGTAAGAAGTGAGTGAAGAAACAAGTTACGTAGATTTCCAATAATGCAGTATTTTTATATAATATATTGTGTTTTTATTAATAAATTACAAAATGTATCGACATGCATTACAATTTTAAATCTGCTAACATTGGAAAGGGCCAGAAGTATAATTATAAATAGGGACAAAGCCAGATGATGAGTAAAGATCAAACCGATTTATACTGTAAAAAAATCATTGAAACTTTTCTCGTTGATATGAGTATGTATCAAAATTTACTTAAACTTAAATTCACTATGAAATTAAGAGCATTTAAAAACAGAACTCGACAATGATAATAAAAAAATATATATAAAAGCTGCAAGAAGTAAATGCAGGAACAAGTTAAGTATTTTAACATAATACAGTTTTTGGAGATCGTGAGGTGCGATCTGGTGTGGCGTAGGTTTTAGAAAGACATTTTTTTTTATCATGCCAACGTTTCGATCTTTATTGAGATCATCTTCAGGGCCTGTGATTTATAAACATTGTTTGAATTTTACAAATACATGTAGCATGTGGAAAAAATTATGAATTTATACAATGCTAGAAAATTTAGATTAAAAAAAAAAACGAATTTATACAATGCTAGAAAAGTTTAAATTAAAAAAATGAATTTATACAGTGCTAGAAAATTTTAGATTAAAAAAAATGAATTTATACAGTGCTAGAAAATTTTAGATTAAAAAAATGAATTTATACAATGCTGGAAAATTTTAGATTCAATCAAAGTATTCGTACTCACTTGTACACGGAAAACAAACACTTTGATTGAGTACGAATATTTTGATTGAATCTAAAATTTTCTAGCATTGTATAAATTCATTTTTTTAATCTAAACTTTTCTAGCATTTATAAATTCATTTTTTTAATCTAAAATTTTCTAGCATTGTATAAATTCATAATCTTTTAACACATCCTACATGTATTTGTAAAATTCAAACAATGTTTATAAATCACAGGCCCTGAAGATGATCTCAATAAAGATCGAAACGTTGGCATGATAAAAAAAAATGTCTTTCTAAAACGTACACCACACCAGACCGAACCTCACGATCTCCAAATAATCATTGGCTAACCGTCACTAAACACCACACATAATGCAGTATTTGCTTATATGATGATTCATGTTTTTTTAAATATTAAATTAATACTTTTATCAATCATGTCAAGTGTATCACTGCCAACATCAAAAAGGGCCAAAATTATAATTGTAAACAAAGCCAAAGCCAGATGATGAGTAATGATCAAACCGACTTATACAGTCAAAAGATTTTCTCGTTGATAAGAAAATGAACCAAATTTAATAGAAACATAAATTATTATTCACTAGAAATAAAACAAGACTAATTTGTCAGAATCTTCGGCGCAAAAACGATGAGAGCAAGCTCCACCTCAGATCAGTAATTGTGTTGAGCAATCCTGACTAGTTTTAATGAACTATTATAACTAACTATGAATCCTAGTTCAAGGCCGATCTCAATTAGGCAGGGAGGCCTATATTATTTCCCTACCGCAAAAGCAGTTTGTTTACAAACATAAATTACTAGTTTACAACCTTTAATAACCTAGGAAAAAGAACAAGTTTAACAAGAACTTATTTTTCCCTTCTCTGATTTAAACTAAATCTGGCGCTATATTTAGCTCATTTTTGTTTGTAAGCACAATCTTGGGTATGTAAAGATGTTTATGATTTAACTTCTGATCCTTTTGATCTCGTTAATTGCAGAAATGGAGAACTACAACCAAATATCTCAAACTGTGGAAACCCGACCCCGGGTTGATTTATCCCCAAAAGGTTCGTGAGGCCGCTCTCACCTCTGGAAAATTATGTAACCAAGCTTGTATGATTACACTACTGGCTGCATGTAATTTCCGAGTGTTCGCAGCAATTCAGTAACAGCCATCGCTCTTGGCATGTTGAAAATAATTAAGCTCGAGTCTAATGCCCTTTTTTTTTAATTCGAAGCCTTCAGACCACTGCAATCAAAGTGTATTGATTTAAAAAAATATGATTAAAATTTATGCGTGCAATATATAAAAACATTGAAGAATCTTTTATCATAGCCACACTACAAAAAATACCAAAGCTATGTAAATTTCTTGAAGTCTGCATTCATTATTCAAATTGATTCTTTAGCTTGCGAACTTGTTTTGAAATAATTGTCAATATATGAATGTATTCCTAGAGAATACAATGTTATCAATGTATAGTGGCATACGAAAAAAACATAAAATAAAACCTTATTCGCCATGCAGTAACAGTAACAAGTAGCAGGCTTTTTACATAAAGAAAAGGTGTTTATTTTTTAAAAAAGACAAGGAAACAAAACCGATAATGGTTTATTAAGCAATAAAATTTGTAATAATTTTTCTTTAATCGTGATACTTGCCTTAATTATAATCCTCCAAGTTGGAAACAATAAAACTATTTAATTTAAACACAAAATAGGGTAACAAATAGCAGGCTTTTTTCATAAATTTAAGGTGTTTATTTTTAAAAAAGGTAAGGAAACAAAAAGATAATGGTTTATTAAGCAATAAAATTTCTAATAATTTTTCTTTGATTCTGATACTTGCCTTAACAATAATTCTTCAAGGGGAAACAATAAAACTATTTAATTTAAACGATGTAAAAATATGGTAACAAGTAGCAGGCTTTTTACATAAAGATAAGGTGTTTATTTTTTTTAAAAAGGCAAGGAAACAAAACAGATAATGGTTTATTAAGCAATAAAATTTTTAATAATTTTTCTTTAATCGTGATACTTGCCTTAATTATAATCCTCCAAGTTGGAAACAATAAAACTATTTAATTTAAACACAAAATAGGGTAATAAATAGCAGGCTTTTTTTTTATAAATTTAAGGTGTTTATTTTTAAAAAAGGCAAGGAAACAAAGCAGATAATGGTTTATTAAGCAATAAAATTTCTAATAATTTTTCCTGATTCTGATACTTGCCTTAACAATAATTCTTCAAGGTGGAAACAATAAAACTATTTAATTTAAACGATGTAAAGATATGGTAACAAGTAGCAGTCTTTTTACATAAAGATAAAGTGTTTATTTTTTAAAAATGACAAGGAAACAAAACAGATAATGGTTTATTAAGCAATAAAATTTCTAATAATTTTTCTTTGATCGTGATACTTGTCTTAACTATAATCCTCCAAAGTGGTAACAATAAAACTATCAAATTTAAACGATGTAAAAATATGGTAACAAGTAGTATTCTTTTTTTTCATAAAGATAAGGTGTTTATTTTTTAAAAAAGGCAAGGAAACAAAACAGATAATGGTTTATTAAGCAATAAAATTTCGATTTTTTTATCTTGATACTTGCCTTAACAATAATTCTTCAAGGTGGAAACAATAAAACTATTTAATTTGAACGATGTAAAACTAGGGTAAGTCATTGTCAGTCGAGACGTCCGGTGGTTTGTGATATCGTGTCCTTCAGAAGTCGGTGTACTGACAAAAACCGTTTGTGAGCCCATATTTATTAATAGTATGCTAAGTTACATCCGTTCATTTTTTTCCTGGCTGGCGAGACTATCGTTAAAATGAAAAATGAATTCATTTGTCGAATTTAATTTTTTCAGCTGGGCTAATTTTTGAAATAAACCGTCGGCGATGAAGTTTGAGTTTTTATTTCACATTTTTAAAATAAACAACTGGGCACGTAGCTGGTCTTCATTTTAGAATATTTGTAAGCTTGTAAGCTTTTTTACTGTAATTTCAAGTAGCATGTGGGCTCATCCAGTCGATGAGAGAGACACGATGTTAATAAAATAAACTGTGCCATCTGTCTTAATCTAAAGGCCGTCGCGCGGTTAAAGAAGGGGCAGACAGACAGTCGTAGGGGAGTCTATAAGTGAAATATATCGCTTTTCCTTTAATTTTCGCTTAAATTTGTCTCCGTCTAAAAACTGGACCAAGGAGGTCATCCAAGACAATATCGGATGTGAAAATTAACCCTTTTTTGAAAGCTCATTTCTTGTGGCTTCAGACATAAGAGAATAGACTTTATATTATAATATATTATTTATTTACATTACGTACACATTGTTATTCTACATGTCAAATCGGACAAAATTGTCCTATTGTCCATAGTCCGTATCTCTCATTTCTATCTGATTTATTTCACTTTTCGAGTTACTTTAAACTATCACAACTTTTTCCTATAAAGCCTCGGTATGTCATAAAATGTTAATCCTACTTATTAATTGTAATATATTAATTGGTCAAGCGGACCACGAAACTAGTGAATTGAAGAAGTTAATCCTACTGTAAATTTGATTACATAAGCTTAGAAAGGCATTAAAAATTCTATAAGATTGATATTTTTACTGCAACATTAAGCAAACAAAGTACCAAGTTAGTTAGAACATAAATTATGACAATTTTTCGAAGTTCTCGTTTAAAGTTTAAGCAAGATTTTTTGGTTCTGAAAATACTGACAGATAAGGCGCTTACAGAAAAGTCATCCCCACTAATGTCCTTTAAACACATATACTTTATTTACCATAGGTCAGTTATAACCAGAATAAAATTAACGTTTAGTTGCTAAAAGTTTGATTTTCTGTCACAAATAGTTTAAAAAAGAGATTAAGTTGTTGAAACTTCTATTAGTAAATAATGAAATATTATAAAATAAAGAGAAATTACTCTTTGGTACAAAATTGATCATCAGAAAAATCAACAAGCTAAGATTTAACCCGATTGACTTCTACACATTGGAAACTTATAAAAATTTAGGCTATTTTTTTGGAAATAATTTTTTTAGGACTTTTTTATTTTCAATTTTGTACCAAAGAGACTTTTTAATTTACTCTGTATAATTTTCATTATTTTGTAATCGATGATTCGACATAATAATACGTTTTTTAAACCATTTGTTAAACAAAATTTTTTTACAATTCAACATTACTTTTACATTTAATTAGGTTTCGTGGTCCGCTTGGCCAAATAAATTCTTTTCAATTAATTAAAATTTTGGTTGAGATAAAAAAAGGAAGGAATTGAAAAATGGCAAAAAGGAAGGAAAATTCAAAAGGTAGGTTGAGATGGGAAGTTAGTGTCCGAATGGAACGAAGTCACGACAGCCCAAGTGGTAGAGCAGCTATTTAGCCGAAGGTCGTGGGTTCGAATCCCGCTTGTGAGACTGACTTTTTTTATCTCAACCAAAACATTAATTAATTGAATTGAATTTTACACTAGTGAAAACTTACCATTGAGAAAGTAAGTATGTGTTTTTAAAGATCTAGGGGTAATTTTTCTGTAAGCGCTGTACAGGACACTGTTGTATTTACAGAGGAAAGAAACATTTACTTAAACTTTGGACAAAAACTTTTTGTACTTTACTTACTTTTTTTTGGAAAAGAAAAACTAATGAATTTTATAGTCGTTAGTCTTACAGCGCATTAGTAGTTTTTAATGCTCTTTCCACTGATGTAATAAAACTTAGCGTAGGAAAAATATTTTATAGGGCTTTATGGGAAAAAGTTGTTAAAGGTTGAAGTAACAAGAAATGTGTTCTCAAATATAATTGATAATCCGACAATGGACAATGGGAAAATTAGTCCCATTTGACATTTACAATCGCCCTCCGACGTATTGAAGTCTGTTCGCGGGACACCCTGTATATTGTACCTTATATATACCTATATCTATAAATATTATCGTCTATGTACGTCTATATATAATTAATAGTTATGATTTAATAAGATACATTCAAAAATAAAAAAGCGAACACTCGTATTATTTTTTTAAAAATCATGTCTATGTAGTGATAGATTAAAATTTAATTAACAATTTTTTTTACCTAGTATTGCTCTAAAAGCGTTACGATTAACAGAAAAATCAGGTAATAAATTTAAATTTTTTATTAAATTTTTTAATTTAAATAAAAAATCATTGAGTGTATACATTACTATAAAAACATATTTAATATAATTATTTTTAAAGGGTAATACAAAATAATATATACTAAAGAAAGTGGTTTGTCTTACTGTAATTCTTGTACTTTTTTAAAAATTGCGTCATTAATATTTTTGAAGGTTAATTAGTCATTGATATTGAATAAATCAAGGATTAAAAACATTATTGCTGAGAAAAGATATTTCATCGCATACTCTGACATATTATTTTCTATATCCGTACATTGAAAGTTATTATTATTTTGGAAGTCTATTAAAACATTTCATGTATGTTTTTTATTTAATGTCTACTCAGTTAGGCCTAATTTTACTTTTGATATGATTTTAGCACTTAGCCTGGGCAATGGAAATACATAGGCGTTAAACAATCGATAAATCTCGTCTTTCTTGACGATTTTAAGGTTTTATTATGAGTGCAACATTTTACAATTAACCCTGGATATAAAAATAAATTAAAAACGAAGGAAGAGAAAGAAAAGAAATTCTATGTATCTATTTGTAACGATGTTCAGAGCAGAAAGAATCCAATGGACTTTTCTATGTTGAACAAAGGACTTGATTAGCGTAATTGTGAGCTTGAAGTTAAGCCTTTAGCGATTCGGGCGATTTTTTAACGGAAATTGAGCGCATTTTTTTTAAAGGTGAGCTTTTGAAGGGCCCATCAATGCCCCAAATATCTTATCTCGCAAATTAGGACAGTGGTGATAAGGTAGTGTGCCATTAAGCAAAAAAATTGTAAACACACTTGAAAAATCAGATTCTTTTTTGTTTGTCGGTACGAATCCCACGTGAAATCAGTTTTGAATTAAGCCCGCAGCTCGGCTTAAATCATTAAGTCTGAAAGAAGTCTAGCGTTTGGCCTTGGTAACGGTAGAACGAGTAAAAACGAAAAAAAGTTTCGCCGATTGCTTTTCAGAGGAAATTCATATTCTGCGCCGGAGTTTCCGAGGCCCGATTAAATTGACAATTTTGATAAATTAAAAAAACTACCTAAGTTATTTATGGTTTGCATGTAAGTCCGTACAATGTGTTGGACATTTACAACGGTTTTTTACGTATATGTACCCAATTTTTGAAGGACACTCGTGAAGTATTGACGTAAGTTCGCGGGACAACCAGAATACTGAACCTTATTTATACCTATATCTATAAAAACATACTCTATAGAAAATTAATCTTAACTTCTTAATTATAATTTCAATTAATGCAAATCATCTGTTAACATCATCATATATTCTTGCGTCATACATTTATACTCCAAGTTACTTCACAGTATAAAAGTTATTGCCAGAAAAAATATTTTAAAATCCAACATTCAAAAGGTTTTTTAAACCGAATTATAGCTTACATACACTTATTATTACGTCATAGATACAATACTGTTTTTTTATTACACATACTTTACATTTTGACTTGGCTATCGTTTTATGGGTGTTTTAGAAATCAAGGTCTAAATGTTTCCATTTAATCCAAAACCAGCCAGTGGCGAGGCAGTTGAATATGCATGCATTTCGTTTGTAAATTGTTCAAAATTAAATTTAAAATTACGAAATATTTTGATTAAGAAAAGCTCTTCCAGAGTACCTTGTTTTATAAATTTAATTGTAAAAATTCTATTTTTCCTCAATATGATTGTATTAAATAAACATGATCAGGCTATAAAATGTGTTTTATTTATACCTTCGTCTTTCTTTTATTTTATTTTAATTTATACCAATATTTATTACTTTAACCAATGCTATACTTTAAGTTTATTTAAAAACCTACAATTTATTAATTTAATTTATCATTTTGTATATGTTGTAGGTGTGGGAGTTGAAAACGAAGACAATGACATTCCTGAAAAGTCTTTGAATCGTTCTGAAATCGAGTGTCAAAACTAATGAAGCAAAACGGAGGTAATTTCGACTTTCTTTTTGTCTCAAATTTCAAACATTTTCAATCTCGGATTGCTGTTATATTTGTATTATTCCCTTTTATTTTAATTTTCTTCAAAGAATGTTTGAGAGAAGCGTAACGACGTTGAATGTTCAGTTTGTAATTGAATTGTAATTGAAATAAAAGCCGTTTTTTAAAAATAGGATCGACTGTTTGTTTTTTTATAAGAGTTTAGACTGACGATGATTTATCATGAGTAAAAGTATGTTAAAGTACACTAAGTCACAGGCCCTGATCGATACAAGTTCGTGCACTATGACCATTAGACTTGAGGGTGAAGAGAAAAATCCTCACTTCTAAAGAAAAGAATGTTTTTTCTTTTTCGAAAGTAAATTTTACTAAATTCAATTCTTTCTTCTTAGTAAACGGAATTTTTTCATCTAAAACTTTATTAGGTTCTTCAAAAAAAAAAAATTATCTACAAAAATTGATTATATTTCACTCCTAGTGAAGCCAGATCAGGTCCTTTCTACCTGTTTTATACTGGACTATTTTTATGAATTGAATTTGATTCTTATTATTTGCTATCTGTTGTGAGATTCATCAATAATTCTATATATAGTAATCCAATATAATTCATCATTCTAATATGTACGTTTCATTTTATCCAGAGCTAAAACAGACAAATGGTACTTTTTTTGGATTTAGAATTAAATAGTTCGTTAATAATTTTTCTCTAGACTTAGTTTGAGAGCAAAAATGTTAAGTAAATATTTTAATAAAAAACTTTTTTGACCTTGCTGTTTGTAAAATTAGTTCATTAAAAAATTGACTTAATAATTAATTGCAAAACCAGAAGCCACTGATTTTCTTTTCTTCCCATGTTTTGGTAACACTGTGGGAAACACTGATTGCAGATAATGAGGTTACTTAGTTTAGTGCGTTTACGTTTTCGAAGCGCGTTTTTTTAACAACATTTATTTATAAAAAATACAGTAACGTGGATCGTATGATATGAACAAGCGTGGTGTTTCTCATTTAAAAAAATCGGCTTTTATAGTTATTATTTTGAATTTAAAAAAATTAACTCACTTCGAAAAACTGAGATACGTATATTCAAAGTGGACACGTTTTTCCCTCTATCCCAAATTTGGGTAACACTGTAGGCAACACTGATTCCGTGAAATAAGGTTGTTTATTTTAGTGAGGATTACATTGCACGTTAGAGTTTTTTAAAGTGCCAAATAATTGCAATAAAAATCTATTTACAATTTGGTCATAGGCGATCTTCTTCAGGTTATACTTTAATAAAATTTATAGATAATTAATAAAAATATACTGTACATTGAATCGTATGGTATGAACCGAACCAAAATTTTCATATTCGTTCATTTACATTCTAAAAAAACACTTTAGAAAACTGGGAGATGTTCAACAGTTGGGACTGTCCCCCCCCCCCCGGTCACCATGATTGGGTAACTCTGTGGGCAACAGTGGTTCAGGGACGTGAGTTTGTTTACTTTAGTGCGTGGACGTTTTTCGTAGCGCGTTAGTGTTTTTGGAATAGCCCAATAACTACAATAATAGCCTATTTATAATTTGGTTATATCCGTTCTTCTTCTTCAGGTTACGTTGCAACAAAATACATAATAACAAAATTTATGCAAAGGCTCAATCTTTCGAGTGATTTAAAGGAGTTACTTGGTCCCCAGTGTTTGTTTCGAAGAGCACTTTTCAGCTTTCTCAAATTTATTGATAGTTAATAAAATTATACAGAAAATTAAATTAAATACACTTTAGGAAAACTCGGAAATGTACAATAGTTGAAATGTTTTCCCCACCTTCCCAGGTTTGGGTAACACTGTGAGCAAAACTGATTTCAGAAAGAGAGATTGGCGCTGATGTTTTGCTTTGCACATTAATGTTTTTTTATTGCAAACTAACAACAATAAGAACTGATTTATAATTTGGTTAAATTCGATCTTCAACGGGTTAAATCACTAGGAGTAGATTTTGTCCTACAACTCTCTCAGCAAAATAGATTTATATATTTGTTTTACATTTAAAAAATTTCCACTCATTACGAAGTTAACTGTTAACTACGAGTTAACTGTTTCACTGTTTTTCCCTCCGTTCCATGTTTGGGCAACACAGTGGGCACTACTGATTCAGATATATTGGAACTTAATTTGATTGATTTGTAATTTTAATTTACACGTTTAATTGCTTATACGTGCGTTTAATTATTTATGGCTTACAGGAAAACAGCAATAGCTAAAACTTCGAATATATTTTTTTATGGTTTAGAATTTTTTATCCCCGATCTAGCTCCTTCAGTTTACAACGTGCATAGGCTGTGAATAGTGGTAATTTTTTGAATATTTTATGAAACATTTTGCTAACGATTTGTTATTGTTGTTAAATGTGTTATTTTATTACAAATTTTACATAATTTATAACGAATACTAAGAATCAAGGTGTAGTATTGATGAAAAAAGTAAATTCAGTTGTTTCTTCCAAGCTTTCGACCTATTTTAAGGTCATAATCAGGGCAAAACAATTTTAACAATGTCTACTTGTTGAGAGTGCCCAAATACGTGAAACACGACACCCAAGAATGGCACTATTACACAGAAAACAAACACTTTGAACCCTGAAGATGATCTCAATAAAGATCGAAACGTTGGTACGATAAAGAAAATGTTTTTCTAAAACCTACATCACACCAGACCGCATCTCACGATTTCTGAATAATAAGTCGAAAGCTTGGCAGTAATACCTGAATTTGCTTTTTTTCTTCAAGACCATATCTTGATCCATAGTGTTCGTGTGTGAAAAAGTAATCGATATTTCTAACATTGAAAACTGATAATATAAAACGCATAATTCTCGTTTTTCTTATTTTTTAATTTTTTTTAACAAGCTTATATTGCATTATATTTCTGTTTTCATATAAAAATAACTACTAAAATAGACATCCACACATTGTTCATCAACTGCTCATCAGATAAACATATAAAAATTTTAACAATGTAACATTAAATATATTGTGAAATATTGTGTTAAAACTGCGAGACGATTTAATTAGACAGTACTAATAGTAGTAATAAGCTAAAATATGATTTACCTATTTATTTGACAACTACGTGCGTAGATGAGTATTTTGTGTATTGTGGCACTTGGGATAAAGTTATATCGAAATCTGTCAGCACATGTGCTTGATTTTAACTGGCAGCTTTGAAAGGTTGAGGTCATTCAAGACTCCCTCGACAAATCTCGGAGACAATAACACTTTGAAACGGCTTGAAAATACTTTAGATAAAACTGTGAATTTTATCCATTTCAGTTATGAAACACTGAAATGTCAAGTGTAGTCAACGGGCCTGACCTATCTTTTGGGGGAGGGAAAAAACGATCCAGGACCACTCCTGTTGTCTGTGGACTCTCGACGTCCTTGGTCGTTCAATTGACCCGAAAGCAGTCAGAACCAATCAGGCGACTCAAATAACAATATGCTAGTGAATTTGCATACACGGGCTCGTGTCTGGGCTACAAGTGGTTTCCAAGCCAATTGGGCCATCGTGATAGAACGTCAGTAAAAACTATTGAAAGAATGGTTTCAAAATTAAAACTTGGTGCCTTTCAAACGTCCACTTTCAAAAAGCAAACGACAAATTTCATGAACAATGTAATTTTTTTCTATAAAAACAAACCAAAAAAACACATCAGTGACGTACAGTGGCTCTACAGTATAAAGGAATCGTCATCATTACCACCTGACAAGCTTAACAATTTTTTTATAATCTTTGTCTTTTTGAAAACTGTATTTCTTTTACAATTTATTTTTTAAGTGTATTAATATATTATGTTGGTTATAATATGCTGGTCAGATCCACCAGAAGGTAGTTTTGGGGATTTTCTGAATATGTTGAGAGATTTTTTAGAAAAATTACAACGAAGCAACCATAAACTTGGTAGTTTCTGGTCAAGTTCGTCTATTTTTGCTGTTTTAGTGTGTCAGATCCTCCATCTTCAGTGGTTGGTCAGGGTAACAAGCAGGGCGAGGCAAGGTCCTGATTCCTTACATTAGGCAAATTATCCCTTCTTCATGTGTTCTTATACGGCCTCAGGATCCTTTTATTTCTTCACCATTAACCAATTAACCAAACTTACGGAAAATACAAAATAAATTCTCTATTCATACAGGCAACTTGGATAAATAAAGGAGTCGTTGACTTGACTTACACTTCATATATCCCTGTTGTTTCTGGAGAATTTTATCTGACCTCTGTGTTAGGCTGCTTTTCTCACTGGCTTGCCTGCAAACGCGTTTTGTCTTACCAGAATATTCAGTGATTGGTCAGGGGAATAAGAAGGGAGAGGCAAGACACCGACACTTCTTATCACTGTTGAATTTAATCTATTCACTTTCCTAATTTTTATTTTCTCAATGGCTTTTCCCTTAGACAAATTTCGGTTTGTTGGACTATTCCGTGATTTCTCAGGATAATAGGTAGGGCGAGGCAAGACATCTATTCGGTTTAGTTGGACGAATTTTGCCTTAGCATGTCCTGGTTTATTCCGACAAAGAAGCCAGACAGGACTATGATCCTTTTAACTCTTCACATTTAACGAGCTTACAGAAGGGCAAAATAAAATTCTCACCATAAGCAACATGTGTATAAATAGAAGTATTCGTCGCCTTGCCTCACACTCCTTATAACCTTGACCAAACACCAGACATGGTTTGAGTTAAAGAGTCTCAGATCAGAACAGCAAAGATAGTCTGATCAAACTGATCGGAAGTGACCAAGGTACATATTCATCAAACTGAAAAATTCAACAGGAAATCTCACGATGCATATTTTATGTTTTATTTATATGAAGTCGATTTTTGTTATGTCTGCTTAGTTTTTCCGTCTATTTTTGCTATTTTGACCTGTCAGATGCTTTTCGACTTTTCGGTACCATCACGATCAGACAAGGCGACAAGCAGAGCGAGGCAGGACACCGGCTACTTCTATTCGTGGGAATTTTGCCTTTCTCAATTGCGTATTATATACAAAAACGCACAAAATATTAAAAAACGAAGCAAAACTTGCAAAAATATGTCTGCCAGACAAACAAAATTGAAAATTACAAAAATACGGGTTTATCATCCGTCAGATTTCAACAAGCGATTTAAAAAATAAAGAATAACCGAAATGAAAGCAGATTTTTGATTTTACTGATCAAAAGTGTAGATGGTACGTGAAACCAATATAACAATAAGGCCCCTGTTTACAGTTAAATTCTGTTTGGCTTGTTAAAATATCAAATATTATCAATCAAAAGGGAAAATTACGCCACTTCTTTAAATTTTAAAGCCGCGCTGAAATGTTTGCAAAGTTATTTCAACGTGCGATGTAAATGAAACGTGATCCTCGCCCTTTCCAAATAATAAATGGCCGGCCGTTTTACGAACGACTGATCTTAACAAACGGGAGATTCATGTAAAGCGTGAGCTTTGACTAAAAGGACCATTCGGAATTTTTTAATATCACATCAGGAGCTGGTAGAAAAAAAACAAGGACGGATTGAAATGAGGAGCGGTGACAATTTTTACAAACGGTCCAGCATAATATGAATAACGTCATGTCCTTGTGTGTTCTTTGTGTTTTTGTATTCATACAATCAAAATTTCAACCAAATACAACAATTTTTGTGGTGTAAGTTATTCGAGTAAATTTTTTAATCGGCTTGGTGTTGGGAACGACTTTTGAGTTAAAAGACAGTTGTGTCCTCCGGGGCAAACATACATTTCCGGGCTCTCGATCCACTTCCTTCTTCAATAGCGCACCTGCTTTGTTCTGGACACAAAAGAACAGTTATACCGTTTTCTCGTATCGTCTTTTTATAATTCTCCCAGTATTTCCGTTTATTCATTTTGAAATTATTGCTTTTATACTACGTTTTCAAATTATATTGATTTGTTTGAGGTTTCCTTATATTAACTGAAATTCTTTAGGCTGAACTATTTGAAACCAATAAAAAAAATCAAGATGTATAAGTACCACCAAAATACGTGCATGTACGTACATTAATTGACTGGCCATAAAGTAACAAGGACGATGAAAACGCAATATATAATTACATATGATTAGTCGTATACTTACTAGAATTTCTCAGGTTTATAAAAAACTGTATATGATGGAGTTAGTATATCAAAGATGGTTCTTCTCACGAACTGGTTTTGCAATGATCCGGATTTCGAGATGTAATTTCTCATCAGCAGACTATGCAAGTTATTTGCAAGTGCGTATTCCATGCAGATTGAAGACAGTGACTGTCACTGTCCCATTACACAAGTCACTGAAATCTTTGTGTATCACGAAATTGTCGACTTGTAGATAACTTTTTTGGATAGATAGATAGTAGATAGCTTTTCTCCTCCCCCTCCCTCTCTTCTTCCTATCACTTTCTCTTTCTCGATCTATCCATCCTCTCACACTCTCTCTGTCTGTCTCTCTCTCTCTCTCTCTCTGTCTCTCTGTCTTTCTGTCTTTCTGTCTGTCTCTCTCTCTCTCTCTCTCTCTCTCTCTCTCTCTGTGTCTCTCTGTCTCTCTCTCTGTCTGTCTGTCTGTCTGTCTNTATATATATATATTCCTCTCTCTTTAACAAAATGGTAGGAAATGACAGCCTGTCGAAGTAAGACTCCAAGGTCTGCCTACAGCTAGGTTAGGCACACATTCACGTTGATAAATACATTCAATCTCAATTTATACAAAACAGCCCTGTTGATTGGGACCGAAACACTCGCTGCTGTGGTCAAGCACAATTAACATATCAGGTGGCATTCCTTCACGCTCTCTATTTTGAGCTAAGAAAGACACCCTTCAATTAAATGGTACATCATGCAACCTTCCTCTACGCGGGCTTTGGCTCAAAAGTGTCTCGGCTAGCCTATTCTTAATCGAACACAGACGATCTCGCTTCTACAGAGACAGATCCTAGGGGATTGGGTATTTATGTTATTTCTGAATATATGTTTTTACAAATTATTTTATAAACTCTAGGTATAAGCTATTATATATATGCACTTAATTTGTAGACATATTTAGGGGACCGACTGGTGACTCGTATTGTATCGCCAGCGGTTCTGGGTTCGAATCCTGGTATAGCATATGGCTTTTTAATTAATAATAATATGGAAAAAGGGATTGTAATGTGATTTGACCCCTCGTCGCAATACCCAATGCTTTTTGGACGTTAAAATCTCTTGTGTCATATCAATTACTTTACTTTTAACGACTTATAATAAATAACAGGCTCGGTGTCTGTTAAGAATGTTAAGAATATCAGTAACTACTAATAATAAAAATACGTAAATGTCATCTTACCTATGAAATAAGCTGTATTAATTTTTTATAAGGGATATATTAAAGTACGTTTAAAAAAAACGCACTTTTGGCTTCTAAAAAGTAATAGGATTTTTTCTAAAAAATGTTTGGAAAAATGAAATATCTTCAGTTTTTTTAGCAAAGCAAACTTTTCTTTATAGTTGTCTATATATAAATAAGTCTCTACTTATCTTTATTATACTATATATTTAATTCCACTTAACATTTGGCAAATAAAAACCACTTTGCAATAAATTTTTGGCTGGTAAAAGATGTTATTTCTTGGAAAAAACGTGTTTTGCTATGCTTTATTGTGGTTTAGCACGTTTTATTGAACGTTGAATTTTCGTCATTTTCTTTACAAGCCATAGGGCCTTTTGGCTTATTGTACCTTCCTAGTTCCTTAGTTTAGTGCAATAGACTCAATCTTTCTACTTAGAAGTATCAGGTCATTGTCTTTCGCTGCTGCAATTTGATTCCCTAAGTTTTTTCGTATGTTACGTTAAATCTCCATTGAGCTTTTGCTTCGCATTCGAAGATGATATGAGTGGCTATTTCCTCCTCATCATTACATAATCTGCAGACGGGATCATCGTTGTATATGCCCATGTTGTGTAGATGTTTTCTCAGATGCCAGTGACCGGTTAGTAGTCCTACCACTCCTCTGAGCTTGGCCCTCTCGAATTGCAGCAATGATTTTGCCAGTTTGGTGAGGGTTGTTTCATATTATCATCAGAAAAACGTGTTTTAATATGTTTTATTGTGGTTTAGCATGTTTTATTGAACGTTGAATTTTAATCATTTTCTTTACAAGACGTAGAGAGTTGATTCACGACAAAATAATATATGAAATAAAGCTTAAAGATAAACCAGTTTATTGAGATTTTCACTCGTAAAGAGGTGGAATTTTTCAGGTTTTCGATTTCTTAGAAAAGCAATACCACTCCAAGAGGGGATGAGAAAGAACGCGTTCTCTTTTGAATGTATCATTACAACTAGCAAGAGATCGACTATTGTGCTTTTTCAAGGTCTACTCATATCCTAGACCATTGTCCAGAGCCTATTCAGCTTTTAAAGTTTGGAGTTGAGGAACAGAATCGAAGAATCAATCTGATGGCCAACACATAGAAACACCCATCACCAATCGCCGTCTGAAATAATTTGCTGCTTACTGACAAGGCGATTTATACAGCTCGAGGCAAGGGTATTCAAATGGGCCATGAATAAAAAATGGGTCCTTTTTTTCATTTATTTACACTTGGCGGTCTATTAGAATTGCGCATTGTTTTTCCAATGATTGCTTAACGGGGTTGGATGCGAAGTAAAATTTTCCGTTTTATCGAAAAGTAAAAGTGTTGTTTTTTCATATGGGTTTGTTGTCGGGGGCGGCAATGGCTCCCGGTTCTAAGGGTGCTCTCTTATCGATTTCTGTGGCATTGACCCCAACGACAGAGAGCAACGACAATAACAGGAAACAAAAATTTAATAATTGACATTATTTTGTAAATATGGCTATTTTAAGTGAACAAAAAATGTAAACGAACTATCTGAGTAATTAATTACTAAGCATAACTTAAATGAAAAATGAAATAAATAAATAATTTATTTTTGCAAATTAAATTCACAAGAAAATATTTCTAGATAAAACCACATAAAAAGTGTGCTTTTATCTTTATCGGTTCGATTTAATTTGGACTTTATTTGTTAAGTCTTCTTGTTTTACGTAAGGAACAAAATTAAAAAAACTTTGTGAGTGATATTTTAACAACAAATTTCTATATTAAGAAAAACTAAATTAATAAAAAAAGCATATGAGATTGTGTATATTATTGTGTAAATTAATGTTTGAAAATGTAAATTTCAATATTCAATGAGTAGAAAAGTATTTCGTTTGAACAAAACTCTACAAGACCTGTCCAAACCAAACTCATATTCAGTCAGAGAAGATAAATACAAACTTTTTATTATCAAAAACAAAAACTCGACATTCGTCATGATTTTGATTGGTGAAGACGCAATTGGACTAGACGTTAGGACATTCGAGTCTATTGGAATAACAAGTACAATTATGACTCACAGACCGACCAAATGGAGAATACCAATTGGTGTGATTTCGGATAGTGTGTTGTACATTCGAACATCGTTCATTTACGACCGTAATTAAAATTCGAATTATTCTACTTTAATCAATGGATTACTTGACTGAACTTCGTATAATAAGTTTGATTTTATAAAATGTACTGACTAGAATTAAAAACATTAACAGGAAACAAGTTATTGAAAAATTGTCGAATTCTGACAAATTTGAGACTAAAATAAACTCGGATGTGTATAGTTCTCATTTTATGCAAGCATAATATGCATAAATAGTCCTTAGTCTGCTTATAAACCTGGCCAACCACTGATGAAGTCAAAACGTCATGATGAAAATTTAAATTTACCATTTAAATAAACGGATTTTTGCCAATGTTTCTACAACTTAAAAATTGTCAGTAGTGTGTACTATGCAGAGGAAACTTTTGCCCTCGCCCTGCTTATAACCCAACCCTGGCCAACCACTGATTACGGTGATTGCAGAAACGTGTGTGACCGACGAAATTATAGTGGATATTAAAATTTGCTACGGGTTTTTGTTCATACGCTTAACACTTTAAAAATTGACAATAGAGAATGTTAAGTATGTCGAGAAGAGTTTTGTCCTCGCCCTGCTTTATACTGCGACCAACCACTGATGACGGCAAAATGCAGAAACTATGATGATTATTATATGGGAAGAGTCTTATTCTCACCCTACTTATATACCTGACCAACGATTTATTAACGAAATGCAGAAACGCGTGTACCCAACAAACTTGAAATTGAATCGTTAAGTTTTAAAACAATTTTTGCTAACATATATAGAACAATAAAAATTGACAATCGTGTGTACAAACTATGTAGAAGAAAGTCTTATTTTCACCCTGCTTATATTACTGACCAACCAGTAATTTTAGTGAATTGCAGAAACTCGTCTGCCCTACAAACTTGAAATTTAATCGATAAATTTACAATCGATTTTTGCTCATTTATGTAGAACATTGAAAACAATAGTGTGTACGAAATATAAAGGAGAATCTTATGCCGTCACCCTGCTTATAACCCTGATCAACCAGTGATAACGGCGAAATGCAGTAAAACGTCTATCCGTCAAAACTTTACAATGAATTACTAAATTTGTAACCATTATTCACTAATGTACGTAGAAGTTTAAAAATTGATATTAGTGTGCACATCAATAAAGTCATCATCCTGCTTATATCCTTGATCAACCAAGCAAAAAAAAAAAAAAAAACGGCGATCCGAAACACGTTTATCACCTGGCAGATCTTAAAAACATATCACAAAAAAATAATAAAGCCACAATAGAAAAAACTCTCGTAAAAATTAAAAATCCTTAAATTATTTTCTATTAATAAAAATTTTATCTCAATGACACATTAACAATGTCAGGCTAATTAACTAACAATTACAACCGTCTAATTGTTAGTATCAAGAAAGCAATTAGTGAAAAGGGGCATCCATTTGTTCCTATTGGCTATTCTTTCTTATTACATTATTGTTCCTATACCTAAAAACGAAAAACAATTACAACCGATTAAGAAAGTAATGAGGAAGTAGTTAGCAAGCTTTCAGTTATTTACCTGCCTCAGTTGAAACCATAAACGACGTTTAATTTGGGTTCATTCACCCAAAATTAATGGAGAATAGAATGAAGTGCTCATTTTTAATGAAGAGAGAGAGAGAGAGAGAGAGAGAGAGAGAGAGAGAGAGAGAGAGAGAGGAGTGACAAAGATGATTTACATAATACAGGTTGTCTTCTTTTAGAATTGGACCAAATTTGAAAGTTGTACCTCACTCAAATATTTAGCTACCTTGGTGTTTGGTTAGAGATGTAAGCAGGGAGGGACAAAATATCGCCTCCTCCCATTTGGTAAATTATCATTGAATCACTGTCATATCTCTGTCTAATCACCAAACGTTAACTAAAAAAGGTAAATTATATAATATATACAAAGTAATATAAGCCGGTATGAGAAGCTGTTTCAAAATAATTTCGCCATATTTACTGGTTATTCACCGGTTGGTCAGGGAAATAAGTAGGGTAAGGCACTGGATGCAATGGAAGGCAATAGGAGGAGTCGACATGTCAGAGTTTTGCCTGTGTAAATGTATTTTTTTTTATGTTCAGGGGTTGGTTGGGATAATAAGCAGGGAGTGGCTAGGTGCCGTCCCCTTTCATTTATTCAATTTAGGACTGGATCCCTTTTTTTATGACGTTATAGCCCTGATTATCTACTTAAGTTGTCGAAAGGACGAAACGTACCTATTAAACATATATATTTATATTATTTAAACATATATATAATAGTAAGAGAAACAGGTATGCCAAGCTGTTTTCATACTCTGTTTACATTATGTCATCTTGTGCGGGCGGTGAAGGTTATAAGTAGTGTGAGACACGGTACAGCCTTATCTGGTTTTTACCTCAATCTGTACAGACATTTTTATATACCTGTATAAACTAAGACAAACTGGTATGGGAAACTGTGGTCATATCCATTTTTCAGGCTGGTAAGGTTATAAGCAGGCTAAGCCAAGATACTGGCGGCAATGAAAGAGTTTATGAGAATTATGCCTCTGTCTATTTTTGTTATTTTCAGTGGATAGTTAGGGAGATAAGCAGGGATTGGCCTAGATTACAAATTGTCTTGGAATGAACATATTTACCATCTCTCTAAAAGAAAACTGTCAGAAAGGTAAAAGCTGAGTTAGATGTAATTGGGTTGTGAATGGCTTATTATGGAATTTTCCATTCATTGGTAGCTAATGGTATTGGTTTAAGGGAAATGCAAGCAATGCAAAAAGTGCAACAAAATTTAGAATTTTAACTATTCTCTGTAAATTTTTTGTTAAAGTTCGCGATATACATTTGAAATTATCGAGCCTTAAAAATAATAAAGACAAAAATAATTACTTCCTGAGAGCTAATGAAAATATATGTTCCAAATTTGTCAGACTTGAAAAAACAGCCAAAAACAGTGACGTAACTGATACTAACTTTTATAATTTTATTATATTAGCTCATGAACACTTCTGCTAAAAATTCAAAGCGTTTTATGAAGAAAAATCACTGTACAGTGTACAAGACTTTAAAACATGTTTTTCCTAAATGAGTCTCCTTTTCTATAAGTATTTCTTTAATGGATGTTATTAATTTATTATCAGTGTCGCGAGCAAAAAAAGGGAAAATGGCAAAAAGAAGGGAAAATTCGATAGGTGGGGTTGAGATCGGAGGTTGGTATCAGAGTGGATCGAAGTCACGATAGCTCAAGTGGTAGAGCAACGGCGTATTTAGCCGAAGGTCGTGGGTTCAAATCCCGCTCCTGACACTGACTTTTTCATTTCAACCAAAACCTTAATTAAAGATTAATTAATTGAAAAGAATTTATTTGGTCAAACGGACCACGAAACCTAATAAATGTAATAAGCAAAATGAAGTATACTTA